>NC_140072.1:103751488-104296976 GCF_964194135.1 Talpa europaea | reverse complement strand
GTTCCCTGGAGGTGTCCCAGAGAGCATCACACTTGCAAAGATCCAATTTTACTGAATATTTATAAATTCACCTCCAATTAATATATTTATTTATTAGTGACAATCCTAAAATGGACACTTTTCAGAGACTACAAAGCAAATAGTGTTAAGATGAGTACATGGTACTTAACTAGATATTTACTAGGAGACATACTAATAAAACACATTAATGGAGTGATAACTGGTGACTCAGCAGCTAAAGAATATATTTCGAACTTCTAATGTGGAGGGCGGAGAAAGATCTCTCAATCCAACCATCTATGTTATTATCACTATATGTTTCTCCCTGCATCTTTTACTCCCAATTTATGGAACTAGATACGATCCCTGAAATGTTTGTGACTGGAGGTTCTGTTGGAGTGACCTGGTGCAGAAAAGGGGCAGACCTCTGTTCTCTGACATCCTGGACTCTGCCCAAGCAGGAGGAGGGATGCCTGCACAGTGAACTTCACCCCTCCCTGACATACTGAGCAAGGGGGGAGGAAGAAGGTACATGTTAGTAGCCATTCTGGAGAGAGCCTTCCAAAGGGAGCAAAGCATATAAGCTTGTCATCTCTTTCATGGGAGCTGCATCTGAAAGCAGCCATCTATCCCCAGGACAGGGCGACCTTCTGCCACACCCTGCTGGCTCCTGTAGCTGCTGCTCCACCTCATATCATCAGTAACTTGACCTTCTCCCTCTCCCTTTACTTTGTTGGTTAGAATAAATTGTTTTTCTCTTCTGCTGCACCAAAGGCCCAAAACCTCAGAGAGGTTCTGACCTGGTGACAGTTTTTAGACACCTTGCCTGGTAACAGTATGGATGTGTCAGTTACATGTATGCCCCAAACAAATTTCACCTTCTAGCAAACACTCTAAAAAGAAAGGACAGCAGCCTGTTCTGTATATCATACGGCCACAATATAAAGATTCAGAAAAAGATTGCAAGAAAAACACCAGGTAGCCTGGTGTGAGGGATTTAACCTTAAGAGCAATTGTAATGAGCAAAGCAATCATCCTGGTTGCTTCTGAAATCAGATTTAGAGAATGCAATAACAGTTGACCACTTAATTGCAGATATTATAAAATATTGCCAATGTAAATGTGGCTATCTATGAAATAACTGTTCAGCCATGACTAAAAGAGAAAACAATCAGTGTTCAAATAATTCATTGTTTCTTCATATTGTTGATTTTATAATTATTATTTTATAAATTTCTGATTATCATATATACTACCCCAGAGGTTCTCAAAACTTTCATTTTGGAGTTGTTATAAACATCATCCCAATTTATTTTAGCAGACTTCACCATATGTTTGTGGTGTCAAACATATCATCACATACCTCTGTGGGTTCTTCTAGACTGGACAAATAATTAAACAAACATCAGGCAGATTGATAAGTGAAAAAGATCACATGGAAATTTAATAATCTGTATACCACCTGTATACTTGGAAAAGATACGGCATGGCCGAATCACTCTTCTTTGTGACTTTAGACACCATCTTAAATAGCCAACACAAAGGAGGTTAGTGGATAAAGGAGAAAAGGTACAGCAAATAAAAGACATCCAAATTTAGTTCTCCCTTCTTCACTAAAAAAAGATGAAAAGATCCGGTCTTCCTGCTAGAGGCAGAGAGAAGTTTACACATAAATGTAAAAAGCAACTTCCACCCAGCAAAGGGTCCTTCCATGAAATAAAACTCTTGCCAAAAAGACAGATTTGTGGGAGGCAGATTTTTGCTTCAGTACAGTCTCTTCTTTGGAACTACTCAGGAATTTGCACAATTTAGTAGTTGAGCTGTCTGATTATTTTCTAGAAACAATCTCTCAGTCCTGAGAGTAGATTAGTTTAGTTAAACAGCTGTGTCCAATTTCTGGAGGCAGTTCTGGAGGAAGGTCCCAAAGCTAAGTCGATGTACAGGCAGTAAGTCATTTTGTGGAATTAAAAGAAAAAGTGGTTAAAGATTATTGAAGCAAACCACAAGTTCAATCGGAAGTCCTGAGGGAAGACATTCAATGAGCTGTCTGGATGTCAAAGGCCAAAACTTCTTCAAATAGGGTGAAGAGATGTTAATGGTCAGAGTGAGGGAGACCCCAGAACCCCCAAACCTGCTTTCTCAAAAAATATAGATGCCATCCGTTGCATCAAGACAAAACATACTGTAGTGCATAAGACATTTTATGGAAAGGAACTTTAATACAATTAGTGTGCAATTAAAAAAAAAAAAGGGAAAGACAAAGTATTTAGTTTCCAAATCAAGCACCCGAAGTTACCCATCCCCTCATGGATAAATGCCCAGTCAAACAGGATTGGCCCAAAGCAGAGCAACTGAGGCCCTAAAACCTGCCTTTCACAGTGAGGACCCATAAGTTTAAGGCCTTTCACAGTGAGGACCCATAAGAGAGGGGCAGAATAATGTGCCTCCCCTGGTGGCGCAGCGGTTGAGCACTTGGCTGAGAAGCTGCCCGCAGCCTCTGCAGCGCCGGTTCGATCCCTGGCCACTGGGTGAGGGTCCCACATGGCGCGAAGACCTCTCCTGCCGCCCGCTGCTCCCCTCAGCAGTGTATTTCGTCAGTCTGCCTGTTCTGTTCCCCACTCTGGCTCTGGTGAATTCTCTTACTCTCCGGTGCTTCTGACTATACCCAGTGCTTGTGTAAATAAATAAATAAATCTTAAAAAAAGGGGGGAAGGGGACAGAAGGTGGTCAGACAAGTCTGAAAGGAAAAGTGCAAAATCGAAATCAAGATAAACACTGCCATTATTATCCTATCCACGGGTCTCTCCCATGTCTGTTTCAAGTGTTTTCTTCCATGTCTCCAAGTGCCTGGTACAAGTCCAAGGCTGTGAAGCAAGTGCAGCTTCTTCATATGTCTCTGCTCCATGTTCCTCCTCCAGGTTGCCTTCTTCTTTGTCCCCTCTCCAGCTTTTCCTCCTCCCTGCCTACCTCTACCCTCCCTTGGGTGGGGCAGGGAACCTGGAACTTCCTTTCCCTGGGCACCACCTTGTTACAGTCAGGCAGAGGTTTCCCTGTTTGCTGTTGCCTGTCATCGTGTATTTCAGAAAACAGTAACAGTTACGTATAGCAGCAGCCATCTTGATGATCACACTGCAGTTGATGACATTCTCTGTGGTTTTAGAAAAGACAATTTTAGTTTTCAATCAATACAAAACGATTGAGAGAAAAAGTGAAAACCTTACTTTGGAAAGTCACATCCAAGTATTTAAAGAATTCAGTGACCAGGGCTAGTTCACAGGTTGAAAAAGTTAAAACAAACAAACAAACAAACAAACAAAAAAACAGCAAAAGCCTTAAAAATAATTAAGAGGACTGGAATCTGATGTTTAAAAATAAAAAAAAAACGGGTCTCCCTGGTGGCACAAGGGGTTAAGCACCGCCCTATGAGGCAGTTCACAGCCTCTTCAGCAGTAGTTCGATCCCCAGCCAACCAGGGAGCTACCCACATGTTGAAGCAGACCTCTCCTGGCTCGCCCGCTGCTCCCCTCAGCACAGTACTTCAGTTGGTCTGCCTGTTCTGTTCCCCATTCTGTTTCTGGTGAATCCTCTCACCACCCCCCCATCTCTGGCCTGTACCCCAGCTCTTGTATGCATAAGTAAATCTTAAAAATAAAATAAAATAAAAATAAAAAAGAAAAGAAAATGTTACTAAAACACATTTTCTTTTCCATCACCATCCTACTTTTACCAAATAGTAATTTCGATTCATTTGCTAATTAAATCTAATGCCAATAAACTTTTATCAGTTTGTATTTTTATAAGAATAAAACATAACTATATATTACTTAAAATATGCTTTTGCTTAAAATATACTTATACTTAAAATATACTTAACCTCTTTATGCAAATTCCTCCATCTCAAATTCTTTGTCCTCAATATATCTTTACATTCTTAAAGGTTATTGAGGACTCCAAGGAGTTTTAATTACATAGACCATATCAATATTGACTGTATTAGAAAATAAAACGCATTTCTAAATGTTAATTTATTTTTAAAGATTAATTAACATACTATAAAATCACCCTTTCAAAATGTACAGTTCAGTGGTTTTTAGTATGTATCGTCACAAGGTGGTACAGCTGTGAATGCCATCTAATTTTAGAACACTTTCATCACTCCAGAAAGAAACCTTAAAACCACTCGCTGTCACTCTCTATTCCCTATTCCTTAGCCAATGGCAACCACTCACCTACTTTCTGTCTCTACAGATTTGCTTATTCTGAATTCCCCATAAATAGAATCATAATAAATGTTAATTTATAAATTCATTAAAAATCAGAACAGAATCTTACTGCATGATAAATTCAAGTTTTTCAAGATTCTAATTTTTTGTATGAAAACTCAAAATATTTTGTTGAAATATCAAAAAATCACCAGAAGAGCTAAAAAGAAACTTCTCCAGGGAGGAAATGCAAACAGCCAATAGGCTTATGAAAAAATGCTCAACATCACTGATAATCAGAGAAATGCATATCAAAACTACAATAAGATACCATCTTACACCAGTGAGAATGGCACATATAAAAAAAATAGCAACAACAAATACTGGCGAGGATGTGGATAAAAAGGAACTCTCCTGAACTGCTGGTGGGAGTGCAAACTGGTCCAACCACTATGGAAAGCTGTGTGGAGATTCCTCAGCCTGCTAAATATGGAGCTTCCATATGATCCAGCAATTCCACTCCTCGGTATTTACCCAGAGGACACAGAAACATTAATTCAGAAGGGCTCCTGCACACCTATGTGTATAGCAGCACTATTTATAATAGGTTAGCTAGATAAAAAACCCAAATGCCCAAAAATAGATGACTGGATCAAGAAGATGTGGTACATATACACAGTGGAATATTACTCAGCAATCAAAAAAGATAAACTCATGCAATTTGCAGCAACATGGATGGAGCTGGAAGGGGTCATGCTCAGTGAAATAAACCAGAAAGAAAAAGAAAAATACTGGATGGTCTCACTCATAGCAGGAATTTAGAAAACCTAAATAAGGGATCAGGAAAAAGACTAATTATAATAAAGTAAAATCAAAATCAACAAGCAACTGTAAATCAGAGACACACTATGTGGGGAGGGGGGAAAGAAGGGAGTAGGATCAAAACAAAGGGGTGGGAATTATATGGGGACTATAACCAAGATGAAAATGCATATGTTGTACAAAAATGAAAAATGATGTAAAAAATATACAAAATTAAAAAACCAAAAAAAATAAATATTTTGTTGAAACAAAGAATTCTTAAAATGGCTGTTTTAGATTATTCATTTTTTCAGAAATGCCAACATCCTAACTATAAGTAAGCATATATAGTTTTCAGGTCAGTAGTTCTTTTTAAGTAAGGTGGTGCCTTCTGTAAAAATAATATTATATATATATATATAAATTTATATATATGTCATATATATATTTAATATATATAAATCATATATTTTTATATATAATCATAGCTAGATTAGTTCTCAAACAATCTCACAGGTACTCTTCTGGAGACACTCTTGGTACCTGAGTATGCAGCAAAATATGCTTTATTTCATCACTGAGGTATTAAAGACTCTTATGTTTAAGGCAAGATTTAGTAACATTTATAACTTCTATTGATTCATTATTTTTTTTTCTGCACATATGACAGCAAAGCATATCATGAATATGGCCTCCCTGGAGGCGCAAGGGATTAAGACACAACCTGTGAAGCTGCTCACAGCCACTGCAGCACCAGTTCGATCTTCAGCCAGGGAGTTACCCACATGGCACAGCAGACCACTCCTGAACACCCCCCTCTCTCAGCAGTGTACTTCAATCAGCCTGTTTTGTTCCCCATTCTGTCTCTGCTGAATCCTCCCACCCCCCACACCTCTGGCCTGTGCCGCAGTTCTTGTATGCATAAATAAATCATAATGAATACTAGTGCAGCTTGGTGTCATTGCCTTGATTCTTGCTAAGGCACCAATAAAATTACCCATCAGGCATTTTACATCATACAGTACAAATGCCTACATAATATAATGAAGACAGTCTTAACACATAACTCCCCAGGGCCCTCCCAAAGAATCTTGAAGTTTCCAGAAAATAAGACCATATTTTGAGAGCACTTTATCTTTTTTCAAATCTGAAGAGTATCTGATGTAAGTAAGGTAAATATTCTCATTGGGGTTACTATTATTTATTTGAATGGTAGCTATTTGGTATGTTATTTTTTGAATATAGCAGGAAGATCTTTCTCCAATTGCCCTTTTTTAACTGAAGTGACATTTCATAACACTGTATATGTCTTGGGTGTTCATCATTGAGAATCACAAGTAATTTCACTGCTATTAGTCCAAATCTATGTGTCTACTTTTTATCTCAATATTCTTCTACAATATTCCTTTTTATTTAATTATTAGAAGGCCAAACTCAAGTAGAATTTGCATTCGAAAACATTTTTTTCCATAATTAGATTTAACTTTGGATGTTTAAATTTTGAAAATGTGAATAGAACTTCAGAATTATTTTCAAATAAATGATTAGATGGTATTTTTAAATTTTAGTTCATAGAAAATATTAATCCAGACATCTTTTGAGATCTGCCATTACCAAAGGATTAACATCATTACAACCTGTTTAGCATATTGACAAATAAGTTGTGAGGTTGCTGTAAGAGACACCACTTCAGAAATTCAAGTAAGGGCTTCAGGATGCTTTTATCCATGAGACTGGCATTAAATTACACAGACTATCACGTTAAGGAAGAATGCTTCATATCACTGCATGCTTTGTCAAGGGTGCAGTTGGATATGAGGCTTAAACATCTATTTCAGCTGAAGACTTATAAAGCAGCATAATCCTTTAGAATGAAACATCCATGTATATCCAAGAAATTCTTTTCTCATGGGTAGTGCTCAAGACTCAATATTTCAGAAAATAGTTCTAAAGAGACTTTATTATACTATGATGCATAGAAACTAATGTATTATCTCCAGTCAATGATATTTTTTGCTTCTATGAATTTCTTCACATATTTCTGATATGAGTAATATAGATAACTTTTAAACTTTTAGTTTGAATGATAAAATATAAGAAGAATCCTCTTCTAAATGGAATTATTTAAATCAATTCAGTAATTCATTATTGTCCAAAGTCTATTGTCCAGAGAATAGCTTCTATAGTTGGAATGGATGTTATTTACCATGTAACATACATCTGAAAAATACATCTGAAAAATTTTAATCCTATAATTTAAATCAAAATAAGTAATTTTAACATTGTAAATCTTAAATATTTTAATAGCGTCCCTAATGCCTCCTTAAGAAAAAATTAATTTAGAAAATATTATGGATATTATTTGCAAAAATTTTGGATAGGGAAAATATAATTTCCTTTGACAATCCAAATGCCTGTCCCTATATGCTAATAGACAATACATATTCTTTGAAAGAATAAATTCAGAATTAACTTATAAATAAATTAAAATATATAAATATAAAATAAAAAAATAAATAATCATTGGTTGCTTTGGCAGAATTCTTAAACCCTTTAATCTTCAATTTTCATTTGCTTCCTAGTGTGTTTTGCTCAATATTTATTCACAAGTATATGCTAAATGCCTACTGTATTTCAAACTCTGTGTGCTGCAAATGTGCAAAAGCAGGAGTTTCACTCACACAGGAAGGTAGCAAAAATAACGTCATATATTACATTAAATATTATATCCTTATGCATTGTACAAGGAATAAGAGGCTTTATATTATCTCGCCTGTGATATTCTGATTTGTTTGTGGGTCAGAAAAAATTTAAATCTCTTGCCATGAAAATTCCTGCAAGGAATCCAGATCAAGTCAATCAGTAAGTGACACGGCCAAGGGCATCAGGGTGATTCAATGCTGGTATAACTCACATACATTTTGATTGCTAGGACAAGAGAAACTCACCTTCTTCTGGATACAAATGATGAAGAATGCACTTTTGGTTATTCTTGCTTGGAGCAGCCCCAAATCATAAGGAACTATAAAGAAAGAACCAAAATATCAAAACTTTCCTAACTATTAAATGTTCAGAAACACAAGACAATAAATTCTCATTTTTGTTTAAGCTATTTTCTTTCTTGGGTGCATGAAAGGGTCAAAAATAAAGATATTAATTTTGTAAACTGGTGTAGCCACTTTGGGATGTGATTTAGATTTACTTTAAAAAGCCAAAAATGGAAATAGTATATCACCCAGCGAGTCCATGCTTGGGCATCTATTCAAGGAATGTGTAAGTATCATCCCAAAAAAACTATATGCTCTGCAGTGTTTATTGCAGCATTATTTACAATTGCAAGGAAACAAAACAATGTAAGTGTGCTCTGATACAGGACTGGGCTAAGTGTATCCACACAGTGTAATATTATTCAACAATAATGAAAGACAAATGTTTTCATTTATAGAAAAATAGAAGATTTTTTTTTTTGTACACCAGTGGCACCTTACTTTATTTTTTATTTTTATTTTTTTAATTTAAATATTTTATTTTATATAATTCTTACATCTTTTTTCATCTTTGCACAATGTGTGGATTTTATTTTGGTTATATTCCCCATACTATTGCATCTCCCCCCTTATTTTGACTCTAGTCTTTCCTCCCCCCGCCCACCAGTGTGTCTCTGGTTTATAGTTGCTTGTTGATTTTGATTTTTACTTTGTATTGATTAGTCTTTTTCCTGGTCTCTTATTTAGGTTTTCTAAATTCCTGCTATGAGTGAGACAAACCAGTATTTTTCTTTTTCTTTCTGACTTATTTCGCTGAGCATGATCCCTTCTAGCTCCATCCATCTTGCTGCAAACTGCATGTGTTTATCTTTTTTGATTGCTGAGTAATATTCCATTGTGTATATGTACCACATCTTCTTGATCCAGTCATCTATTTTTGGGCATTTGGTTTGTTTCCAAAGCTTAGCTATTGTAAATAGTGCTGCTATAAACATAGGCATGCAGGAGCCCTTTGGAATTACTGTTTCTGTGTCATTTGGGTAAATACCTAGGAGTGGAATTGCTGGATCATATGGAAGCTCTATGTTTAGTAGGTCAAGAAATCTCCACACAGCTCTCCATAGTGGTTGGACCAGTTTGCACTCCCACCAGCAGTGCAGGAGAGTTCCTTTTTCTCTACAACCTCGCCAACATTTGTTGTTGCTAGTTTTTTTTAATATGTGCCATTTTCACTGGTGTGAGATGGTATCTCATGGTAGTTTTGATTTGCATTTCCCTGATTACAAGTGATGTCAAACATTTTTTCATATGCCTGTTGACCATTTGCATTTCTTCTTCAGAGAATTTTCTTTTTAGCTCTTCTGCCCATTTTTTTGACTGGATTATTTTCTTTGTTTTTGTTGAGCTTCATCAGACACACAGACCAAAGGAATCGAATAGAAAATCCAGAAATAAACTCACAGATTTATGGTCAACTAATATTTGACAAAGGAGCAAAAAATATGCACTGGAGCAAAGAAAGTTTGTTCAATAAATGGTGCTGGGAAAACTGGGTCGCTACATGCAAAAGAATGAAGCTTGACCACTACCTCACACCATGCACAAAAACCAACTCAAAATGGATTAAGAAACTAGACATAAGACCTGAAACCATAAAATACATAGAAGAAAATATAGGTGAAATACTGCATGACATGCACATCAAAGACATCTTTACAGACGCATCACCCAAAGCAGTGATAGTGAAGGCAAAGATAAACAGCTGGGACTACATCAAATTAAAGAGCTTCTGCACAGCAAAAGAGACAATAACCAAAACAAAGAGAAACCCCACTGACTGGGAGAACATTTTGCACACAACACTAACGATAAAGTACTGATCAGAAAAATGGAAGGTTTTTGAGGGAATAATGTGGGGTAAAGTAAATCAGAATGACAAAGACAAATAATGGATGTTTACATAGTGGGTGATTCAACAATGCAAGATAAAGGATAAAACACCATAGGGCATCAATAAGTAAAAGTGAAGTTTCTGAGGTTAAAGGAGCAGGAAGGAGGAAGAAAGAGTCAAAAGGATATAAGGGATGGTGGTGGGCCAAGAACAAGGGCAGAGATGCTTGCGAGAAATTAATTTAAGCAGAAGAAATGTAGTGAAAAAGAGATCAAATAAATGAGAATTTATATTTGGTAAGTTAGAGTGTAAAATTCAAATGCTTGAGGTACAATTCAGGAAATCTATATTAATGATGCAAATCAGATATAGAATAAAATATTGGGCCATTGAAAAAATCCCTTATTTTTACTTTTCATTTACAGTTGATATGTGTTAATGTGAACCCAGTGCTATAAGGTCTTTCTGTTTTCAAATGTTTTAGAAAGATAGTAAGATACTCTGAGGAGGATGCTAATTGCAGTGCCTTATAGACATGATGAAAAAAAAAAGTGGTAACAGTTATTACTTATGAGAATGATGACACATTATGAGGCGTTCAGTAAGTTTCAGTTTATTTCTTTTATTCTCAGTTTGACGTGGGGTCTAAGAGGAGAAGATAAGTGGATACAGAACAAGAAAATAGGTTAGCTAGAGCTCAATTAGTTAAGTTTAAGAGAACTTTGGAGGCTCAATGGCAAATGAGGCATTAGAATTAGAGTGACATATATAGACATTTGAATACAAAGGTTGGTAGAAAGTTAAAAAAATTATGGAGTTAACAAAATAAAGAGAAACTTATCGAGGAACAAATATAGAACATTATTGTATTAAGCATATGTACTAGTAATTAAACCCAAAGCCTTTGATGCAGTTTTTTTTTCTTTTAATAGAAGAACTGGGGTATAGGAAAGAGGTGTGGGGATGAGAGGATTCACCAGAGACAGAGTGGGAAGCAGAACAGGTAGATTTACTAAAATATACCAACAAGGGGAGCAGTGGGCAAGATAGAAGAGGTCTGCTGTGCCCTATTTGGATTAGCTCCCTGTCTGGGAATCAAACTGAGGTTGTAGCAATGGCAGTGCTGAGACTTAACCCCTAAGCCATAAGGGAGGCCCTGAATGTAGATAATTTAATCTCAGCCTCTACCACATGCCAACTTATTCAATTTAATTAACCTAGTTTCAAATTTTTTATCTGCAATATGGAAATATTAATTGCAACTCAATTATAGGAATTGTATGGGGTTAAAAGAGATGATGCATATAAAACTAGTAGGTCAGTGTCTGGCAGAATGTAGGTACACAGTAAATGTTACTAAATTTATTTTTTATTAAGTGATAAGTATGGAAGAATAGCATTAAGGAAAAATGAGAAGAAAGAAGGAGGCATAGTTAAAAGAAACTCAAGATAAAATTACAAAATGAAAGGTGTAGATTTTATGTAGTAAGAGAAAATTGATGACTGTAGAAAATGTCAAGGATTAAAGAATACAGAGAATAAGTCATTACATTTGATAAGTCATCAGAAAATTACAGGACATTTCCACTGGAGCTCTAGTTCTATTTGTGGTAGAGGATGTCACATAAGGGACTAATTAATTGCATCCATAGAAAGTAAATTATTATTGAAAATCAATAGCAAAAGCAAGAGAAAATAGGTGAATATCTGAATTGCAAAGTATTTGCATTTTATCTTTTATTTTTTTTAAAGATTTATTTATTTATTTATACAAGCACTGGATACAGTCAGAAGCATGGGAGGGTGAGAGGATTCACCAGAGCCAGAGTGGGTAACAGAACAGGCAGAGTGATGAAACACTCTGCTGAGGGGAGCAGTGGGCGCGGCAGGAGAGGTCTGTGCGCCATATGGGACCCTCGCCGGTGGCCGGGGATCGAACCATACCTGCAGAGGCTGGGGGTAGCTTCACAGCCCAGCGCTCAACCACTGCCCCACAAGGGGAGGCCCTGTATTTTATCTTTCAATTTAAGGGAGACCTGAACATATTCTAATGCAGATAGAAGTGTCAGTGAGAAATGGAAAGGTAAGGTTTAAGTCCCGGCAGGATGTGCAATGGCCTGAAAAGGAACTATAGGTATCAACCTTTATTAAAAATGAGGAAAGCACCTTTTCTTCTGTAATAGAAAATAATGGGAGAGAGGAAACATTTTAAAGATATTAGAGATTTTGGTAACAGCTGAAAGCTGAGACCATGAAGTTTATATTTCATAATATTGGTCTTCTTTGTAAATTAAAACATTTTGATTACTTTTGAGCATAAGAGAAATGGTGCATTTATTTAAAGTCTATAGTAAAGTTTCAGAAGAACTGCTTTGGGAATAAATAATGGTGTTATCAAGAGATGAATAAAGGGCTAGAACAGTGAGAATACAATTTAATTTTAACAAATGACAACATATCTATTTAGTCATGTTTAAAATTTTGGAAACTCTTGAATGGGAGTAGGAGACCAATTGCTGAAAGTTGCCCTGAATGAAGAGAATAGTGAGATTTAAACAAAATGATTAATTTTCTTGAAATGTGATAATTTGCTGTGCTGAAATGATTGAACCATAGGTTTCAGACAAACTGGAGCAACACTTGAATGCTAAGTGCCTACAAATTTAAGGAGGGAGAGTGCAAAGGTTTGGAGAACCGAAAGAGACAAAAAGACAAAATTTCATAGTTGTGAAAAATTCAGAATAAAACTATTGTAATGACTATATTGTGTTTTTACATTGCATTTATGTTATAATGTTATAATGTTTGTAAAACATTATAACATAACCATTGTCTGTGTTTATGCCCATCACAATGTTTCTTCTCTACCTCCCATGGAGAAGTTGAGTCTCTTACTCTACAATGTATTTGAGTTGGCATTGTGATTTACATAGGCCAATAAAATGCAATAAAAACGGTATGCCAGTTTTAAACTTAGGTGTCTAAGACTTGTCTATATTCATTTTCTCTTCTTTCCCTGTACATTCACCATGATAACATGGCTTAACTGGCCTCTTAGAAGATTGGGTACATGGAACAGGAAAGTCAGCCAATTGATCTAGTGGGGACACAGAAACATGAGAAATGCCTGCCAAGATGGACGGAACAGTCTAGTAAAATACACAGTTGACACATGCACAGACACACGAGAGTAAACCTCATCCAGACTACCTCAGGGCAGCAGAACCACCCAGCCTACCCATAGATTCAGAACCAAAATAATGCCCATTGCATCATCCCACTAGGTGTTATGGATATGTCTGCAACAATATAAATGTGATGATAAATGACGTAGTATTTTTCTCTCACAGGTTAAATATAGACTATCATTGCAAAGTGTTTCACCTGAAATACTTGCTTACCATTTCTTGTGAACACTTTGGTGTGCTAGATTCCTTCTAAAAGTATGTTTCTCCAAATTTGTATAAAATGTGGTACAGAGTATAAAATGTGGTACAGAGTATAATAGAATCATCTTACTCTATGAATACAGCACTATTGATGCATTCAAGATTTGATTAGTCATTTGGCAGCACTTTCATGCTCTTGGAATTTCTACAGGGAAAAAGGTAAGCTGACCTGTGTCTCTAAGATATGAGTTGCTATTTTTCAGCTGCCTGCTTTAACTAAAGGAACACATAATTTAAGTATTATATTTGAAAGGCTTCCCTTGAACTTCTAAAATAGATGCTATATTTGGAGTAAGAAAGACCTGGGAAAGAATTTCGGTTCTAACACACTTTTGTATAACCTTAGTCAGTTAATTTATTTTTCAACTGCAAAATGATTAAAGTATGTTCAGCCCAGTAACATAAAAAGTAAGCACTCAATATATGGTAAGTATAATTTTGTTAATGATCTATCTGTGATTGGGGTGTTATATTTTCCATTTTAAATTTTTCAACTATATTATAGTTCCTTCTAAAAGACAGACTGGCAAACTCACATAATCACCCTTTCATTAAACATTTGCAGAGTTGTTTTACAATGCTTTCACAAAAATTTAGAATGTAACTGTTTATATAATGTCACTTATTTATGCTCTTTATTATTCCAGAGAAGATTAAGAAAGTTCATAAAACATACAAACTTCAGCAAGATGACAAAATAGAAACGTTTCAAAGAGATCACCATGGCAGATGTATAAATAGATCTAAAAGTAAGGCTAGTACACAAAAGTTTTGGTCACAGTTTGACTCTAAATTCTGTGATAGAAAATTAGAAGAGAGAATGGGATAAGAGTATAATTCATGACATCTGTAAGATAATAGTAGATTAATTTTTCCCAAGTTCCTCCCAATGGAGACACTGCAGCCTCATGAACAAAATTCTCAGCAACATCTTCTGGTAAACACTGCTATGAATTGCATAGAGCTATTTCTTATAAAGCCCCTCAATGGAGAGCTAATAGAATTACATGGAATCACAATTTAATAAAGTTTTGTGTGGTACCAAGACTATTGAGTTCAGTATATATCTATCTGATTAACTGAATAAAGTCATAGGTATTATGTGTTCTAGAGAAATAGACAACTGTATAATATTAGGCAATCCTTCCGAAACATTATCTCATCAATCAACTTTGTATATTGGACAGAGGTGGGTTTAATACTATATGCCCTGACAAAATTCTTAAGTGTAGGTCATCTACATTGTTAGCTAAATATTATATGGTGTTTGTCAGGGAGCCAAAATTGGTATTCTCCTATCAAAACTGAGAAAGTTATCAAAGATGTATTTTGACACATAAAGCCACCCCAGTACTCTCAGGGTTAAATGGAGGGAGCACCTTTTGATTGATTCACCTTAGTATTTAATTTTGGGTCTGCATAATTTTGGTAAATGATTTTTAACAACACAGTTATCACTTTTAAATAACTTATAAATAAATGTCAGTTATTTATCCATAAAGAAATGCAACACTTCAGGAGCCTATGAACATTCGTTCACAAAATAGAAGGAAAAAAAGTGTATTTTACATTCCCTTGATCTTACTATGAAGTGATTTTTTTCCTTTCTCCTTTTTCTTACTGATGTAGTCTTCTTTATCTCTATTTTCATCCATTTTGTTTCTTTTGATCAAAGGACACTTACTAAGTGTCACTGTCTGAGGCCTCCCTGGTGGCTCAAGGAGTAAGTCTCAGCACTAAGAAGCTATCCTGCAGCCACTGCAGCATGAGTTCCATCCCTGGCCAGGGAGCTGAATCACATGGCACAGCAGACCTCTCCTGTGTCATCCGCTGCTGCCCCCAGCAGTGTTATTTCAGTCATTCGGCCTGTTCTGCTCCCTACTCTGTCTCTGGGAATCCTTTCACACACACACAGCCCCCCCCCACCTCTGGGCTACACCCCAGTTTTTCTATGCATAAATGAATAAAATAAATCTTTAAAAATAAAAAAATAAATGTCTATGTCTATGTGGCTTCCTGCCAAATTCTATAGAACAGCCCTTGCCTTTTAGAGCTTGCTCTGTGAGACAGACAATTACAATGTCAATAGACACATATAAGGCGTGCTGACTACAGAAGGAAAATGTTAAACACCACGATGCTTTTAAAGGACAGATAAGTGGTCCTCTTCAGAGCTATTCTCTCTCAAACCCACAACTTTTTTTCCTGTTATGTTTCTGATGTTTTCCTTTCCAGTCAATATTATCAAATCTCTCCATAATCTGAGCTTTGCATGAGATGTTTCCTCAATTTTTAAATCAGTTCAAAATTGCATCTTGTAGACAAAATTATTTTTACAAATTTTTCATACCTTTATAACACCCTAGTTCTTCTAGATCTATGCTAGACTATGTTATAAGCAAAGACTGCTGCTCCTGGAGGCCTAGCCCATAATCCAAACCAGATGGTTTATTCTCCTTATGTCAAGGTAGGAAAATCTTATTTACTAGTCCTTGGGGGTCTGAGAAATCAAGACAATTTCATAACAGAAATACTGGCTGTGCCGCAGTTCAGGCTGTAAAATAGATTCCCGTGCACAATCTACATGAACTGCAGCTGCTCAGCTGGTTTCTGTATGCACACCAACCCTTCTGCAATTTTACAACCTTGTCTGTTCATTTGGACAAACTATGACTACCAAACTCTCAAGTATTTACCACGATGAGAATTGTGGTAAGAGAGTAGCACATGTATAGCATCTCTGATATAAAATAATTACACATCTTATAAATCAACCAACAAATAACAGGTTATTTTTAATATTAATGGTATAATGTCCATAATGTAGATCAAATCACTGTTTGGTCATCAGCTCTTAATTTATAGGGGAACTTCGAATTGGTCATGACTTTTTTTTTTAGGTATCTGAATGTCAGTTGTTTGGAAGTATATTATGAAAATATACTACTTATGGAGGAATTAATGTATCTGAGGGCAAAATGCAAATAAAGTATACTAAATTTATTTGAATTAAAGCATCATGAACAAAAAACCATTTTTTTAACTTTGTCATTCTGCTCTACACCCAAAGGCAGAGTTACATTACATAAAAATAAGATGTACATGGTAAAATATTTATTATTCCATGACAGATAGTCATTTTGTTATTAGAATTTTGTCAGCTGTAAATTATAAAAAATCAATAACAAATTGGTTGAAGAAAATCTGTCTGTCTCTCTACCTGTCTATATCTTTCTGTCAGCTATTTACCACAAGAAAACTGGACAGTATCCTTCCGGGGCTTTATTCTTGTCCCTGACCACATTTACTGAGTAGAAAGAGAGTTGTCAGAAGACTAGATACAGATACTGTGGATATAAACAAATGCCCACTGTATTGATGAAATTTGAGAAACTGAATAAAGTATTCCCACTAGTTTGCAGCAGCAGAGGCTGAGCATAGCATAATAGCAATTAGCTGCAAGGAACAATGTTGTTCTCTGCTCAGGGGTTGAAATGTATTTATTCCTTTTGTCCCTAACCCCAGGAGACTTGGATTCAGAAGCATCCTCAAGTATCTAGAGAATTGCTGTATTTTGACTCTAATTAAAATTTAACCTTTTTGATAAGTTCGATTAAAACATAAAATGTATTCCAAAATCCCCAGAGATGCAACATGTATAGCAACTTATTAAGACTAAAGAAAATTTATGGAAAATATCTGAATCATAAGCCAAAATTTCAACATAAGTATATGCTAATTTTCCAAACATTGATGTAAATCTCAGAAGTATCCTCCAGAATTATTTTCCCTTTATTATGTTAATGGTCAAGATCAATTGAAATATGAAATATATGGAGATTTATGGACTTTTATTTAATGTAAGTGCTGTCATTTTTTAAGGCAAAATACATAAGAAAAGTCATACAGATTTGGATTTAATGTGTAGAAGAATTCGGGAGAAATTTGATTACTCTAGGGGTTTTTTTTTTTGATGGGGGAGGAGCTTACTAAGAAATATCACTAACTTTCAGTAAGTAAGTGAAGATTTCAGGATTAGGGGCTGTTAGGATGACCATAGTCCATAATGGCCCAGCTTAGACTCTGTCCTGGGTCCACACTGTCCTGGTTTCAGTTGTCCCAGAGTTTGATTTTTATTTGTTTTTTGATAATAAAATTATGTTAATAGGTGCATTAAACTTATCAAAAGATTGGTTTGTTTCACCCCACCCCCGATTTTACTTCCTGTTTTTGCCATAATTTTTATTAATAATGTGGGAGATGCTTCTGCAATTTACAACATTCTCAGGTATAAAATCTGAAACACAGTGACAATCAACATTTTGTTTTCTGATAAACGTGACAAAAAACTTTCAAACTACTTGGTATTAAAAGGAAGTGCCCCTCCACATGGAAGGATAGAGACAGCTATTCTTTCTAGTCTTCCACTTTTCTGCCCTTCATGGTCAAATGGAACAACTGATTCTTGTACCTTGGTCAGTACTGTGGCCTGCTTGGTGCTTGATAATACCAAGTTCCCATTTCACAGGATAGGTGTTGACCGTTGGAAATAGGTGGGATGTCTGTGTGGAAATAAAGGTAACAGTATTGCCATAGAAACTACAGAGAGCATTATGAATGTTCTTGTTAGAGTATATTTTAAAATAAATAGCATGTGTAAACTTACACATCCACTTATCTGTCTATCTATCTATCTATCTATCTATCTATCTATCTGTCTATCTATCAATCATCACCTATTTAACTGTTTTATTTTAAAGTTTGTAATATGCCCTTTGGGCTGCAATGTACTCAAAAAATCAAAGTATATATCTGATAAAAAATTAATTCTTGCTTACTGTCTAGCTAGCCTATTCACAAGAGAAATTTGAAGATGAATGGGAAGTTTGCACAGTATTTGTCATTGGTGGAAATCCACTATGAGGGCCCTAACCACCTGAAACCAGAAAAAAATAAATCTTCTATAACGGGTCAACATCTATTTCAAAACTTTGTTGTTATTTTTTAAAAAACTATGTTCATTGATGATGATTTAATACATGGCTCTAGAAAATATCTATTGGCATATTCTGAAGGATGACTTTTCCCTGGGATCAAACGATGATTCTTCTAAATGAATTTCCCTTTTAAATTAGGGTGTTGTTTACAAATAATAAAATCCATGCAGAAGCAGAACTTCCAGCTTCACTCATTTTAATACCAAATTTTCTTGTGCACATAGAAAAAATGAAACAAGTGATAGTTATTAATGTGTCTTAGGATTGATAGAATATTTTCTTCATGAAAAATAGCTAAAATATTATGGTCTAGAGAGAAGAATCATTTCAAGGTGAGGGCAATTTTAAATTTGTTACTCATAAAATAACAGCATTGTGAATTACTTGTGAAAGGGGTTTAAATTTTAGATTAAAGTCAAATTCTTTATAAAATGCACATTGGAATAGAAATGGACATAGCTAAGCACTGTAATCTAAATTTGTATAAACTAAATATGTATAAAATCAATCAGCTTATGTAATTTTATATGTATTTTAAATTTTCATAACATCAAACCACAGATTTTTTTTACTTCATAGGTATACTTTTTTAACTTTTGAGAAATAAATTTTGCTTTGAAAATAATATAAAAGAATTTTATACATCCATCACTATACTTAAAAATTTGTATATAAATTTTTCAAAATAAACCTTTGGGATTTTTTTGTAGTATCCCTCTTTTTTTTTTAATTTTCTAGATGCATGTCTTATTTATTTATCTATTTGTTTGTTTGTTTGGTTTATACATGCACTGGGCACAGTCAGAAGCCGGGAGGGTGAGAGAATTCACCAGAGCCAGAGCAGGGAGCAGAACAGGCAGAAGGACCGAAGTACACTGCTGAGGGAGCAGCGGGCGGCAGGAGAGGTCTGCGCGCCATGTGGGACCCTCCTCCGGTGGCCGGGGAGCAGCCGGGGATCGAACCGGCGCCGCAGAGGCCGCGGGCAGCTTCACAACCCAGCGCTCAACCGCTGCGCCACCTGGGAGGCCCCTCCCTCTTATTTTTTTAAAGATTTATTTATGCATACAAGAACTGGGGTATAAGCCAGAGGTAGGGGGGCAGTGAGAGGATTCACCAGAGAGAGTGGGGAGCAGAACAGGCAGGCTGACTGAAACACACTAATGAGGGGAGCAGGGGGCAAGGCAGGGGAATTCTGATCCGCCATGTGGGTTAGTGGTATCACTCTTATACTGTTAAGTGTTCTGGTTTGTTCTTTCTAAAAATAAATCATGTACACATAGCTTTCTGCTATCTGGCTTTCTCTAGATTAGATTTCAGAACCTGTAAGTGAATGTCATGCAAACCGATTCTCCAGAACATGTCCTACCCGAGTAGGTATTTGCACAATTATCACAATCGCCAGCAAATGTATGGAACAGAACTTGCCCAAGTTGCCAATTAAACCGGGAATCATTGAGTTGGGGGAGAGTATTGATGGGAAAAATAGGGATAGATTTCTGAAGAAAGGAGAGTCCCAGCTCTATTCAGAGTAAAGCAAACATGGAATCTTTTTTTTTTTTTTAAGATTTTATTTATTTATTGTGTAGAAGAATTGGAGTGCAGGCCAGAGGTATGGGGGTTGAGAGGATTCACCAGAGACAATGTGGGGAGCAGAATAAGCAAACTGACTGAAATACACTGCTGAGGGGAGCAATGGGCAAGACAGGAACAGTCTGCTTCGCCATGTGTGTCAGCTCCTTGGCCAGGGATCCAACTCAGGCTATCACGGGGATAGAGCTGAGTCTTAATCTGTAGGCCACCAGGGTGGCCCCTTTTTCTTTCTTTTTTTAATTGAAATGTGGGTGTAGAGAATTAAAAAAAAAATCACCTGAGTTTAAATGAACAAATCACATTTGCAATGCACCTAATTTATTAGAGGTAGTCCCCGTGTGATTTACTGACCTATAGCTGCATGTGAAAATGTGGAAGTCTCCCACTCTAATTTTTAAAAGTAGGAATCAGGTTGAGCACTAATTTTCAAAATGTTATGGTTGAGCTAGATTTCCCACTCAGTTGCAGTTAAAATTCCTCTTGTATATATTTCCCCTTCAGGTGTCAGAACTTTATAGGCGTGAGAGAGAAGCTTAAAGAGGAAAGTGTTACAGTGATGTTAGGGTTTTCATGCCAGTCTTCGTAATGTATTACCATTTATTTCTGATTCTGAACAAGGCAAAACAATTTTAGAGGGAACAGTTTTTCAGATCTCCCTTGATATTCATTCATACATTCAATATATGTTTAATGAAGTTCTCCAGAAATCAGTAAATGAAGAGAACATGTGAAATCGATGCCTATTTGTTCTCATTTTTAAAAATTCATAATTATAAAATGAATATTATTGAGGTGACAGAGTCTCTGCTTACTTCTGAATTACTGATTTATTATACATATTTTTCACAGTTTCTTTAGAAAATTCTGGCAAAGTAACTTGTGTTTTGAAGACAGTTTATGAACAGGCCTTGATCACTGAGTAGATCATGGTGAACCATAAAGGAAATGATTTGAGTGATTTAAGGATTCCACTATTAGAGATCCCTGCCTTTGGGCTCTGAAAACAATTTGGGCATATTCTCCTTGTGACGCGAACATATCTACAAAGGGCATGAGTCCGTAAAGAGTCAGGGGTGGCAGTGGGCCGGCGTTTTACTATTCATCACTTTGTCAATTTATCATTGATGACTATATGATGGGACAGACATTTTTAAAAAACGCTGAACCTGGAAATTATTCTCTTCCTGTTGAAGTCATTGTGTATATGTAATTATTCACACTGGGATTGTAAATGGCAAAAAGAGAATCCATTTCCTGATAATTCTCAGGAGTTATGAACGTTTTGAAGGGCACACATTAGCTGAGAATACTATTCTTAAAATGGAATCTTTTGTGATATATCAATATATATACAAACAGGGAAAAATACCTAGCAACTTTAGAAACACTGTCAACTATAAAATTAAAGTCTTAAATGTAAGCCATTATGAACAGAGAGCTTTCAGATGTTAGTTAAAAAAGGGTTACAGGGAAATCAGTGGGTGACATGGAAATAAGAGGATGCAACAAGAGGTAGCAGCAAATAAGATAGCAGCCAAAGAAGAAAAAATTCTGGATAGAGATTTCCTTTATTTCATTGGGTATATTCAAGAAGATAACCATATTTTATCTCTTGTGTTTATGTATGTATGCTTGTATGTTTGTATATCTAAGTTATTTTTTATTATCAACCTGAGATGAAATTTCTATTTCTAGTTCAAGTGAAAAATTTTGAGTTTTAACAGATGTATATACTTGAAAACATAACTGCAATGAAATTATAAAACATATTCATCATGCCAAGATATTCTTTAACCATAGATTCAGGCTCTCTAGGGACTTTTTATCACTATAAATTAATTTGTAGTTTCTGGAATTATATGTTTATATATCTATATCTAGTTATCTAGATAATAGGCAAATTGAGGGCCTCCCCAGTGGTGCAGGGATTAAAGACAGCCATATCAAGCTATCGCCAGCCACTGCAGCATGCGTTCGATGCCTGGCCAGGGAGCAGACCCACATGACACAGCAGACCTCTCCTGTCTCTCCCACTGCTCCCTCAGCAGTGTATTTCAGTAGATCTGCCTGTTCTCCTCCTCACTCTGTCTCTAGTGAATCCTCTGACTCCCTCCCTTAAACTCTGGCCTACACCCCAGCTCTTGTATGCATAAATAATTAAAAAAAATAATAGGCAAATAGAGGATGGATGGATGGAGGATGGAGGGATAGATGGATGCTCTCTTTGAGTGTGGCTTCTTTTATTTGCATAATAGTTTTGAGGTTCATTTACTTTGCTGCAGGTATCAGTAGTTTTGGTTGATGTCTAGTATTCATAGCATGGATATATATCTCACACATATTATTTTTCCATTCACTGATTGTTGTACATGTGAGCTGTTTACCATATTTTTGGCTGTTGTGTGTGAAACAACCTATGTTGTTTTTGTATGTTTAAATATGAATAAGAGATTTGAGGAGTCACTTAGAATGGCCAGCAAGCACATGATGATTAGTATAGTTTATCACTAAGAAAATGCAAATAAAAAACTCAGTCAGGAACCAAAACATACCTATTACAGTGGCTACAATTTTAAATGATTGAAAATACCAATTTCTGGAAAAATGTGACAGTGCTGGAACACTCACATACTGCTGGTGAGAGTGCAAATTATGCAACCACTTGAAAAATTGTGTGAGCATGCCTAAAATCATTGAAAACATATCATGCATCTCAGTCATAGCTCAAGTAGGCGTTTACTCAAGAGAAATAGAATCTTATTTGAAAAGCAGTATACTGAGCAAAAATCTGGACTGTTATTCTGTGTGACCTTGGGCAATTTGATTAACCATCCTAATTTCAAATTCCTCATTGTTAAAAATTGGGAATAAGTAAAATATACTCATCAAAAATCTTGCACAGCACCTAGACTACACCAATAGTTAGTAAATATTAGTTACATTCTAAAACATTCAGCCCAGAATGTGAATTCATTTTTTCCTGAATTATTTTAATTAATTGTTTAAAGTTTAAAAACTCCATAAAAGAGAAGAGATTATTATTAAGCATAAAAACCTAAACCAGGTGGATCTAACCACAGAAAATTGTAAAGACCTTAGAGAATCAATCAGGTAATATATGCATCATGTAGAACCTTGTTCAGTTACTGTCTCAGGGAAACAAGACACAGGTGAGCCCAAGAGATTCACAGGTAACAGCAATTATAATTCTTCGTCATTAACTCTCTGATGTCCTTTGTTAAGTACAAATTTGGAGACAATTCAAATACGTTTTCTACTTTATTTACATTGTCCATATTCTATATGGACAATATTGCTACCTTTTTATGTGTCACAATTCATATAACTCTATATAGACTTGATAGTGAATGTGTCAGGAATGTGGGCCTCCCCCATGGTGCAGTGGGTTGGGCGCTGCACTGTGAAGCTGTCCACAGCCTCTGCAGTGCCGGTTCCATCCCAGCAGGCCTCGGAGCAACCCTCATGGCGAGCAGACCTCTCCTGTCTCGCCTGCTGCTCCCCTCAGCAGTGTATTTCTCTCGTCTGCCTGTTCTGCTCCCTGCTCTGCCTCTGGTGAATCCTCTCACCCTCCCACGCCTCTGCCCTGTACCCCAGCTCTTGTATAAAAATAAATAAATCTTTGAAAAAAAAATGTCAGGAATGTTTAACCACTGGATGTTTAGTGAGCTATTTGTAAGAGCACTTGCATGACCAGATAGTAGGAACTATGGCGAGTTGCAGGTCCTCATTTTACCTTCAAAGAAACAGGTCACACACATTACTAAGAACAGAATATTGTAGACGTTGAGAATTTAATTTTTTTTTTCTCTACAACACTTGGGGAAGGTATCAATGAAAAAGTGCATGAAGAAACGACTAGGCATTTTGGACTTGTGTTTGAGGCTGGTTTTATGAGAAAGTGTAGAAAGCTATAAAGTTTTCTGTGAAACTAAGACAAACACAGCAGCTGGGGTAAAGCAGAAATTTTACATACTTGGGTAGAGTGAAAGAAGTGTGACAAAATTATCAGTGGCCAGAGGCTTAGTGGATAGCACTTTTATACTTCAGTTACAAGGAACTGTCATACATTTACTTGTGACCACAGCATGATCAAAGATGTATTTAAGAAAGAACAAATCTGTAGGTAGTTTAACATAGATTGAGCATCTGGAGGTTGCACAGATACCAGGAGAATACTTAGGCGACTTTTGTGATAATCTGGGATCAATGCTAATCTTTTAACTCAATACTTTCACTCTATTTCTGTTGGTGGCCTTTCGTAGTCCTAGCTTTGCGATAATCCTTATTCCCCTGACTTTCCAATGAACTTGGCCTACTGTGCAAACACTAAATTATTAGGAATGAGTATTCAGACCTGTGAACCTTACTTAGAGGAGCATTATGAAATTAAGGACATTTTGTGCTTTTAGAAGGAATGAAATGCGTAAGTACAGAGAATTTATCAGCAGCTGTCATTTTAGAAGAAAGATCTTTCTCTTTGTTATGTTATGTCCCCTGTGGAGCAATTGAAGGTCATGTTATTAAACATGCTAATACATTATAATATTTGAGTCAGCTAATTAAATCTGTCATATCAGACATCTTCTATTTTGCCTGACACTCTTAATTCCCTCTGTTTCTAGTCATTAAATATAGAAAATAAATAAGTAGTAAAAACCCTCTATAGTCAGGGTCAAATTCACCAAAATGTTGTCAAATAACCTTTGTCATATTTCTCTGTATGTGTTAATTTAAAGTGTTTATTGGACTCATATTTACAGTATTTTATACTCATTAATAAGCCACCAGGGAGAATAATTTGTATGTAATATTCTTACTCTCTAGATTTACTTTATCACTCCAGATTACTCATGAGAATTATCTGGTTTCTCAAGTACCCCTTATACTTAAGAACATGACAGAAAACAATGGTAAGATGTTTTTCGTCTGAACACTGTCATAAAGATAAAGTGATGCTTTGGTATAGTTTTCTAATTTAAGGTCTTATTATTCTTGAGCAATTTAGAACTTCCAACTAAGTACCCAGAATAAACTCTAGGAGACACTGGCCTGACTGGGAGGCTGGCAGCGATTGGTGTCACAGAGTGATAGATACAGGATGAGAGTCACGTTCTGAGGTTGCTAAGAACATGTCAACGAAGTTTTCTTCAGCACTAACTTATTGTTAACCTTCTGCCTTACCAAGTTATTTATTTGTTTATTTATTTATTTATTTTATTTATACAGGAGCAGGGGTATAGGCCAGATGTGCTGGAGGGTGAGAAAATTCACCAGGGATAGAGCAGGGAACAGAACAGACAGACTGACGAAATACACTGCTGAGGGGAGCAGCAGGTGAGACAGGAGAGGTCTGCTCGCCATGTGGGTTGCTCTGAGGCCTGCAGAGATCGAACTGGCACTGCAGAGGCTGTGGACAGCTTCACAGCGCTGCGCCTAACCACCTGCGCCATCAGGGAAGCCCTGCCTTTCCAGTTTATCTCAAAGAAAGTTTTACTACCAACATATCAAAAAAGTGTCCTAGAAAATAAATTCATAAACTGTGTGTTCCCTATCTCTCAAGGTCCTTGAATAAATTCTGTGGTGGTCTTCTCCAATAGAATGGCTTTTGCACAAAACCTTTGCTAACTTTCTACATTGTGTTATTTTTTTCAATCCATGACTTTTGGGTCTTCAACTACTATCACTGATTTCAAATCAAGATTTTATTTCTATTTCAGACATTAAATTCTGAATTAAAAAAGCTAAATAAACTGAAATGAAAGTTTTCACATTAAGTGAAGCCATCAGTTATGTCTCCATAAACATGATCTCTTTATTCTTCTTCCTAATCTTTTCCTTCCTCTGAAATGATTCAGCACAGTCTTAATGGCAGTTGTGAGCAGGACACAAGGGGCTTCGTAAGCATTTTGAAATAGAATCATTAAATAGGATGTTTCAAAAATATTTTTTGTTTTAATTTTCTTTTTTTTTAATTAATAAATTTTATTTTTATATTCCCCATACAATTGCAAACCCCCCATTCTGACCCCAATCCCTCCCCTCCCGCCCCCCACCCCCCAAAAAGTGTCTCTGGTTCATAGTTTTTGTTGATTTTGATTTTCACTTTCTTATAGTTATTCATTTTCCTGGTCCCTTATTTAAGTATTCTAGATTCCTGCTATGAGTGAGACCATCTGGTATTTTTCTTTTTCTTTTTGGCTTATTTCACTGAGCATGATCCCTTCCATAGAGCTTCCACAGGATCCAGCAATTCCACTCCTAGGTATTTACCCAAAGACACAGAAACATCAATTCCAAAGAACACCTGCACCCCTATGTTTATAGCAGCACTATTTACAATAGCTAAGCTTTGGAAACAGCCCAAATGCCCCAAAATAGATGACTGGATCAAGAAGATGTGGTACATATATACCATGGAATATTACTCAGCATTCAAAAATATTTTTTAAGATTTATTTATGCATAAAAGAACTGGGGTACATTTCAGAGGTACAGGGGGTGAGAGGATTCACCAGAGACAGAGTGTGGAGCAGAACAGGCAGATGTACTGAAATACACTGCTGAGGGGAGCAGAGGGCCAGACAGGCAATGTCTGCTGGGCCATGTGGGTTGCTTCCTGGCAGACGAGCGATCGAACTTGTGCTGCAGAGGATGCTGATAACTTCACAGTTAACCCCTTGCACTTAACCCCTTGCACTTAACCCCTTGCACTATCAGGGAGGACCTCAAAAATATTTTTTAAAATGAGAAAATATCCATGATTTAATAAGCAAACAATGATATAAGCAGCATAATAATAACTATATGTGACAAATGTAGCTATTGAAAAAAATCTATGAAAGTATACAGCAAAATATTAAAAATGGTTACTTCTAGACTGGAAGAGAAGGTTAATTAATTTTATTTTCTATTTTGTAAACTTTTCCAAAGTTTTACAGTGAGCAATTACTGTGAGCAAAACAGTATCTTAAATTTATTTTATTTTTTAAAATATATATATAGAAGTAACATTGATTTTTAACATTACACATGTTTCAGATGTGTATCATTATAAATCAACATCTGTACACCAGATGTTGGTTCACCACCAAAAGTCTACTTCCATCTTTTACCATGAATGTGGTATGCATAGCATATAGTATCAAATAAAGTAGGTTTCAAAACGCATCAAATACCTTCTCTGCTTAGTTAGATACCTTTTCTACTTAGAAATACCTTTTACTTAAACAAATCAAATAAATGAGTAAAGACTCATTCTGTTATCAATAAAAATATACTTAAATTGTCTAGAAAGTAACTGGACTCTAATATCTTCCAGCCTTGGCTAAGAAGAACAGCATAAAACTTAGAGACAGGGGTTAGCCCTGGGCATGAAGAGTCTTTGTAAGAGAAAGTTAAAATGACTCATTGATGCACTGGGGTCTAATTAAGCAAGTGAAGCATGAGGGTGATATCATCAAAAATTGTTCTAACGGTAGGGAAGCGATTATGGAAACTATTGCAATGGTCAAGTTCACTCATAATGAACACATGAATAAGAAGCAGTGCATTAGCCACTGAAAGCAAAGTTTTAGCTGGATCATATTTTTTTCAATGATAACAAGCAAAGTCAATGCTTATTCCCATTTGCTTTCTGGAGGAAAAGTGAAAGGGCAAGGTCACAAATGACCATGTAACTGCAACTAAAATTGTTCTGTCAGGCAAATACCATGATCAAGGCCATTCAGATAAATTGAGATTATAAACAATATACTTAAGGAATCATTTTGAGCTCACCTAGAACACATGGATAAATATAATGCAAAACAATATTGTGTATTTGTAACTCTCACATTCCTCATTTCTCATAGATCTGGCATTTGGGGCCTAATTTCTTTTTTATCAAGACCCATCTCACTAATAGACTAATGGAATGCAACAATCAGAAATTGATTCATTTACTTAATATATACTGCTACTCATAAAATTAACATATTAAATTTACATTATAATATAAATATATATTATAATTAATTATTATATATAATAAATATATAATATAAATATATATTTACTGGGGGGGTTTCCCAAAAAAAACATTCAGAGTACTTATTAGCTGGTAGATAGTATTCAATTGTTGGGGATATAATGGCCAATTTAGCTAGAAAAGTTTCCACATGTCTGAAACGGATATTCTAAGAGAATAGAGAGGCAATAAATAAGCAACACAATCAGACTGTGGTGGCTACTGCATGTTTAACTCACACTGTGAGTAGAACATGGAAGGAAAATGGAGTGTTGCCAGCTCAGGACCACTTGATTTGGATTCCTCTGTTGTACTCAATGTTGCTGCAGGGGATGCAGTTTAGTTTACTCGTTTGACCTTAACCATGACTTCTAGGTAATCACACCATTTTCTCTCAGCTGCCTTAGCATCCTCCCAGTCCACTTTGGTTGTAGGTCCCAAGTCTTTCCTTCGACTCCATCCCATTTTGAGGAGCTGGGGGTCCTTGCTGTCTCAGACTTCACTCTGGGATGATGCCATCTTTCTAGGTTGAGTCTCTCAGCTTGGTGACTTTTTAATACAGCCACGGGCTCAGTCTCAGGGTCTCCCAGTGCAGGCTAGACCATCAGTTTGCTGTGCTATGTGTTGTGTGGATGAGGATATTGAGGGAGAAAATCTCAGGAGAACTTAATTTTGCTCCTTGCTATTTGAAAACCAGGTAGAAGATACTTAGAATTATTTTGGTGCTCATTTTGCAATGTATACAAATTTTGAGTTATTACATTATAAACCTGAAACTACTGTAATGTTACATAGCAATTATACCTCAATTTAAAAAAAAGGAAAATGAGGTGACTCATCATCATAAAACTGAAGTGTTTCCAAGAAAATCAATAAATCTAAGGTGATGTTAAGTAACAACAAGACCTTTGCACTACGGAATCTAAAGTTCATGTAGAAAAATTAGCAGGAAATGGAAAAAATAGCATGCAGTTTCTGAAAGTGAAGAATAATATTGAAATTCAAACTACTACTTTATAACACATAATTACAAAATTATGCTTTTTAAACTCATGTGTCGATTAATAAATCAATAGACTTTCAAAAGGAAAGATTATACAACCAAATACATACATAGTATTAATAAAGGTTAAAATTGGTTTTATGTTTGTAATAAATGCTATATCAGCAATTGTGTCACCCCCAAGAAAAACTAAATATCACATCACGTCTCATACTTTTACTCCAGGGGAAATTCCATCTGGATCAAATATTTATTTATTTATTTTTAAGATTTATTTATTTATGCATACAAGAACTGGAGGACAGGCCAGAGATATGGGTGGTGAGAGGATCCACCAGAGACAAAGTGGGGAATAGAACAGGCAAATTGACTGAAATACTGCTGAGGTGACCATGTGGTCACCTCCTTGACAGGGGATCGAACTCTGCAGTGACTGCTGATGGCTTCACAGTGCTGTGTCTTATCCCCTTGCGCCACCAGGGAGGCCCCTGGATCTAATATTTAAATGTAAAATAAAAATCACAAAAGTCATGGAAGAAACCAAGAATGAGTAATTAATAAGAAAATCTGAGAAAATCTCAGAAAATCTTCACAGCATGGCATAAAACTCAGAATCCACACAAGAAAAAAAAAAGCTAAACTAAAACCAATATCTGTATTTTGTCAATAATTTGTATTAAGACAACACTACATTATCACGTGTAAGTTGTAGTTGTTCATCATTACAGTATCTTTATATAAAACATTGAGTGCACCATTTAAACTTCAATACTATCTTTTACCATACAGCAAAATAGGTCTAGCATAGTGAAAAGTTAAAGAAGATATGTGGGGCAACTCACACCACATAGAATGAATATCTGAAAAAATAAAAAAACTTCTCTAACTAATGAAAAGAACTGCCTATCAAGCCAATAGTAAATAATGAGCCAATGTGACAAACATCTTCACAGAAAATTAATTGCAAATGTCTAATCCTATAAATATATGCAAAATTGCTATAAATCTCACACATATTAAAATGATTACCTATTTTATTGATAGAAATGAAAACATATTGATCAGGATATGGAAAAATAGAAACTCATATATGACGCAAAGCTTAGGCAACTGAATCACAAAAATTCCCCTGAATATTTCTTCTTAGTCCTTCTACCTATTCTAAAGTACCCCAAACTAGTTTTCTTACACACTTGAGCTTTCTCTCTTCCTTCCTGACCAATATGTCCTTTCTCTGAATTCTTTATGATGTTTCCACACAGTACTCTATTTTAATTATACATCAAGTTGTCATACTATACTATAATCCTCATGAAAGATACCTTTTTAAAATAAAAGCAGTGTATCAACTTTATGTTCAGACAAGATTATAAATAGATAAATTATAGATAGATGATTAATAGATTATATAGTATATATTGCTAAAATTATAAATATAGATATGGTGTAGATATAGGTAAAGTTAAAGGGTCTCTGGAGAAGAGTAAACAAGAAAAGGAAAATAAAGCATTTGCCATGGGACCATTCAAAAATAGGTGTTCAGATATTAGGACTATTACTTTTCAATAACACAGCTTTACTAACTGTAGGTTTATTTCTCTTTACATCGTATCATTCTGATTCAACCCCTTGCTGATGTTTCAAAATCCTGGGGATGGATCATTTTTGATGATAGATGGATGGCAAATTCAATAATTGAAGTATATTTAGAGCTTTATCATTGCACTTGTCTAATATATAATTCAATCAAAGAACCAGTAATAATCAGGTAAAATGGGAATTGGCATTGAATGACTTTATTATTCATTATCACGCTAACATCAGTCCTTCACATCTGTTCCTGGTTGCATTGTGAATAGTGTATGAATGATACTTTGTTTGATTAGTGTCTATTCTTTTTTTTCTAAGGCTTCATCAAAACATTTGTCCCACATCAATATGAATTTCTCTCTAGCTCTTTCTTTTGTTTTTGTGTGGAATTTAATCTTGTTCTTCCACACAGTTTATTCTCTGAATTACCAGATCTTCTTGTCAAGAGTCCCAAACCAAATGAAATAATAGATCATCAATTCCTATTGTGAAGAGACTGGATATATGAAGTAGCTTTAATTTAGAAGTCAGTATCTTTTGGTATGAAAGAGAAAGTTCTTTTTTTTTTTTTTTGGTTACTGATTTATGGTTAATGTATACACAAATGCTAGCAAGCACGAATATTAAATGTGGAAATTTGGGGCAGAGGATTATATTATTTAACTATCATTTTCCCTTCTTAATTATGAATAATGAAAAGTAAAGTTGAAGTATTAAAACAATAGTTTTAGTGATTGTTATAATTTACTAAATAATTAGTAGTAATTTACTTGATTTTCAGAATTATTTTCTTCTTAATCTAGAAAAGTAATTTATGTTCACAATACTTTAGGAAAAAGCTAAAAACTCCCCTAAAGGAAGAAAGGTTAAAAAATAAAATTCTTGGGCCTCCTCTATGGCGCAGCAGGTTGAGTGCAGCGCTGTGAAGCTGTCCGCAGCCTCTGCAGTGCCGGTTCAATGGTTCAATCTGGCCTGCTGGAGAGAATCCCACGTGGTGCAGCAGACCTCTCCTGTTGTGCCCGCTGCTCCCCTCAACAGTGTATTTCTGTCCTCTGCCTGTTCTGCTCCCTGCTCTTTCTGGTGAATCCTCTCACCCTCCCACGCCTCTGGCCTGTTCCCCAGCTCTTGTATAAAAATAAATAAATCTTTAAAAAATAAAATAAAAAAATAAAATTCACTTTTTTAGAATAAAAAGATACTTAGCTAAGAGATGAGGTTTGCATTGCCCATCATAGATTAATCAATTGAAATTCAATTAGATCTGACGAAATTGAAAATCTCTAACAAATGTATGCGAACTAAAATATCTTCATAAAAACAACTTTTCTAGGATTAAAGGTGAAGTCCTGAAAATATGAGATAAGATAAAACCTGGTGCTGACTTCTAGTCATAGAACAATAAGTTTTACACTTTAATTGAATAATCTGAATGTATTCATTCCTTCAATAAGTATTTTTGGAGTATTTTACCCTGGAGCACTACCCAAGGAGTACAGACTGGTCAATTGAAGTCTAGTTTGCTTAACGACTTCTACTTAATAAAAAATACCCAACATATCATTTATTTAACTTTTACAGTATTATCTTCTTAGTACTCCTAGGCAAACTATTACATGCTTAATCAGTTCAAGCACTGGATTGCATAAATTTCTTAAATGCAAAAAAGAAAAGTAAGGTTTGGCGATATTAAAGTATGTGTCTATTTTGCCCAGTTAACCAGAGGAAAACTTTGCATGTTGGACCCAGGCTGGTATGATATTAGAGAATATGGCATTTCCATGGAGATTATGTAAGTCCCTATATTTTTTTAAGGTTTATTTATTTATGCATACAAGAACTGGGTGGGGTACAGGCCAGAGGTGTGGGGGTGAGAGGCTTAATCAGAGACAGAGTGGGGAACAAAACAGCCAGGTCGACTGAAATACACTGCTGAATGGAGCAGCAGGCGAGTCAGGAGAGGTCTGCTGCGCCATGTGGGTAGCTCCCTGGCTGGGGATCGAACTGGTGCTGTAGTAGCTGCAGCCAGCTTCATAGGTTGCATCTTAATCCCTTGTGCCGCCAGGGAGGCCCAAGTGCCTATATTTTTAACAATTAATATAGAGTGATAAAGGGAATTATGGTTTGTTGTTTTCTGATGAGATGTGGTTCCCTCAATCTAGCAGCATCCATGTTTGAATACTCTGCAAATTTCTGTTAAGAGCTGGATCTCCCTGTAAGGTCAGGACTGGACGTGTGTAAAGGGCAGGACTGGATACAGTGCAGGTTCTCTGATCCCATGCAGACCAGGTAAAGGAGGAGTCAGAGTCCTCAGTGGCTTTTTGCAGGTCTTTTATTGGGGTTCACCAGGCATATGGCTGGCAGGGGTGCTGGGGGGCCGGGAGGTTGGCAGGCCTCCCAGCCCCCAGCAAATCCTCACTCTATCTGAGCTCTCTGGAGTTCGTTCTGCTGCTTCTCAGCTTCTCTTTCAGCTTCGGCTTCGGCTTCTACTACTGTTGCTGCTGCTGCTGCTGCTACTGGCGTCCCCGTGACGCCGCCCTTAAAAGCACACTCTTAACTCAGCTGAATCCCATCTACCTATGCCCACACCCTATTCCAGGTGCCCGCCATCAGGCATGCATTCAGGACAAGGATCCATCATCTATCCTGATGGCGGAAGGGCAGAAAAGCCTGATATTTTCTTTACCCTACAATGCGGTGCAGGTTTTCTGATCCCATGCAGACCAGGTAAAGGAGTCAGAGTCCTCAGTGGTTTTGCAGGTTTTTATTGGGGTTCACCAGGCATATGGCAGGCAGGGGTGCTGGCTGGGGGGCTGGGGAGCTGGGAGGCTGGCAGGCCTCCCAGCCCCCAGCAAGTCTTCACGCTATCTGGGCTCTCAGGCCTTCTCTGCTTCTCTCTCGGCTTCTGCTACTTCTTTCTCGGCTTCTCTTTCGGCTTCTGCTGCTTCGGCTTTTACTGCTGCTGCTGGCGTCCCCGTGACGCCGCCCTTAAAAAGCACAGTCTTAGCTCAGCTGAATCCCATCTACCTATGCCCACACCCTATTCCAGGTGCCCGCCATCAGGCATGCATTCAGGACAAGGATCCATCATCTATCCTGAAGGTGGAAGGGCAGAAAAGCCTGATATTTTCTTTACCCTACACTCCCCCGAAAGAAAACAGCCAATTTTAAACTTATAGTCCTCTTGCTACCCTTGTAGTACTCTCTTTTTGTCTTAGTAACTCCAGCTCCACCTCATAATTCTTTTTTCTCCAAAGGAAATTTCTTGAAAGATGTTGTTTCCTTGAAAGATCATTGAGATGTTTCTGAAATACTTAATTTTTGATCTGTGGAACTAGAGCAAGCATGTTAAACTTGAATTTCAGATAAACAACCAATAACTTTTACTATAAGTATACCCTATGCATTATAGTAAAATAAAAAGTTATAGCTAAAATCTAAATTTAACTGGGTCTACTGTATGTTGCTATATTTTATCTGAGAATCCTATCTTATAAAATGCATGTACAGAAGCTGACAGGCCTATTGATTAGATTGTCAGATGGAGATAGTTACTTGGTTACTTGGTGAGCAGCTTGTGGGGGTTTCTGCTTGGCCTAAATCCTTACTGAAGTTGTCTTCAGTACCCTTTCCAAGACCGTTGGAGAACTCTCCTGGTGCTGTTCTGCATTTTCTTGTATAGAATGTCTTAGGCAATTTGATCTTAAGCATGTGTGAAAGTTTTTACTAATGAGGGAACCAGTAAGAAGACTAAAGTGTGAGATGATTCAACAAAGGTTTGTGTGGAAAGAACTTAAGTGCTCATGAAGTAAATTGTTTATAGAAGTTCAGAAGAAAAGGTTCAGGCTACTGGTTTATGTTGCAGAATAGAAAACTATCCTATCTTTATCATGACATGGGTTAACCTAGGTCATGACAACTTGCAGGCATCACCAGAGGATGCCAGGTGTGCACCATTAATCAGAAATAATGAGCAATGAACCCATGGCTCTTAATCAAATGTAGTAAGCAACAAATAATAAGCAATGCATCTGTGACTGCTGATCAGACATACGGAGCAAGAAAATTTCATTCTCTAACAGTGTCAGATAGGGGCTAATTAGTAGTGACGCCAGATAGAAATTTCTTGCTTCCTTTTTTTATCCTTAAGCAACCACCAGAAAATTCTTCAACATAATAAAAATTACCAAGTCACATACCCTTGTTTTTTTTTTCAGATTTAGAAAATAGATTTTAATTTTTACTAGTGTATGATAATATGAGTTGAAATACTTATTTTCTTTAAACTTCCTGGAATTATACCAACATATATTTGGAAAAGACAAGTAAACAGTTTATGATTGTTTCTAACTTTTTTGATTGTGCTTATAAGCGACAAGGGATTTAGGTCTTCAGGATTAGAACCATATACATGCTTCTTTCATAATTCTTCCTCTTCCCTTTCTTAAAACAATTTCTCCCTTATAAGAACCTTCCTATGCGTTGTTCTCGCTGTCATTTCAAGCATCATTTCTCTAAAGAATCTTAAAACGCTTTGTCCATTCTTTTAGTTAGCAAATTTTATAAGGCTTTATCCTCTGTATAGTTTTGGGGTTTTTTGTTCATTTCTTGTGGGTTTTTTGGGTAGCCCTGATTATGATGTGAAAAGGTGAGCTCTGTTTCTGAGAACAGAATTGGAGAGAAATGCTGGGGAGAAAAGTATCAATAATATCTCTAATAACACCAAAAAACCTCTAATTTACCTCTCTTTACTGAGCATGAATTGCTCTTTGTACTCTAAGTTTCTTCTCCAAATAACAGAAATTTCTGCTAACCAAACACACTATTTAGTGATCAGATTGATATACGACAGACTTCTGAGATGGTGCAAATCCTGTGGATTCTGTTCCAAGCAAGCTGCTTACTAGCATAGACAAAGAAGTCAGCTGATTTCCTTCAAGGTGTCATCTCTTTCTATTACTGAGAACCAGGGGAAATAGAAACAGATTTTAGTCTTAATTGTTTCATTTTGTTGTAATTACAAAGAGCTTTATTCTTTTCACAAGGCAAATGTATAATAAATTATTAATTCAAATTATGTATTAACATGTACAGGACACTATGGGGTTGAAATAGAGAGTGATAAATTTGAATAATTTCTTGAGTTAAGGAAAAGACATGTAAAGGTGGGGAATTAAAAATAAAATCTAAACTGATTAGTCATGAGGACAAAATTATTGATGCACCAGCCATACATTTTTCAGATTTTACTCAGAAGAAATAAAATTGTTGCAATGTGCCTTAAAATGCAACCTTATTTATTTTAGGTAGAGTGATTACTCTAATGTTTGAGCATTTAGTTTAATTTAGTTGATATTAATTATAGAACTTGGTTTTGCTTCAGTAAATTCACCCTGAATATTTACTATGTGAAATGCAAATAAGTGCTTTGACCATGTGTTCAGAAAAAATAAAAATAGCTAAATTATTATTGATTTGAACTGTCTGTATTAATTGATCACAGCATTACATGTCCTTGAATGGCAGCTGCCTCTCAAAATAGCCCTTACTAAATGAAAAATATATGAAATAAGACTCTTCCAGTGGAACCCTACAGAGCAGGATACAGAGCCTAGTGGTTAGAAACATGAATGTTGGTGTTGAAGGTAGGAGGATTGTATTGAGTCTCTGCCACTTCATTGTGTCACCTTCCATATTATAATACATTTACTTTTCTAAGCCTTTGTCTTTGCATATGCAAAAAATAATAGAAATATTGCACATTGTATTGATACTATACCATAAAACTGCAAGAGGATGGACTAAAACAATTTATTAAGTGCTTATATGGTAGCCTAAGTGTAATAAGCACTGAGTAAATATTAAATAATTTTTATTGCCATTTTAAATCTATTTGTTGCTACTGCATTTATGAAAACATTTTCATATCTTTCTTATCTTTTCTTATCTGTCTCTAGTGTATCTTCTCATCCCCTGCACCTCTGGTATGCACCCCAGTTCTTGTATGCATAAGTACATAAATCTTTAAAAAATAAATAAAGTCATAAAAAGAGCAATACTGAATTTTGGTCAATGTTTATTAGGTAGGTGTTACGGACGTGACTACAGGAAATTTGACTGACTGCTCAGAGGGTGTGATGTTTAGGTGTAACATGGCTGAGAAGGGCAACTGGGAAATAAAAATTATAGCAAAACAATAGTAATATAGTAAACTGTGATTATTAATTATACCTTATAAAATGAATTTTTAATTATTGGGAAATATATTTACATTAGTTTAAAACTGCCATTCCATCCCCCCACCCAAATCAATCTTTTATATAATCATCAACCTCTTCTGTATTACTCATTTATGTCTGATTTAAATGGTCCTGAGGCTTGAATTTCAAAAAATATGTTGACTGGGCATGAAGTAAATACGAAAACAGTTCATATGGTTACAGGTACCTCAAAATATTTGGTTTGCAATTAAGGATTGCCTTGTGAATAGAACTGGGCAAAATTTTGGGGTGGGGAGTAATTTATGTTACATGATGTTGTGCTAGATATTTTTGTTTGTCAAACATCCTTTGTTCCATCTTTTTTTTTTGTACCATGTATTGATTTTGTTTGGAGGTCCTCCACTTGCCAAGAAAAACTTAAAGCAGGGCCTCCCCGGTGGCGCAGCGGTTGAGCGCTGGGTTGCGAAGCTGCCTGTGGCCTCTGCGGCGCCGGTTCAATCCCCGGCTGCTCCCCGGCCACCGGAGGAGGATCCCACATGGTGCGCAGACCTCTCCTGCCACCCGCTGCTCCCTTCAGCAGTGTACTTCAGTCCTTCTGCCTGCTCTGCTCCCCACTCTGGCTCTGTTGAATTCTCTCACCCTCCCGCGCTTCTGACTGTACCCAGTGCATGTATAAACAAAACAAACAAATATAATAAATAAATAAATAAAAACATGCCTCTATAAAAAAAAAAAAAAAACTTAAAGCAGGGGATACCTCCACTAGCCCTGGGGGCACATGATAATAGTAGGTCTAACATAATTATGACCGGGTTCTCCTTGTTTGTCCTTTAAAGGTGGGCATTCAAGCCAGTGCTTATCTACTCTGGTAATTTGAAAATAACCAAATTTGAGGAAAAAATTTCTCCTTGTAGAGACACTAAAATATAAGATTATTTCTATAAATAAAGAATGCTTAGAACTTTGCCTGAAGTTCCTGCATTCACCTTTGCCTGAAAACAGGTGGGGCAAAGCTCAAAAACTGAGGTGGGAACAAAGAGAAGAGATAGAAAGGATCTGAGACCAAACATCATTGTACCATTTATCATACCCAGTCTGTAGCCATTTACTTATAAATATTTCATTTTAGTTGAAAATATGATTTATTTTGCTTTAAGCACATGTTGGGTTTTCAGTTGCGTATAAGCTATTTCCCAATAGGTCCTGATCTCCACCATTTGAAGTTACTGTCATGTAAAACTGCCGTCATTTTATTTTTCATATTGCTATTGTTAAGTCACTTTTTTTGCAGCATTGTTTTGGTGACCTGATTTATTTCTGTACAAGCGCATAATTTAAAACATCTCAATGAAACCTAAACAGAAATATATCACTTGGTGATAAGAGTATGTACTTCACAGTAAGAAAACTATGTACCATAGAAAACTATGGATGAATGCTTTTAGCCAAGATTTCTAACTTGAAGGAACTTAAAGTACTTCATATATAAACTGAATGAACAATAAAATTAATTAATTCACAAGTCCTTTAAAATGGTGAATAAGGAATTTATACTTTAGGAATCTAGTACAATGCTCCCAATGAAGTTTTGGGATAATTATATTTTAGGGATCTACTTTTTTGTTGTTAGTTTGGATCTAGTCTGCTGAAATGCTTTTTTCTGAATTATAGTTTTACAGTCAATTTAATCATTTTAATTAATCTTTTGAATTAAAAATTGTATCATCTTGGGCCTCCCCGGTGGCGCATCGGTTGAGCGCTGGGTTGCGAAGCTGCCCGCGGCCTCTGCGGCGCCGGTTCGATCCCCGGCTGCTCCCCGGCCACCAGAGGAGGGTCCCACATGGCGCGCAGACCTCTCCTGCCGCCCGCTGCTCCCCTCAGCAGTGTACTTCGGTCCTTCTGCCTGCTCTGCTCCCCGCTCTGGCTCTGGTGAATTCTCTCACCCTCCCGCGCTTCTGACTGTACCCAGTGCATGTGTAAACAGAACAACCAACCAAACAAATAAATAAATAAAACATGCCTCTATTAAAAAAAAAAATGTATCATCTTGTCTCATGATTTTACATACTTTGTTAAACTTCTAAAAAGCTTAATAAGAAATATATCAAAACAAATTAAACAAAGGTCTTAAGTTGCATCTATCAATTGACAGGCTAGTAATTTTACCTTGCAACTATTGTTTTTCCATTCTATTTCAAGGATATCAATGAAAGAACTTTACTGAGGACAAGCATAGCTTTGCTGAAATCAACAAAGTTTGCCTATAAAATTCACGTAATTTGCCAGTCTAGCAACTCTATCAAAAAAGAAGTTATTCTTTGTGAGCCCATGCTGGCTTTTAATGATCATTGCTTTTTTTCCCAAATGCTCTCAAAACATCTGTTTAATAACTTCTAGAATTTCACTACGGCCTTTTATGCTATGCCAAGGGTTTGACTTTTATACTATGTACAAGGGGAGACGGTCTAAGTTTTTATAGTTATTCTTAATGCCTAATTCTCTCATTAAAATCAGTGGTTATGCTTATTTTACATCAATGTAAGTAGAAATACATGAATTATAGATGGCAGATAAATGAATGTTAGATAAATGAATGAAAACATTAATGATGACAATTGAAATAATTGGGGTAGGTGTGTTACTTAAGAAATTCAAAACGTAGGCCTCCCCTGGTGGCGCAGGTGGTTGGGCGCTGCCCTGTGAAGCTGTCCCCAGTCTCTGCAGCATCGGTTTGATCCCAGCAGGCTGGTGAGGGTCCCACATAGCACTGCAGACCTCTCCTGTCACGCCCGCTGCTCCCATCAGCAGTTTATTTCATCAGTCCCCTCAGCAGTGTATTTTGTCAGTCTGCCTGTTCCGTTCCCGGCTCTGTCTCTGGTGAATCGTCTCACCCTCCTGCGCATCTGGCCTGTACCCGATTCTTGTATAAATAAATAAATAAATCTTTAAAAAAATTCAAAACGTTATTTTTTACACAGGACTGAGGGGAGGTAAAGGATAAATAGGGGTGAGATTCTAGTCAGGAAGACATGAAAAGTCTGTTGGAAATAGATAAGTTGAAGGTATGATTTATGATGGTGGGGATTAAAAGGGAAAAATGAGATGAATGTATAGATGGACAGATGGCAGATAGCTGATACATAGATAAATGCGTGTGCACACAAACATATGCGTTCTTTACCCACATGATTAATTTAGTCAGAGAAATGCAGAAGTCCACAATGAAATCCAAAAGTTAGGCTTAGCTTTTTTAATTTCAAGGTACTCAAGTTATTAAAGTCCTCAAATGACGAATGGTGTAAGTACAGCAGAAGGTTACTTCTAGCTCGTAAAATAAAATTGTGTGGGGGCAGCTACATAACAAGTTGTTCAAAACAAGCGATGAAGATTTTCTTAATTTCCAATTTATAACAATGGAGTTTGTCCCATTTCACACCAGGTTTATAAAATGAACATATTAACTTCCCTTGAAAGTTAATATTAACTTAGCTCTTTGGCCGCACCTAGGTGTGAGGGAGGCTAAACTGTATTTTTTAACTATGTTTCAATAATGAGAAGAATATGAATTTAGAGAGTACTTGTCATTAACATGACCATAAGAATGGAAGGAATATTCACCAAACAGGTGTTATAGGCCTATGAGTTCATTTTGAATCATACACTTGGCATACCACTTGGCATCTATATACAGATATCCACTAAGGGAACAAAAATACAATAGCTGAGTTCAACAGTTTTAGAAATCAATGGCTTTTAGGTGATTGCAATCATGAACTAGAGTTTTTTCAATAAAGATGTAAACTAAGATTAGATGAAAAGACAAAAACAAAGGAAAATAGTAAGCGTCAGTTGTTAAAGTGAAAAATAAATTAAATTTGAATAGTGAGAGAACTATGAAAGGGAAAGGAAAATCCAGGGAAAAAAAGGTATTACAGCAGCCAGCAAGAGAGATGACATATAATCATGCAACAAATGAAAGTAGACTTCAAGTACCATAGCGAGATTAGGTCAAATCATCATTAAAATGTAGTCCTTGCTTTTGGCAAACAAAATATCAGTTTCAATAATGTTATGAAGTAAAAGTCAGATCAAAAGCTTAATTATTAGATAGAAGTGAAGACATTTTTGTTTTGGAAGTTACAGTTAAAAATGAAGCCTCAAACAATTTATACATTTTTAAAAATGGTATTATTAGAAGTGAAATAATTTAGACACAAGTGCTAGGGTATGTGTAAAGTCAGGACTGGACACAGTGCAGGTTTTCTGATCCCATGCAGACCGGGTAAAGGAGGAGTCAGAGTCCTTAGTGGTTTTGCAGGTCTTTTATTGGGGTTCACCAGGCATATGGCAGGCAGGGGTGCTGGGGGGCTGGGAGGCTGGCAGGCCTCCCAGCCCCCAGCAAATCTTCACTCTATCTGGGCTCTCTGGCGTTCTCTGCTTCTGCTTCGGGCTTCTTCTTTCGGCTTCTACTGCTGCTTTTCTCGGCTTCTGCTGCTGCGGCTGCTGCTGCTGCTGCTGGTGTCCCCGTGATGCCGCCCTTAAAAGCAGTCTTAACTCAGCTGAATCCCATCTACCTATGCCCACACCCTATTCCAGGTGCCCGCCATCAGGCATGCATTCAGGACAAGGATCCATCTATCCTGATGGCAGAAGGGCAGAAAAGCCTGATATTTTCTTTACCCTACAGTATGGAATCTCAAGTATGAGTAAGACTTTTCTTGTACAGGAAAATGGGTCACTCTTCCTTTAAATAATAGGAAAGATGGAAATTACCACTGGGTGTAACTTTTTGGGTTTTAAACTCTGACTTAAGATAGCTTGATTTATATTTAGAAATTCACTAGAATTATATTTTACAGTTATACAAGTTATCTCTTTTACCTATTCTTTTTGCCAAGTACCTCTGTCAATAGTCACATATAGAAGAATGCTTACATGTTAGTAATGAGCTAAGATTTTTTTTAAATGATCTAGAATAAGAGTCATAGAAAATACTTCAGTTAATACTATATGGAATTATAGTTATTAGATGTGGAGATTGTTGTAAGAATGTTGATATTGATGTGGTTTTGATTCTATTCTTTGTCATAATATTTTTGTTTTTAGACAAGTATATATTTACAATTCTTACATGGAATTCAGGTTATCAAATTTTTAACCACCCTTATATAGAGACTCCTCTTATATTTATCCTGTTCATTCAAATTCAATTATACTCACAGTAGTAAAGATAGAAAAGTAGCTAATCTTTGGGTGTGAAACTTAGGAGTTCTCACTTTTTATAGTTACCTGGTATAAACAACCTAATGACCTTGATTCTTTCCACCCTAGGGTGCATGGATTTAAATTGGGGAGAAGAAAGAATTTTAGAATAATGATAGGTTAGATATCTTCATGATCATTTTGATTAGCAACTTTTTCTGAGATGTTAGTTCCGAAAAGTTTGGGGTTTAGTGAAAGATTATGGGTTTAAAATGTTTTGATCTCAATCATGATTTCCTATTAAAAAAATAGGCAGGACAGCTTCCTGGGCACAGAGGGGCCTTGGGAATTATAATTTCTCTTCTCCCCCTGATAGAATCTGCTAGAAGAGAATAGGGTTTTTGAAGAAGCCAGTCTTGTAACTGGGTGATCCCCAGGGAAAGGGAAGGTGCCAGGTTCCCTGCCCCAACCAAGGAGGGTCGGGCTGAGCAGGGAAGAGAAGAAGCTTAAGAGGAGACTGGAGTAAGGAAGATGGAGAGAAAGAAGGGAGACCTGGAGGAGGCATGTGGATCAGAGAGGCACGTGAAGAAGCAGTGCTTGCTTCTCAGCCTTGGACTTATATCAGGGACTTGCAGCACAAGGAAGAAGACACTTGAAACAGACGTTGGTGAGAGACCCGTGGCAGCTTTGTCTTGATTTTGCTTTAGCTTTTTCCCCCTCCAGTCTTGCCTGGCACTTTCTGTCCTTTTCTTATGGGTCCCCACCTGGTGGGGACTCGTGATAGACTTTTGGGCCTTAGTGGTTCTGCTTTGGGCCAACCCTATTTGGCTGGTGTAGAGGGCAGTACTGGTCATGGTGCAGGTTTTCTGATCCCATGCAGACCGGGTAAAGGAGGAGTCAGAGTCCTCAGTGGTTTTGCAGGTTTTTTATTGGGGTTCACCAGGCATATGGCAAGCTGGGGGGCTGGGAGGCTGGCAGGCAAGTCTTCACTCTATCTGGGCTCTCTGGTGTTTGTTCTGCTTCTGCTTCGGGCTTCTTCTCTTTCGGCTTCTTCTGCTACTGCTGCTTCTCCTGGCGTCCCCGTGACATGGCCCTTAAAAGCACAGTCTCAGCCCAGGTTTACCCACTCCAGGTACCCGCCATCAGGCATGCATTCAGGATCACAGGGCTCCCTCATCTATCCTGATGGCGGGAGGGCAGAAAAGCCTGATACCTTTTATCTTACCCTACAGCTGGGCATTTACCCAAGAGGGGGTGGGTAACTTTGAGTGCTTGATATGAACACTACATTCTTTGTCTTTTCTGTATTGCACACTAATTGTATTGAAGTTCCTTTCCATTAAATTTCTTATATGTTTTTTCTTGATGCAGCGGATGGCAGAACCTATTTAAAGCAGCCACATTTGGTGTTCTGGGGTTCCCTTCCCCCTGCCCAGCAACTGTGTCAACAGCTGCTTTTTGAAAGTGAAATTGTTGGGGGCACAGAGTGCTGAATGAACTCCACCCACTGATGTTTTATGGGCTCCACCCACCTCCCTGCGGGAGAGATCTCAGGCTTGGCTCGGTGGACCCAAGAACCACAACTGCCTTCACCTGCGCATCTGCAGGGACTGTTGACTTCTCGAACGGGGATTGTTGGGAGCTAAGAGTGGAGTTAAGCAGCCATACTTGGTATACAGGCCGCTGAGCATTTGTAAGCCTGTGGGAGCTTGTTTTTTCCTGCCTTCAGCCTGCACCCCTGGTTCCAGCTTTGGCAGCAGTTACAGGTAGGACGCATTGACCAATTAATCTCTTTCTTGTTTAGTCTCTCATTCTGTGTCCCACCTTTCATTCCCCTTGTAAATATACCTTTTATTAATATATCTTTTATTAATATGCCTTTCTACATGTGCCTGCCCTTAGGTCTTGTTCTGAGTCTTTTTAAGCAGCAGGGGTGAGGACTCACACCCAGGCCATCCCATTTCCCTTTGGGGTTGCCCTCTAACAAAACAATGGTGTTTTGCAACCCTCCCAGGCTGGGTAGGTTCACCCTTTGGTTCTAACCATTTAAAACAGAACTCTGGAGCCCTTGGCATTATCTTCACAGGTTTTCAAAGTATTCATGGGAAACAAGCCAGGAGAGAAATAACAACTTGAGCCTGCCCTCCTCCAGTGTGATGCTGCCTTTTTATCCCCTCTCTCCTAGGCTAAGGTGTGCACCCTTGCACATGCACAGGCACCCATGCTTCAGGTGTCCACAGTCAGGTATGCATGCCCCACACCCATGTGCCTTCTGCATTAGCATAATCAAGGCCACAGGTGATAACCACAGAGGCCAGTGGCACAAAAAGCCTGGTTAATTAATTTACCCTACAGATGATAAATGGACATGTTGCGTGTAAGTGATGGAGGGTAAATGTAGAAAATTTAGAAAGGAGGCATCTCAAGACCAGAAATTGGCTCACACAGGCCAGAGCTGGAGGTAGGATTAGACACAATTAGCAGAGTTGTTAAACTAGCTACATAGAAAAGTATCTGAAAGCACAGTCTGAGGTGCTGACCAGGTCCGGATCTAGAGATTGAGGGTTATTGTAAACAAATCACCAGTCCTTCCAAATTGACCTGGTCAAATCAATTACAGAAAAATCCTTAGGTGCCAACCCTAGAAATAATTAATTTAACATCAGTTAAAAATTTCAGAAAAGAACAAACACCTCCCAAAGAGCAGACTGTATCAGTACAATTTCTACACTGGCAAAAGGCAGCTCTCCTGCCCACCTGGAACTTTGCCGGTGCCTTTTTTAACAACTCTGTCCCTTTGGGGGGCAGCTTGTGTCTGTGCAGGCATCCTTGATGCCCCTTTGTATAATAAACCTGCCCTTTTGAATATAACTAAATATCTCTGCCTTAGGAGGAAACTTTCCCTGGGAAATCACTGCTGAAAGGGAGCTCTGGTGAAACTTTTCTCAGAGGTAACCCGAGGACCCCGCTCTCTGAACCTAACACCTCTCCAAACTGACATCATAATGATGGTGATGATTAAATTGTGTAATCTATTTCTACCCACCTATATTTTTTCTATCTTCCCCATATATGCTGACCACCAATTTTTCTTCACATATGTTAAAGAACATCATAATTATATTGGACTCTTAGATGGTGGAGCACCTATAATTCAACCTCTCACCCAAAGCGATGATTATATCTATAATATTTCTTCAGTGAATGGCCTTTCAGACTGAACGATGGTCCTTCAAGGCTCTTTATTTTCCTGCATGACCTCAGAAATACCACAGCAAAGGACTTATACTTGTGGCTAGAAAATATCTCTGATAGGAAAGAAGATCTAACTCCCCAACTACTGTTTTATGAAAACAAAACAAAACAAAACAGAATACAGGATACAATACTTCTGTTAGGGGGAAAAGGATGTCCCAAAGCAAATTCCATATAGGCTTTGTGGACTCCACCCCCACACCAGGTCAAAGCCAAAGACACTGGGAACTCCAAATCCCATCACCACCAAAGGGAAGGTGGCTGGGACCTGAGGGTGGGGTTAAGCAGCCAGGTGGATACAAAAGGCAGACACGTGGGCTTTGGGGTGCTCCATTTTTGGCTCTCCGCCAGCTCGCAGCTTTTGGCCAGCTCTGAGAGTGACTTTGGGTTTCTAGGTCGTCGGATCGGGTAGGACGCATTAAAGACTTTATTTCCCTATTTTCTCCCTGAGTTGTATATTTTCCTTATTTCTTTTTCCCTTGTAAATAAACCTTTTATTAACCCTTTTGCGTGTGTCTGTAGTAGAGTATTCATAAGTCCCTTTAAAGCGCGCGGGTGAGGACCCACAGCCAGGAACCCGTTTAATATCGGGGTTGCTCTATAACACTTCTAGGGACATTTCTACTTCAATTATGATTGCAAAAGGACCCCAGAGTTCTAGTCTCCTGATAAATTTATTGCTCAGGTAAATTTTGATATCAGGATTGATGGATATCTAATATATCTAATATTTTAATTGTTAAAATGACCTTAAACTGCAGTTTTAATTTTACCAAATACAGCAACACTTTAGTTTTCAGTTCTGAATTTGAATACAATGACAGGTGAGCAAAGGCAAATATGTGCCCCAGGCAAAGGGGACAGAAATCAGTAGCCATGAAAACATAATGCTTATTTTTATTATGCTTAAGTGATTGTAAACCTCTAGAGAGAAATTTGGATTACAGTTTTAGGAATTCAACAAAACATTAATTCCTGATGATCTTACTGAGAAAAAAATTTACCAAAAAAAAATATGGTTCAATTTTAGATAATCCAAATATTTTAATATTTTATTAAATATTAAACATTCCTTTACATACAAAACAAATAACCTATAAACAAACTGAAAAATCCTTAATTTCATTTGTTGTCAGCAGTTGTGTCTGATAGTAAAATAAAAAGAAAACCTGAAATACATGAGCAACACTGTGAATATGGCCTCATCATTTGCTTGGGTATTTTATTTATAATCCACTGATTTATATTCATAGTTAAAATATAACTGATGCCGGCGTGTGTAACAACTGCTGCCGTTTTACCACGAGTTCTTGTCTCGTGAAACCGTAGAAAGGAATTCACAGACTTGTTGAAGTAAGTAAGCAGAGAGAGACAAATCTTGTCTTTGAAAGAAAAGTTTATTTAGGAAGAAAAGAGACAAAGGAGAAAGACTCCCAGGTATAAGGTACCTGGGAGGGGCCAAGATGAGCCGGTACGGGATATTATGTTGGCAATATATACTTTTTCTCCCTCATTATGTTTAAGTTTTACTTTTTTTCTCCCTGATTGGCTAATTCTCAGAGGGTCTCACACTTACTAAGTGAGAGATTTCACATTCCTTATCTAACAGCTTTCCCTTTCCCCATTTGTCATGCTTGTCACTCTATCTTTATGGCCTAGTCCTCTGGGTGAGCATCTCTACACTTTATCTTTATGGCCTAGTCCTCCTGGTGAGCATCTCTACATTGAAGTTAAACAGCTGCCCTCCTAAGTTGTCCATAAATTAAACCACTCTCCATTTCGCTAGTCTCCACCTCCCTTTATCACCTGAAGAAAACCAGGACCATCGTTAACAGCATTAATATTGTCCGTGGTTCTGGGGTATTTGTTTTTCTCAATGGAATTGATTATATCTCTGAAGCCTCCCTAAATTCTTCAGGGGTCCCTCCTGCACTGTCCCTGAAACTGCCTAATAACCCTAGCTTGCGGGCAGCTGTTTAACTTCAATGTAGAGATGCTCACCAGGAGGACTAGGCCATAAAGATAAAGTGTAGAGATGCTCACCCAGAGGACTAGGCCATAAAGATAGAGTGACAAGCATGACAAATGGGGAAAGGGAAAGCTGTTAGATAAGGAATGTGAAATCTCTCACTTAGTAAGTGTGAGACCCTCTGAGAATTAGCCAATCAGGGAGAAAAAAAGTAAAACTTAAACATAATGAGGGAGAAAAAGTATATATTGCCAACATAATATCCCGTACCGGCTCATCTTGGCCCCTCCCAGGTACCTTATACCTGGGAGTCTTTCTCCTTTGTCTCTTTTCTTCCTAAATAAACTTTTCTTTCAAAGACAAGATTTGTCTCTCTCTGCTTACTTACTTCAACAAGTCTGTGAATTCCTTTCTACGGTTTCACGAGACAAGAACTCGTGGTAAAACGGCAGCAGTTGTTACACACGCCGGCATCATTTTGGGGGCTCGTCCGGGATTTTCACAAGATTTAAGGTAAGTGAGCCGAGAGGCACAAATTGTTTCTATCTTCATCTTGCCCTAAACTTCTCTTGCTAAACATTTTCTTTCTCTCGGAGTCATCAAATAGGCCATAAAAAGGACACAGGACAGTCAGTAAATGCCGAAGGGCGACTGCCTTAAAATCTCCTGTGAAAGGATAAACTGGTGACCAGACCGGGTAAGGGGACTAGCCCATCTGCCAGTAAAGAATAAAAGTCTGGTGTCGTCGTATGAGGGACTCCGGTCTCCGAAGAGCTAGGCACATACGTCATGTAGAGGCCGTCCGGGAGCTGCGCATAAGGGGCTGATCTCCCAGCAGCTCGGGCCATCCTCCCTTGCCTTCAGCAGAGGGGGAGTTGCCGAGACACAGTGGAGGATGAATGGTCCCAATGTGATAGTTGGGAAAGTCATTCCTCACTAAGCACCACACAGGATCCGACACAGAACCCTTCCCTGGCCTCAGATCCCTGCTAGGATTATTTGAATGGCTCCTCTTTGCTCTCTCTCTCTCTCTTTCCATTCTTCCTTCTCTTGCAATGCAACTGATTTACTTCTCGATTACCTGTGGGTTTCAAACAGGCAGTAGACATTTCACAAACCTTTACTCTGTCCTTTATTTGATTACAAGAAAATTAATGGGCACCCGTCGGCCCGGTAAAAGCGACTAGCGTGAGGCCGCCATTCTTAAAGTCTCGGGTGACAGGTTTCTCAGCTGGCAAGGCTTCCTGATCCCCCACTTGCTGAGTGGGAATGTTGGGACTCTCTTGTCACTGATTCCTACTTTCCTCTATCATCCGTGGACTCCGAGGGTGCTCAGAACGACCAAGCTGTGACCCTTGGAACCCTGGACATCCAGGAGATCCGATGGCTCAGACAAGGCGTTCTGCTAGGCCGGCACCTAGGCGAGAGTCACGGAGGTCAAGCAGTTTAGAAGGAGACTTCCACCTTCCTGGTCCCTCCCCCTACAGGGCAGATTTTCTGCAACACTTGTCGAGTCAGTTTATGAGTAGGGAAATGCGAGAGGTTCTTATAAAAATCTTGGGACACCCCCAAAAACTTTGTCCCTGGTGTCCACTCCAATCTCATCAGTGGGCACAGGTGGATCAGATTGAGTTTTACATCTTGACAGGGTTGCGGCATTTTTTGATTTGTACCGGCTTACCACAAATTCTAAGTCCAGCCGAGCGCGTACACCTTTGGTATCGTAACCTGATGCTAGGTATTTATTTGATGGGAGTTGTTCAAACGGGAGACTTTAGGGAAAGTAAAAATCGGGCCTTAGGTTATCATATGTTCAAGGACCCTGGTTGTGAGGACCATTTTCGTGGTTTGATGGAAGGTCAATATTGGAAATTAGGCCCCAGGACCCTATCTGAAACTTGCGTTCAGTCTTTACTTTTTCGGTGTGTTCAAGGACTCTTTTACCAGATGAGGAGAGTAGCCTATCATAAGCTCGTTAGATGCTTAGAATGTAAACCCTTTGCACAGAGACTGGTTAGGGGTCGCCGGTAGGGTCCCACAAAGTCCGGTACCCCACACCTGTCTGTTCGGTGGGAGACAGGCAGAGATACATCGGTCACACTGGTAAGGAGTGGTTAACTCCAGTGGACTTTTATGCGAGGAAACTGTTGACCACTCGCAGTTAGAGCTCCGGGTTTAAATGGAGGGACGCCTCCGGTAAAAGGCAAGGGAGAAGTGGATTAAGAATTGGGTTCAAGTTGACCCTAAATCCATAATTTGACCTGTATATAGGTTTTCTCCGCCTTTGGGGAAAGAAGCTGGTGCTGGACGCCCGCTTTCATTCCTTTTTGCAGATGGGAGCCTCCTCGTCAGCCATGCAAAAGGGCACGCCTCTCTCCTGTGTTCTGAAGAATTGGGGTCAGTTTGACCCTGAATCCTTGAATAAGGACCGATTTGTCTTTTTTTGTACGCAAGCCTGGCCACACTATAATCTTGAGGATGGGGAATCCTGGCCACCTGAGGGAAGTATAAATTTTCATACTATCCATCAATTGGAGTTGTTCTGTAAAAGAGAAGGGAAATGGACTGAGGTGGCCTATCTACAGGTCTTCTCCGCCCTTAGGGACAATAAATGGTTATGTAATAAATATGGCCTAGTGCCTAGTGGAAGTCCTTTGTTGCCACCTCAGTCAACTAATTCTTCTGGTCCTCCATATCCAGGAACTGAAAAACAAAAAGATACAGGCTCGTCTCCCAACTTAACTTCATTTCCTCCCTCTCTTTTGCCACTTCAACTGGTAGCCAATGGATTCAGGGATCCTGTTAGGGTACATGTTCCCTTTTCCCTGCAAGACTTAAGACAAATTAAAGCGGACCTTGGAAAGTTCTCTGATGATCCAGATAAATATATAGATGTGTTCCAGAGCCTAACCATGTCATTTGATTTGGAATGGAAAGATGTCATGCTTATCCTCAACCAGACTCTCTCTTCAGGAGAGAAAGAAAAGGTGCTTAGGGAGGCCCTGCAATATGGGGATGATTGGTATGCTATTCATGCACCCGGAAAGTCAGGAGAGGAACTTAGAAATTGCCCTACTGGAAGTCAGGCCGTCCCTCTCTCTGATCCAGGGTGGAACACAAAAAACTCTGAAATAAAAAAACACTTTATTGTGTGTATTATGGAAGGGCTAAGAAAATCACGTAGTAAGCCTATAAACTACTCGAAGCTGGCAAAAGTAGTACAGAGAGATAATGAAACCCCATCGGCCTTCATGGACCGGCTAAGGGAGGCATTGGTTAAACACACTAATATGACTCCAGATTCGCCTGAAGGGCAAATAATGTTGAAGGACAAATTCTTCACTCAGTCGGCTCCAGATATCAGGAAAAAGTTGCAGAAATTGGCCTTTAGCCCTAAACGAAATTTGGAGAACCTCCTGAGTACCGCTACTTCGGTCTTTTATAATAGAGATCAGGAGGAAAAACAGGAACGGGAACAAAAGAACAAACTTAAGGCTGAGGCTCTTGCACTGGCCATACGAGAACAACCAGGGGCTCCGGGGAGGGAGCAGGTACAAGGAATGACCTGCTCTTTTTGTGGCGAACAAGGCCACCTTAGGAAGAGCTGCTTCAGGAAGAAGCAAAAGCCATTCAGGCCCTGTCACAATTGCCAAGGCAACCACTGGCGGAAATTCTGTCCTCGGGACCAGAGGCTCCCGGGGCCAGATTCCCAAGGCCAGGAACAAAACCAGGCATGAAGGGGCCCGGGGTCGACACTGGCTCCTGTCACCATCATAACCCCACAGGAGCCCCGGGTGTTTCTCAATGTCGGGGGCCAGACTATTGATTTCCTTTTAGATACAGGGGCCGCCTACTCTGTTCTTCTCCACAATCCTGGGCCGCTTTCCTCCAAGTCAGTGACCGTTAGAGGCGTATCTGGCAAGCCTATGACTAAATTCTTTACTCAACCTTTGAGTTGCGACTGGGACTCAGTGTTATTTTCCCATGCCTTCCTGGTGGTTCCTGAAAGTCCGACTCCACTCCTAGGAAGAGACATATTATCCAAAATGCAAACTTCTATCCATATGGACATTGACCAAAAAACTAAGCTATGCCTGCCCTTGGTAGAGGTAGATGTTAATCCGGATGTATGGGCAACTGGTGGAAAAATTGGGAGAGCCAAGTCGGCTTCTCCTACTAATATTCAACTAAAAAACCCTAGTCAATTTCCTCACCGGCGCCAATATCCTCTGCGACCTGAAGTCCGGATAGGATTAAAAGGCATTATTGAGAACTTAAAGAAACAAGGGCTCTTAGTCTCTTGTAATAGTCCTTGTAATACTCCTATTTTAGGAGTTCAGAAATCTAATGGCAGTTGGAAATTAGTACAGGACCTTAGGGTTATCAATGAGGCAGTGGTCCCATTACATCCTGTGGTGCCAAATCCATATACCCTTTTGTCCCAAATTCCAGAGGGCGCTGCATGGTTCACAGTCTTAGATCTTAAAGATGCGTTTTTCTGTGTGCCTATAGCCAAAGATTCTCAATTCCTTTTTGCTTTTGAAGATCCTACTTGTCCTAGCACTCAGCTAACTTGGACAGTCTTACCCCAGGGGTTCCGAGACAGTCCTCATCTCTTTGGGCAAGCTTTAGCCTCTGATTTGAATAAATTTACTCCTCCGCATGGAGCTTTAATCCTACAATATGTGGATGATCTTCTTCTGTGTGCAGAAACAAAAGACCAGTGTGCTAAAGCCACTCAGGCGCTGTTAAACTTTTTAGCCGACTGTGGCTATAAGGTCTCCCAGGAAAAAGCCCAGATTTGTCAATCTCAAGTTAAATATCTTGGTCTGTTGCTTTCCCAGGGAACACGAGCATTAGGAGAAGAGAGGGTCAGACCTATCTCTCATCATCCCCTGCCTGAGACTGTTCGTCAGTTACGGGGATTCTTAGGTATAACTGGGTATTGTAGAATCTGGATTCCTGGATTTGGGGAAATAGCGAGGCCCCTCTACCAACTACTTAAGGAAACTCAGCATGAGGGATGCCTAAAAATCCAGTGGACTCCTGAAGCCGTTCATGCCTTTAAAACTCTAAAAGCTACACTATTAAGGGCACCAGCTCTTAGTTTACCTACTGGAGATCAGTTTAATCTGTTTATTACAGAGCGAGCAGGGATGGCACTTGGAGTACTTACTCAGCCTAAAGGAAGAGCTCAACAACCTGTTGCTTATTTAAGCAAGGAACTGGATTCAGTGGCCCGTGGGTGGCCACACTGCTTAAGAGTGGTTGCAGCAGCAGCGCTGCTGGTTCCTGAGGCTAATAAATTAACCATGGGAAGAGATTTGGTAGTACAGACCCCGCATGACATCTCTGGTTTGTTAAATGCCAGAGGAAACTTGTGGCTTTCTGATAGTAGGTTATTAAAATATCAATCTCTCCTATTGGAAGGTTCGGTTATCCAACTGCGGGTCTGTTCCACCTTAAATCCGGCCACTTTCCTCCCGGAGTCAATTGATGACCTTCCCGGACACGACTGCCAACAGGTTTTGGCTTTTAGCTATTCAGCCCGTGAGGACTTAAAAGACACTCCCCTTGTTAATCCTGATCTTACTATGTTTACGGATGGGAGTTCATTTGTGGAACAGGGGGTTCGTCGGGCTGGGTATGCTGTAGTCACTCTCTTAGACGTTCTTGAAAGCCAGCCGTTGCCTCCAGGTACCAGCGCCCAATTGGCAAAACTAATAGCTCTGACCAGAGCCTTAAAAATAGGGCAAGAACAGAGAATCAACATCTATACTGATTCCAAATATGCCTATCTAATTCTTCATGCCCATGCCGCTATTTGGAAAAAAAGGGGATTTCTGACCTCTGAGGGGAGTCCAGTTAAATATCATGCAGAAATCGAAAAGTTATTGCAGGCAATAACACTACCACTTGAGGTAGCAGTAATGCACTGCAAGGGACATCAAAAAGGATCAGATGAAATTACCGAAGGGAATAGAAAAGCTGATTTTCAGGCAAAGAAAGCTGCTGGCAAAGACTTTATTCCAGTTCAAGCTCCACTAGTGTGAACAGGACCACCAAAAGATGTAGTCCCTCAGTATACTCAAAAGGAGTTACTGGAGATTACGTCTCGAGGAGGAACTATGCTTCCCTCCGGATGGATACAATCAGAGAATAGTAAATTATATCTTCCATCCAGCGCCCAGTGGAAGGTTCTTAAAACTTTGCATCAAACCTTCCACCTGGGAATCGACAACTCTTATCATATGGCTAAAACCCTATTTACCGGTAAAAATATGCTAAAAACTCTCACCCAAGTTGTTAAGGCATGCGAAATATGCAAAAAAAATAATCCTCTTAACAGGAAAATAGCTCCTCCGGGACTTCAGAAATCTGGCAGATATCCCGGTGAGGACTGGCAATTGGATTTTACTCATATGCCTAAACATCGAGGACTTCAATATCTCTTAGTCTGGGTAGACACTTTCACCGGCTGGGTAGAAGCCTTTCCTTGTCGAACAGAACAGGCTGGGGAAGTGGTTCGCACTTTAATACATGAAATCATTCCTAGGTTTGGCCTGCCACAAGGGCTTCAGAGTGACAACGGTCCGGCTTTTAGAGCGGCAGTCACCCAGAAGGTATCTAAAGCGTTAGGTATAGACTACCACTTACACTGTGCTTGGAGACCTCAGTCCTCTGGTAAGGTGAAAAAAGCTAATGAAATACTTAAAAGACACTTAAGAAAACTCTCTCAGGAGACACAACAGCCTTGGACGGCTCTCTTGCCCTTAGCACTCTTAAGGATTAAAAATACTCCAAAAATACTTGGTCTTAGTCCTTTTGAGGCACTGTATGGTCGGCCTTTCCTTAAAAATGACTTACTGTTTGATCCTGAGACTGTGGAGTTGACTAAATTTGTTACCAACTTAGCTAAGTTTCAACGCCTTATCAAAGAATTGCCAGCCGCCTCTGAGAGGTCCGGCCAGTCCGTCTCTCTGTTTGAACCAGGGGATCTGGTTCTTATTAAAACTATTCCTGCTAACTCTCCTTCTCTTAACCCTATATGGGAGGGTCCCTATCCAGTTATTCTCTCCTCCCCTACGGCGGTTAAGGTGGCAGGAATCGATGCCTGGATACATCACACTCGAATAAAAGCTTGGGATTCCAGCTCCTCAGAACTTCCATGTACTGAAAATCCTACTCCATCCACCACTCCTTGGACCTGTGAGCCAATAGAGGATCTTCGTTTCCTGTTCAAACGACCAACTACAAAGGGAAGTACCTGATTTTACACACTACTCGTTTAGTTTTTGTTTACTTTGGGATCAATTCCCTACAAGGCACTAATTGCCTGCTATTTCTTTTTATTGCCTTGCCTTAAGTCTTTTAGTGAGGCTCCCTTTGTTGTCATGGCAACTGGGCTATGCTCCTTAAAATTTACTCTCTTGTGGGTGACTCTGTTAACTCCTTCACTGCCTTATCGTCACCCACTAACTCCAGCCTTAAATCTTATGGCTAAAACAGGAAACTATAGTAACTGTTGGGTGTGCCCTAAAGGGAATCGAGCTGTACAAAAAATTCCCCTCCGGGCCCTACCAGCCTCTATTGAAGAATTAAGCCATTTATCGGCTTCTATGTATGGGATGAAGGTACATCTCACTAATGGGACCGCTGATTCTCAGTATAAATGGACACAGTTAGTCCCTTCGTCACTAAATGATAGCTGGCCCCAAGCTGTTTCCCCTTCTATGGATTCAGTGGACCTGATAGGAGGCTATACACATGTTTGTTTTCAAAATACTTTGTCTAGATCTACGTCTCAAGACCTGGGGTGGCTTAATCTCACTCTCTGCAACTATACGTTTGCTTTTAATTATTCTAGCCACAGCCTCAGTATTGTAAACACACAGCGTAATTGGGGTACAGACAATGATACAGCACATGAATACTATCCTTATAATATTTCCTTCTTCTGGGGAAGCACTCGTCTCAATGCTACCCAGCTCGTTCAAGGGGAACGGTTTCTGGTTATCAACAGTTCTAATGCTGGCCAGAAATATGTTGGGTGGGGTGCAGACACAGGACTATTGCTAAATCTTACTGGAAATATGTGGGATACAGAGGAATATATCAAGGGGTCTAATCCCACTTATTTCCCCTTTCCCAGACTTAATGTTCTCCAATTAATTGCTCGTAATTATCTCTGCAATAGTCCCTGGCATATACATGATTTAAATAAATTGCGCTCCTCTCCAACATGTGCAAATAATTTTTACCCAGACTATCTGAGAAAAGGGGAGACCATGTCAAATACCTACGTGTCCCCCAGTTCTCTAGGTATACAAACCTCATTTCAAAAAGCATGGCCAGAGGGACCCACTACTGCTGTCTCATTAAAAAACACGGGATATTTCTTCCTCTGTGGAAACCACCTTTATATTTTTCTCCCTCAATACTGGACAGGCCGCTGCACCATTGTAGCTGCTGTACCTGATGTAACTTTTTTTAACTCCTCCCAAATGTCCTCTTCGGGAAAAATCTCCAACCTAGGCTCCTTCCTTGAACAAGCCTTGTTTTCCCGCTCCAAGAGGGATATTAATATGCCCTCCTTTGGAGACCTTTCTAATTATAATTGGGGAGGACACGGGCATAATAATCCTATTTTAAAATATCCTGGTGTCGGTTATGCCCTTGGCCGTGGTTTCTTTTGGTTTACAGGAATCCCACTCTTGGAAAAGTCAGTGCTAAATCTGACCATTATGGTACAACAAGGGTGGACGGCTACTGTACATGCCATAGAAGCTCAAGAACGCTCTCTGAACTCTCTAGCTACAGTAGTTCTGCAAAATCGTAGAGCTTTGGACCTGCTTACGACTGAAATAGGGAGAGTTTGTGCCCTCTTAAATAAAACATGTTACTTTTGGATAAATACTTCTCATGAGGTAAAAGAAAATTTAAAAATACTGAAGAAAAATATACGAATTGTGGATGATCTCAAAAGACAGGCAGGACAAGGGCCTAGCTTGATACAGACAATCTTTAATTCTATAAAAGGACAACTTCTGTCCTGGCTACTCCCTTTTCTCATTCCTTTACTAATTTTCTTTATTGTTCTTTTGTTTGGGCCCTACATCCTTAAGGCTCTTGTCAGAATCATCTCCGCTCGCCTGGAGGCCATCAAGCTCCAAATGGTCCTTCACATGGAACCCAGGATGACGCCTCCGCAGTCCATCTTCCGGGGTCCCCTAGATCGTCGCCCTGCGGTGGAGCCCTGATTGCTTCCCCTCGTCGCCCGTTTTCAGCAGGAAGTAGTTACTGATCAGAACGCCGTCCCTTTTCCCTAACTGCAGTTAGGGCTCCATTCGTAGAGTGGGGGAATGAGACACAGGGCAAGCTAGGGTTATTAGGCAGTTTCAGGGACAGTGCAGGAGGGACCCCTGAAGAATTTAGGGAGGCTTCAGAGATATAATCAATTCCATTGAGAAAAACAAATACCCCAGAACCACGGACAATATTAATGCTGTTAACGATGGTCCTGGTTTTCTTCAGGTGATAAAGGGAGGTGGAGACTAGCGAAATGGAGAGTGGTTTAATTTATGGACAACTTAGGAGGGCAGCTGTTTAACTTCAATGTAGAGATGCTCACCAGGAGGACTAGGCCATAAAGATAAAGTGTAGAGATGCTCACCCAGAGGACTAGGCCATAAAGATAGAGTGACAAGCATGACAAATGGGGAAAGGGAAAGCTGTTAGATAAGGAATGTGAAATCTCTCACTTAGTAAGTGTGAGACCCTCTGAGAATTAGCCAATCAGGGAGAAAAAAAGTAAAACTTAAACATAATGAGGGAGAAAAAGTATATATTGCCAACATAATATCCCGTACCGGCTCATCTTGGCCCCTCCCAGGTACCTTATACCTGGGAGTCTTTCTCCTTTGTCTCTTTTCTTCCTAAATAAACTTTTCTTTCAAAGACAAGATTTGTCTCTCTCTGCTTACTTACTTCAACAAGTCTGTGAATTCCTTTCTACGGTTTCACGAGACAAGAACTCGTGGTAAAACGGCAGCAGTTGTTACACACGCCGGCATCATAACATGCATAAAATATTTACTAATAGAGATACTGATATATTTATGGAATAAAATGAAAATGTTTCTAGTGTTTACCAAAATATCTTCCCTAATGATTTTAGAATACATTGCAGTGTAATTTCTAATGCAAAACTTATAACATGAAGGACAAAATTTTCTATCCCTTTGCTTATTTGCATTTAAAAGGGAGCAATTTACTAGTAATAGAAAAGTGATAGAAATATTTTTCACTTATTAGCAGGTTATATTTCAAGGAAATAAAACTCTTTGTTTAAAAATGATTTTGGATACTTAGAGATTTTAAAAAGTAACATGATTCTTTTTCTTGGTTAATAAAGATTAATACCTGAAGATATTCCCTAGATAGATACATAGGAAATATGTACATACATGTGCAATATATACACATGTACAAACATGCACATGTGTTTATCTCATAATATTTCTAAAAAAAATTCCATTTTATTTTTCCCTCTGCCAGACTCTTAAAATATGTATAGTCCTTAAAGCTTCTGTTACATTTACACTTAAGCTCTATTCTCATTCGTCAAGGCTCCCTACTCCCTACTCAGTTATTTGAGGAACCAGTATTATGCTGGATTATTTTACAATCCTCTCTGAATGTAACTCCTCATTCAGAATTTAGTATTGTTAGGAGTTGGTGCCTCAACTCCGTTCGGGGTTCCCAAAAACTACACAGAGCCAGAGATGCAAAAGCAAAAAAGCTTTATTGCTAGCTTAAGTTAGGGTCCGACTCTGCCTGGTGTACTGACACAGCAGTCTCATCAGGTTGAGAGAAGGACCCCTTCAAGGGTGACAAGCTGTTTTTTATACTCTGTTAACAGCAGGAAAAGGGGACCTTTCACAACAGGGACCAAGTTCAATCTGATTGTGTACCTTTCTTTGGCAACCTTTAAGTTTTCACCCTTGCCTAGTGGTTCTCGTGGTTTTACCCTGCAACGGACAGCTGTGCTCTTTAAAACGGTCGTTTTCCTTAAAATGGTTGCTGTCTTGCTATGTTTAGTCCTTTAACATCTTACACTATGAAAATATGATGGATTTTATGTTTGTGGAAATCAAATATCAGAATTCATAATTTAAAAATTATCAAATGATAAAAGGCTCTCTAGAGAAGTTGTAAAGAGGAGCATACAGCCAAGAGAAATTGACACAGGGCCAGGCTGGAGAATATGCACTAAGATGGTAAAAGTTTCAATGCAGTAGTTTTGCAAGGCATTCCAAAGGAAAAATATATAATAAATTTAAAGGTTTTTAAGTTATATTCAAAAAATAGTAGGAGGGTGGGATAGGTATGCTTCCTGGAGCTAATGATTGAATGTTGATAAATGACAGAGGAGGCAAAACCACTCAACTCTACTTTACTTGTCTTCTTTGTCATTGTGAGTGATACATGAACTAAAAAGGAAACCGAATGTTGTTGAGAGGGATTTAAGTTCAAAGTGGGTGAAAAGATTCTAATAGTTGTTCTGAATAAGTTCAGCTCTCTGGCTCAGAGATATATCCTCAAACAATAAAGGAGATTGCCCACAGTTACAGTTATTAACAATTTAAAGAGCAGAAATGGAGTTAAAATGTTAATGAATGTTTCTCAAACTACCTTCAATGATAACCATACAATAGGGAAGGAGAAGAAGAGAATTTGGCTACATTGTATTGATACCTGAGCTCACAGTTAATCTCAGACCAAATGGAGAACCCATTTTTAAAGAATGGCTAAAACCAAGTACCAACTACTCAAAACCAGCATAGAGTCACTGAATGGTAAAATGATTTTTGTGATCTTTCCACAGACAGAATGCATCTTGATTGGGTGTGTCTGGCAAAAATAAGGGTTTTTTCTTCTTTAATTTCTCCCTTTGGCATTCCAGCAAGGATAAAAATCTATTGTTGCAATATACCTAAAATTTCAGAGGAGTAATTTTTATGAATTTGTATGATATTCTAGAATAAAAAATGAAACTTGCATTGTGGTATAATGTAATAGTGGATCAATCTATTTAGCAGATAATAAATAGGGTTGGACAAAGCTACAATTAACCAAGCCAGGCTACAGTTAATCTTACCCTAGAACTGACAGAACTGGGAGAAGAAGACAGCCATAACCAGGAAGGCTAAGTAGTGGGGCAGTGTCTAGGGAATCAGAGACCAAGGTACCTAATCAGCAATGTCACCCTCAGGGTAAAGCAAGCACTCTGCCACAGCGTTATTGGAGAGAATAAATTTAACAAAATAGAGAATGAGATTGGTCTGAGCTTGCTATAAAAATGCCAGAGCGCAGGTCAACTATGTTTGTTTTTTTTTTTTTATTTGAGCCAAATTTTCATGTGTTTTGATAAAGTAGAAGATCATCTGAAATATCTGGGTTTCTAAGGACACAGGATTTCAGAGAAAATCCAGGTAGTCAGGCAACAAGTCCTGGTGTCCTGAGACTAAGACAGCATGTCAAAATACAAGAAACAAAATGCTTTCTGAGCCACAGGCTTCCAGATCCAACATTGGGGATTGCAAATAATGGTAGGTAGGTATTTGGAATTCAAGAAGCAGAAAAATTTCATTTAATTTGCATAAGACTATACCTGCTTGTTGGAAACATGGTTATCTATATGGAAAGGGATGTTGGCAAGAACCAGCAGGACTTTGCTATTATCAAATAAACATTAGTAGTGAGAGAAATAAAAGTAATAGCATCAGCTGATTGATAGTCTCACCAATAACAGTAACCTCGGTTTTCAATCAGGTGATTGTACTCAGAAAAAAATATTTTGAAAACTAATAAAAGTAACTACTAAAGAGATGACTCTGGGCAGAAACCTTGACCAACATGAAAATGGAGTACAATAGAATTTATTAATTTAATAATCTGGAGCCTCCTAGAAATCTAGTTTTCAACCTTATGTGCTAGCTCTGAATCTAGGGAGGTAATATATATAGGTCAAGAAGCTGAATAATCGGGTTGTGCTCCCTGGGCTTGGAGTTTCACTCGATTTTGCATTCAGGTAAATGAAGAAAAAAAAAAAAAAAACAGGGAAGAGAAAGACCGTCATTAGGCATGTAGTTTCTATTATTTTGTTTTAGATGCTGGGAGGGACTGAAGCTACAGGTAAAAAGTATCAGCAATTCTAATTGCAATGAACCTTGCAAGAAGGCTCAGGCAGGTGTAAAATGGATGTATTCTAGCTCTACTGCTTATTAAACTGTGTGTCACGGCAAGTTGAAACAATTTTCGGTTACTTACCCCCATATATAAGTGTGTGTGTGTATGTATGTATGAATGTATGTGTGGAAATAATATTTATTTGACTTTAATGATAAATTTAAGGTCATATGTGTAAAAGACCTTAACACAAAATGATCTTTCCTTCAAGGCAAGCTACAAAAACACAAGAACTGTATTTTTTTTTTTCTTAGTTTTACACAGTGACTATCTAGCACATAAATGAAGTATTTATCAAAACAAGAGACATTTCTGAACATATATTTGCATGAAATTAGAGAATACATGTGTAAATGTGTCATGACACATATTTGGCCAACACATTATGGTTTATGGGAGCAGCACTGCATAGTAGAAAGAGGATGGTCTTTGCGGTAAAAGCAAATGAACAAAAAACAGAGTGCTACTATTTGACTGTCCATGAACTAGACCTGTGACCTTGGGTAACTGGCTAAAATACTTAAAGCTTCAAGTTTTTACATTTTGGTAGTGAATTGTTCAGATAACAGATGATTAAAATACATGCTTAGGAAAGTGATTTTCCAACCTGAGATTTTTTTTCTTTATTTTGTATTTCTTCCTGATTTTGATGAAAATGAGAAACTTGATATTAATGAATTAAACTAGGTTTCTTTTTCTATCTTAAAGTAGAGCATTCTTTTGAAAATTTTCATAAAATAAAATGGCATGAAATGGAAAGCAATTGCCAATAACATATATGGAAATATTTTAAGTCATTTTCAGATCTGCAAAATAAGCTACCAAAATCATACCAAAAACATATAAAACCTAAGTAGCACAAACTTACAGTAAAGCAGGAACAATATAAACAGCCTGTATAAAGTACTTCTAAGGGAAAAAATGTGACAGTGCCAGGGAGTTTTGCCTTAATTTTGCTTTTTGCCATAAAAGCAAAAATTTTTGGATTTTTTTCCTGTTAGCAAAAACAGGTAGTATTAATGTATGTCTTTCATAAAAGCAAGTGGTATAATGTGAACTTTTGAAAAGTGGGGATTCCTGCAATTCTTAAGGGTTTTTCTTCTAGATAAGACATAATTCCTAAGTATGTAAAATTATAAGTATTGTTAGCTAGGTACATGCTTTTTTCATGTTTATCAAGCAAGTGTTGAAAATTTTGTCTGGGAAATATAGCCTTACTGTATTCCTTCATTCTCTTTTTTTTGTTCGAGATATTTAAGAACATTATAAGTTACTTAAACACGAATCTGTTTATATATGTTAACATAATTGAGTATTTTACAGAAAGAAATACACTATATAAGCTTTATAGTAAAAAGAAACTAAAAAAAATGATGCCAATTCATACCAATCATGACAAATTAAACCCTTCTATATACCTATGGTGTTCTTAATTGATTCTTGAGAGGTTTTTTTTTTTAAGATCTATTTATTTATTTATACATACATACATACATACATACAAGCACTGGGTACAGTCAGAAGCACAGGAGGGTGAGAGAATTCACCAGAGCCAGAGCGGGGAGCAGACCAGGCAGAAGGACCAAAGTACACTGCTGAGGGGAGCAGCGGGCGGCAGGAGAGGTCTGCGAGCCATGTGAGACCCTCCTCAGGTGGCTGGGGAGCAGCCGGGGATAGAACCAGCACTGCAGAGGCTGCGGGCAGCTTCGCAACCCAGCACTCAACCGCTGCGCCACCGGGGAGGCCCTGATTTGAGAGTTTTTAATCTATATTGTGTTACTATGATTCAATGTAGCTTGAAGAACTGGTATCAGTTCCTCCATTGTTTTAGAAAAATTATCTCTGGCAGAAGAGCCTATATTTATATAAAACTAAAGGCATTACATCTGTCGTTAGGAAATGCTAAGAAAATTATTATTACTTAGGAGAACATTTTTTCCTTAATCAAATAAATATAAAATATCAATTGGAAAATGCTTCATTTGCAAGTAGGCTTAGTTAAGAATGGACTTTCACTATGTTAAAATAATAGTTTTTAATAAACCGAGCAACATTGAAACTACATTTAAGGACATGTCTTGAACCAACAAAGCTAGGAAACTTTAAGTTGTTGTGGAAATCAATCATATATAACAGAACCATTAAGAACTTCCATTGAAGTCATGGTGACATTTTCTCTTTTAAGCACTGTAGAATCAGATATTCAACAAGTCCAGGAGTGCATAGAATTGACAAAGAGGGCAGGTGCTTTGTGTGTCTGACCACAGTGGATTACTTGAAAGTTGAATTTTCATTATGAATTCAAAATTTCTCAAGCATTTCCTTTTTACATGGCACTGTTGACACATTTCAAAATGGAGACCTTTACAAATTGCCTGCTTCAATCTCTTTCTTCTAGTCTGTCCCAATTGCTATACTGAGCCTCTTGCTTCTCTACCTCAACTTTTTCAGAGCTCAGTCAATACAGACTCAAGACTGAAGTTACTCTTCATAAATTGTCTAAGTCAATTTTTAACATCTGGTCATGAAATAGTAATTACTTTGATTAATTACTCTTAAAAAAAGAAATTCACCCCTCAATAATAATTAATTATGGTAAGTAAAATTACTATAGCATCAGTGATTTATACTGAGTTGTTGCATTGTGCAAAACAAATGGTTGAGTGACACAATATTTCACTATGTATGGGATCCTATGTCAAATATACACTATTGCAACTCATCTAGAAACTTTCTTTTGCTGAACACTAAATTAAAAAAAAAACTTTTCAGACACATATGTGGCTAGCTAATGAGTTATGTATCCATTGCATATTGTAGTGATTTTTTCAACATTTTTTCAACATTTATTTATGCATACAAGAGCTGGGGTACAGGCCAGAGGTACAGGAGGGTGAGAGGATTCACCAGAGACAGAGTGGGAAACAGAACAGAGAGACCGACTGAAATACACTGCTGAGGGGAACAGTGGTCAAGACAGGAGAGACCTGCTATGCCATGTGGGTAGCTCGCTGGCTGGCTGGGGATTGAACTTATGCTGCAGAGGTTGTGAATAGTTTCATAATGCTGTGTTTAACCCCTTGCATCACCAGGGAGGCTCTGTAGTGAAAAGATTTAGAAGATATAACCAGTATGTTTATAATCTAACTGGTAAGACACTCCAATGAAATAATTTAAGGATAGTATCTGTGTTTTAATGTAGTCAATGATGATTTTTTTAAGTAGAAAAAAATGTTGTATATATGTCTAAGAACCAAAGAGACAAATCTGAGACATGACATTTAGGCTTATGTATCCAGCATCTATTTATGCTGGTTCATGATGAAAAAAGTAATTTGGTTGGGTGGGAGGAACCTGATATATCTATTGCTTTTGAAAATATAGATAAAAAAAATGTTGAATGTCTTTGGATGCCTATGAAGTTGCATATTTTAAGACTGAGAGTTAAAACTTTGGAAATGAGGACTTGGAAACTGATTATTTTATTCATATTTAAGAATGCCAATTTTTCAGCACTCTGGTTTATGATGACAAAGCAGTGGTCTCCTGGCAGGAGGTAGTTGGAAATCATGAAGTTTAGGGAAATAGATTCATCCTCAGATTTGCTAATGTAATCAAATTATTTTAATTGGTATATATGTGAGAGAAAAGTATCCATTTGAAATTTGATCTCCTAGTACTTTACAAATGCACATGCATGCATAAGAAAAGACCATATAGGAGGAGTAACCAGAAATTCTTAGATGCAAGTAAGAGATAAGAGGGCTACAAATTATTATGCTTTAGGTTTCCACATAGCATTCTGAAATTCATATCACAGGTTGAGTAAACTTGAGATTTTATACAACCTCCTTTTATAGGAAGATGTGGCAGAGCAGAAATGTGAACAGGAACAATGGTGACATTGTTATGGATTGAATTTATATGTCTCCATAGAATTCATATTTTGAAATCCTAATTCCCAATGAAATATTTGGAGATGTACATCTTAGAAGATAATTAGGTTTAGAGGAGGTCATGCAGCTGGTAATGGAACTGCATTACGAGAGTCCCATGAAGTCTTGTAAAGACACCAGAGATCTTGTTTCATCATTTCCATGTGAAGCCACAATAAGAAGGCCCGCCCCCCCATCTCCAAGTCAGAAAGAGAACTCTCACTAGAACCTAATCTAGCACCTCGATCTTGGATTTCAGCCTCCAGAAATTTGAGAATATACATTTCTATAGTTTAAGAGACCCAGTCTGATTTTCTTATGATGGCTAGAGATGAGTACAAACTTATTCAAAAGAAAGGAATAATAGAATTGAACATATCAAGAAAATTTATAATTTTATGCCTTGTTTCTATATACATGTTCTTTGAAGCAGTCTATGAGAAAAGGTAAAATTAAGTAAAATAAACAGAATTAATACCATTGTGAGGTAATACTCTGCCAAAATATAGCTGTTAGGAAGAATAATAGAAATACAAAGTAAATATGTTTTGAAAGAATAACTCCAATATGTACTTCAATCAAATGAAGATTATGGATCAAAATTCTTAAGAGATTTCCAAATTAACACAAAACCATCTGTATGGAAATAATAGAGTACTTAAACTCTGTGAACATCTGTTAGAAGTCTAATTCTGCTAAAAGGATGGCATCTAATAAATTGATTTACCTTGCTGACAATTTCATCTTACATGAGGAACCAAATGGGCAATTGCTGGATTTCATTCAGATGTGGGAAGAAAATTGGCTGGGGAAGTGAGTGTGATGGAAAACTTTCAGTTAAAGTGGCTGTGCCTATTAGAATTTAGAAAGGCGAAAGATAGAATTGTTCTGTAGATTCAGAGACATACTCTTGACTTTAGGAAAGCTTAAAAAGGCAAATGTGAACCTATGATCTCATCTCTAACTCTGCAGTGAACATGTGTTGAGAGTGTTGAAAGGCTCTGAAATAATTTCTGCATAATTGTAATGTGGAAGAAAAGCAGGTGACAAAAAATGGATGCAGTGTGACAATTTAGGGAATCTGCAATAAGCTCAGAACTATGAGCATTTTCCAAGGACAAAAGGAAGGGCACACAATCAGGGCAAAGGCAAAAGGAAACCAAGAATTTCTAAAACTAGAATTAAAGTACTTAAATCTAGAAATAAGTTGAATTAATGAAAAAAGTGTTAGAATCTGCTGTTAAAATAAGAATTGAAGCTAATGAGGTAATTGTCATCTCTTAGGAGAAATGTATGATATTCAGAGATGGCAGAATAAAGGCCAAATGCTCAGTTCCCAAATACTTCTACCTTTTTCTGTAGGAGGAAATTTTCTCTTAATAATCTTTACAGATTTTCTCCTCATAATCTTTTTAACACACCAATAATTTGAGACAGAAGTTAAGTGTTGTCTTAGATTGAATTTTCCAGAAACTGACACTGAGATGCTTACTCATATGAAAATGATTTTTTTGAAAATGTTCCTGGTAGAGGGAATTAAAAAATGGTACAGACAAGGGAATGTTTAGTTTCCTAAAGCTTCCCTAACTATATGACACATACAAAGTGACTTAATAGAAATTTACTGTCTTCACAGTTCTGGAGAGTAGATGTCTGAAATCAAGATGTTGGCAGTGTGTATATATACCAACATCTTTGTCCAATCACCGCCTTTGGGCACTTAGGTTATTTCCTGTCTTGGCTATTGTGATACTGTAATGAGCACAGGGTTGCATATATCTTTTTTAATTAGTGTTGTTGATTCTTAAGCTTCTGGTCTTCACATTCTCATAGGTATGAGATGGTAGCTCTGTGGTTTTGATTTGAATTTCTCTGATAATAAGTGATGATGAGTATTTTTTCATCTTTTGTCAGTTATCAGCATGTCTTCTTTGGAGACATATCTTTTCAGTTCATTTTTTTATTAGGTTATTTTATTTTTTGTTGTTAAAGTGTGTAATTCCTTTGTATATCTTGGAAATAGAGCATGGATACTAGCCCCTTATCAGATGTATGATGTGTAAATATGTTTTCCCATTCAGTAAGATGTCTTTTCATGTTAGTGACAGTTATTTTTCATTGTGTAGAAGTGTCTCAGTTTGATGTAGTAGGACAGGTTTTTCTGCTTCATAAGGTATGGGGAAATAGATTTTATGTCTTTTCTTAAAAGGAATGGAACAATAGAAGCTGCTGGCTTTGAACTCAGTTTTAAGCATTAGGCCTACCATTAGTAAAGGTAAAAACAGTTCAGCTTGATTCATTCAGTCTTCATATTGAGGTTAGGGTAAAATGTCCTCTTACAACAATATGTCCTTTTCTCTAACTTCTTTGCTTTCTATATATCTTAGAAAATTCCAGGGTTAGTGTGATAGATTGGGTTTTCTGGAAACATTCTGAGATGGGAAGTTCCTTGCAAAAGATTTATTGAGGAGTGGGCTTATGAGATACAACTATAAAGGTGCAAGAGTCACTGGACTGGGGAACAGGAGAAGTTGATCTTAAGCACACTTCTAACTGAAAACAGTTGCTATTGTGCAGAGCCTTGGAGGCTGGGTCTTTGTTTCTCTGCAACAAGTTGCTATTATCTGTGGGCAGCTCCTCAACAATTGGGTTCCCTGCAGCCAAATACAATACTCAGGAGGGGCAGGGCAAAATTGTGATCTAACACTGGTTAATAGTCCCAGAAGTTGGAATATGAGTTCATAGTTCTTCAGGTACAACCAAATTCACTACAACTGGCTTAAAATATTGAAAAGTAGTTAGGGTGGCAGGAGGAACAAAATAGGAAGAAATCTATTATGATAATTCCAAAGATAGAAGATACCTGTAAATAAAACCAAATAGTTGTTATTGTGGAAGATCAACTGGATTGAAAGTACGTTGAAAGAAAAAAAAATGTCAGACATAGTAGATTTCAAAAGCTAGGAATTCATTTGACTAGAAAAGTCAGACATTCACAGTGGATTTTGGAGAACCGTCTGTTGGGATATTAAAGATTGGTCCCCATGGATCTCAGTGTGAATAATATAGTTTTTCAAAATGAATTCCTTATGCTCTTTTCAACTTCTACTTTTAGCAGAGTTCAGTACAGATCACTGAGATTTCATAGACTACTAAAATGAAAAATGTAGTTTTAATATATATATATATGTATATTTGCATGTATGTATATATTCCCCAACCTTATCCTTTTTTTTTTAATTTTTTTTTCAGTATGGTCTACATTTATTTTTTAAGATTTATGTATTTATTTTTACAAGCACTGGGTACAGTCAGAAGCATGGGAGGGTAAGAGAATTCACCAGCGCCAGAGAAGGGAACAGAACAGGCAGACTGACAAAGTACACTGCTGAGGTGAGCAGCGGGCAGCAGGAGAGGTCTGCGTGCCATGTGGGACACTTGCCCAGTGGCTGGGCATTGAACCGGCACTGCAGAGGCTGCAGGCAGCTTCGCAACCCAGCACTCAACCTCTGCGCCATCAGGAGGCCCACCAACCTTATCCTTTTTACACAAGGAATAATATACTCACATATAGTTCTTGCTGGCAGTTTGTTCAAAAGTATTCATTATGTAAAGTTAAAACTATAGCCGTTTTATCTTTTTTTTTAAGATGTATTTATTTATGCTTACAAGAACTGGGGTACAGACCAGAAGCACAGGGGGGTGAGAGGATTCACCAGAGACAGAGCAGGGAGCAAAACAGGCAGACTGACTGAAATACACTGCCTGAGGGGAGCAGTGGGTGAAATGGGAGAGGTTTGCTGCACCATGTGGGTAGCTCCCTGGCTGTTCGGGGATCGAACTCATGCTGCAGAGGCTGCAGATAACTTCATAGTGCTGTGCTTCACCCCTTGCACCACCAGGGAGGCCTCTGTTGCATCCTTTGTCACCTACTTCCTAAGGACTGAAGTCAAAGTTTATTTGTTTATTAAGATATTGGAGTACTCCTGCACTTAAGAAGAAAGTACAGACATTTTCCATATATCCTCTTCCCCCATGCTTGTATCTGCCCATTGTCAAAATTTCCACAAGAGTGGTGCATTTGTTACAAATGAAAACCTACACTGACAACTCATAATCAACTGAAGTGTACAGTTTATGTTAGACTTTACCCTTGGTTTGGTTGATTATGTAGGTCTGGACAAATGTTTAAAGATATCTGTCCATCATTATGGTATTGTAAAGGATTTTCACTGCCCTAAAAGAGTCCTAAATGCTCCAAAAATTCAACCACATCCCAGCCCTGGCAACCACTGATCTTTTCACTCTCTCCATAGTTTTGTCTTTTCCAGACAGCCATGCCTTTAGAATCATAGTCTGTAGCCCTCTCAGATCGGCTTCTTTCACTTAATATTATGCCTTTATGTTTCCTCCATGTCTTTTCCTGAATTGATAGCAAATTTCTTTTGGGTTCTGACTATGATTATGCATTTACCTACTGAAAGACATCTTGGTTGTTCTCAGGTTTGGGTAATAATGAATTAAGCTGCTACAAACATCTGTGTGCAGATTTTTCTGTGAATGTAAGTTCCCATCTCTTTGGGGTAAACACCAAGAAGCACAGTAGCTGGATTATATGGTCAAAGTATACTTAGTTTTGTAAGAAATAGTTAAACTGCCTTTCAAAATGTCTGATTATGCATTCCAATCCGTAATGAATAAAATTCCCTGTTCTACATTTTTGCCAGCACTTAGTGTCATCAGTGTTCTACATTTTGGACATTCTAATAGGTGTATCATGGTGTCTTATTACTTTAATTTGCAGTTCCTGTCGACATATTATGTATAGCACTTTTTCATGTCCTTATTTGTCACATATTTATCCTTTCTTGTGAGATAGCAAAGGATTTCACCCATTTTTTAAATTGGATTGCTTTGCCTATTTTATATTTTGTTTTAAGATTTTTTCTTAATTTTGAAATTTAGTCCTTTATCAGATGTATCTATTGCAAATATTTTTTTCCAATCTGTGGCTTGTCTTCTCATTTTCTTGACATTGGCTTTTGTAGGGCAGAAATTTTAATTTTACTGATGTCCATCTTATCAATTATTTCTTCCATGGGATCATGCTTCCATGTTGTATCTCAAAAGTCATGACTATATCTCAGGGTTTGATGTTTTTGCCTATGTTATCCTGCAGGAGTTTCATAATTTGCAGTTTACATTTTGATCTATGATTCATTATGAGTTAATTTTTGCTAAGCGTTGGAAGTTTGTATCTAGATTCACTATTCTGTGTTTTTGCATGTGAATGTCCAGTTGTTCCAGTACCATTTGTTTAAAGTATACCTTTGGCTTTTTTAGTTTGGTTTTTTTTTTTCTAGTAAGGGTGAGTATTGATACATAGGATCTTTGTTATATCTTTAAATAACATTAGTATATTATGTTAAGTACATGGATTCATTGTAAGTTTTATGAATATATTTTATCAAAAACTAAAATGCACATGGAAATAATGCAGCAATTCTTGCAATTTATATTATTTACCCAGGATTGGACAATTTAGTTTTAACTATTTTACTTCTGTGAGTGAATATCATACTTAAGTAGATTTATTTTAACAGTGGTGGTTGCATTCTGTATAGATTAATGCAGAGAAATACAAGAACATGATTTTTGCTTTATTTTGTCATTGTTGCTCATATCTAGGTATACCCATGCCTTCATAAAATTTCATGCACAAGAATCAGCAAATGACTCACTGTTAAGTTTACAGTAATTTTCAATGTTGAATTACATTCTTGTACTTTTTTATGTGATGAAATTGTTTTTTTGCAAAAAATAAAAAATACAATATCATGTGTGGCATAGTATAATAAGTATCAGAGTAAATCCATAAGAAAGGAAATAGTGAGTGGAGCAGAGAACATAATTTACTTTAAATTTCTGGGTAGTGAAATAGAATTTCCCACTCTTAAGATTCTAGACTCTTGTTCTCTCCTTTTGCTCTCTGATCCCATTAGTTCAAATATGCATGTCCAAAAACAGTACATCTATAAGAGAATGTTGAAAGGTGATTAATGTGCAGCAAACCTACAGGTAGGAATATAGTTGTTCAAAAGCACCATTATTACTAATTCCAGTGCTTTTGGTCTACCATTGATATATATTCAGATTATGGAAATTTAAGATGACCAAAGGTGTAATCATGCAATTTATAAGCCTAAGTGCCCAATTCCTCTTCAAAATCATTTAGTTATGAACAAAATATATAAAATACCAGCATACTTGCTACAAAAGCATTTTAGGTGTAATTAGTGTCATTAAATTTGAAGTGTTACCATACCCCATCTGACAGCTACTAGGGAGTTAGTAGATACCAATTCAGAAAAAATACAAATAGCCTTTAAGCATATAATTCCAGAATTCTTCAAAGCCATAGTGGTAGTGAAAGCTTAAACCTGGGTAATTTAGGTATAAAAAAGCATAATATTAAGATTCTGTGTATTTTTTTGTTTTCCAATTAACTTAAGACTATTATAGTTACTTTATAAGAGAGATATCTGATAAGAATTAACATGATATTTTAGACAAGGAAACTTACTTGGACAATTCAAAGTTTACAGTATTATAGCTATAAAGCTACAATAAATTGTTACAAGTCTGTGGCAATTGGACTTATAATGGCAACAGTTACAGTATTTTTTCAGTAATGATGTGTGAGGGTAAGTCCACAGCAGGAAACCTGAGGAAAATAATATGAAGGATCATATTCATTTCCAAAAGTGTCTGAATGCCCTGCTGCTATCTATAAATCTGATTTTCTTTGTCAATAATGTAACGGATGGTAGTAAGTCTAAACTGTGACTGAGGGTTTCAATCCACAGCTGGCTTTAATTTGCTGGCTGATTAATTGGCTTGGGTGAAGTTAGGAAATTCAATCTTTTCTACCTTTATTAAATTGCAGGAGCAGAGGGATCACTTCTAGTATAGTGAGCAACTGAAGACATGGATTGAACTTGGGGAAGCTGCATCTTCATGTTTCTCTGCCTTTAACTTGGTTCAACTGCCTGAAAGGGGGAAAAATGTTTTTCTTGATTGAAATGCCTTATAAAACCAGCCACTGGACAAGCTAAACTTATCTTTTCCATTCTGATACTGTATTTTTCTTTTGTGCAGGACAGGATGATGAGAAGGTTTTATTCAGGATGAAATATCTGAGATATTTAGAAGTTGAAATACATTATAGCCAGATTTTGAAAGTTATTTTCTTGTGATGTGTAACTCAAGTATATTAACATTAGGGAAATAACTGCTTTTTAATATCAGAACAGTCCGATTCTAATAGGTAAAGGAACCAGTGTATGTAGTGAAATTCCCTCCTGTTGAATGGAGGTGGGATCACAGACGTCAGCCAATCTGTGTTGGTAATAGAATCATCATGAGTAAATTTTTAAAAATTAAGCAGTCATTCCATGGTACCTACCTTTGTACAATAGGCATAGAAAACAGAGGAAGCCCCACCAAACTTAAGTGAGGGAGTTGAGTTCAATGCACAGGGTGACCCAGGAGAAACTACTCTGTCTATTGCTTCCCCCTTCCTGACTCCAGTTCTTAGAACAGTAACAAGATCTGCTCTAGTTTTCATGCAGTATTTTTTGCATCATTATAATAAATCACCCTCTCCCTTCTAGAAAATTCTAAAGTAGCTCAAATGTATTCATTCACTTTCATTTCAGTTAAAACTTTTATGGGACTGGGTCAGGGGGGTAAGTGGCATAATGGTTAGAGGAACTAGAATTATGAACACTAGCTTTAAGGTAGAAGTAATAAAGAGGAGTCTGAAAAGGAAAATTTTATCTTGGTTGGTGATCACAGAGATGATAGGAAAAAAATCAGGAGGGTGTGTCTGTCACCAAAGCCTTGGCAGTATGCTCTTCCCATCCCCATTGCTCCAGTGACCCCACCTTATTTTTGATATGGAAATTTGCTCTTCAGTACATGGAGAGTTACTTTGCAAATCTAACTACAATGCATGTCTTTTAGCAATATTTTTTGATCGAATTTTTTCCAAAGCTTTCCTTATTTGGAAAGCCTTGAGGTCTCAGTGCAGAATAAATGCAAGCACAGAGTGCTTTGCTTTGAAAGAGCAACTGATAACACTTAAATATCACGGAAAGATTAGAGAGGAGATTCTTAAAATCATCTATTCAATTTAGCATGATGGAGGTGGCAATTTATAGTGAGGGTTCATGGAAGAGGTCAGATAACTCAGGTTTGAAAAATTGGGGCTCAAAAGTAAATGATTAGGGTTTGGTAGGGTGAATAGAACAATGGCAAGAAGAAAGTTTAGGAGGATTTATTTTTCTAAAAGATAGCAATTTGATAAGAATAAACTCTAAGAAGCACTCAGAGAAGAAAAGTTAAGGGTACAAAGGAGAGTGAATTTGCACAGAGAAAGTAAGGTTCTTTGATGTTTAGAGAGAACAGGATTCAGATCACTGTCAAGCATTCCATAATTATCCCAATTTCCCAAGTCTGTGCTTGAAATTAAAATCCAAATTCGCTGCCTTCAAATCCATCTCTTTTCACCCTATATTCACATTTGGAAAAGCTTCATCTCTTCTGGCAAGTTTCAAGCCTTTGGAAAACCTCCTTTAGATTTATATTGCCTTGTGTTATGCTTGCCAAGCACGATAAAACAGTCAGCCTGATGAATGTTTTTATTTTTAGAAAGTATCTCTAAATTCTAATTTTATAGAAACCAAATATTTATTGATTACTTAAAGGTTGCCTACTCCCAAAGTCCTTTAAGGTCAGACATTTGTTTTGAAATGTGTTGTGGTCATTGGGGCACACTTATTTGTGTTTAAGCATAGGGTAGAACTATGGCTTAGTTTCTTCCAAGATACAAACATTGCTGTTTCCCTTAAGTGAGCCTTAGACAGCACTGAAAGGCAATCTTATGGTATTTAAACCATACTTTGGAAATAAGTCTATAACCTTTCACATTTTCCTTGCTTTTATATAACCAAGTAAATTATTCTATCTGAAACGAAAAAAAATACTTGTTTTTGTATCAATCAGAATAGGATAATTCATGCTGCATTAATAAGATCTGAAATCCTAACTTCATATTAGAATGTAAATATGTTTCTACCTCAATTGACATTTCCATCACAGCTCTGCTGAGGATTTTGCTCTATATTTCTTCATTCTGTGACCCAGACTTGACCAAGCATGCTGGATCCCACATTGTAGTTCCATCTTGAAAATTGCTAGTCTCCTAGAAAGAGAGTCTCTCACCAGCTATTAGGTGCCCTGATCTCCTCAAAGTTAATTTGCCTTATTAATCACATGCACCCCTCTCACACTTACTGCTCCCCTGCAATACAACCACAAGAGACATAGGAAGAGCAATCCTCCCTTGTGTGTGGATAATGAAGAACAGGAAATATTTAGTGAACAACATTAATGATGGATTTGACAGATTTTTTGAATAATTTGAACACTGTTAAACAGTTTTTAAAGATCTCATACCGCAAAAAGTAGATACACACACATGCACACACACATGCATGCACATATATATATATATACACGTATGTGTATATATACTCACAAATATTTATAAATAGGCATATATTTTTATATATTTATTTGTATCAAAATATGCTTATTTTCGGGGGTCTCCCTGGTGGCGCAGGCGGTTGAGTGCAGCACTATGAAGCTGTCCCCAGCCTCGCAGTGCCAGTTTGATCCCCGCTGTTCTCGGAGCAACCCACATGGAGAGCAGACCTCTCCTGACTCACCCTGCTCCCCTCAGCAGTGTATTTCAGTCATTCTGCCTGTTCTGTTCCCCACTCTGTCTCTGGTGAATCCTCTCACCCTCCCACATATCTGGACTGTACCCCAGCTCTTGTATAAATAAAAAAAAATCTTTTAAAAAAATGCTTATTTTCCTTCTGTTTAGAGTTTAAAGATAATTTGACACATTTTGTTCTGTTTCTTAATGGTATCCAAATTATTTCTGTTCTTATTTGAAACTTATACAAATCAATTATATTTTCTTTGAGAAAATATTAAACTATTTAACCTGATTATTTTTGTTTTTTTTTTTTTTTTTTTTTTTTTTTTATAGAGGCATGCTTTATTTATTTGTTTGCTGGTTTGTTTGTTTGTTTTTTGTTTATACATGCACTGGGTACAGTCAGAAGCGCGGGAGGGTGAGAGAATTCACCAGAGCCAGAGCGGGGAGCAGAGCAGGCAGAAGGACCGAAGTACACTGCTGAGGGGAGCAGCGGGCGGCAGGAGAGGTCTGCGCGCCATGTGGGACCCTCCTCTGGTGGCCGGGGAGCAGCCGGGGATCGAACCGGCGCCGCAGAGGCCGCGGGCAGCTTCGCAACCCAGCGCTCAACCGCTGCGCCACCGGGGAGGCCCTAACCTGATTATTTTTGAAGATATATAACTGAATTTGTTTGCAAATAGTAAAGAGTTCCTAAATAGTGGCATTATTTTTTGTATCAATTTGTTGATTGAACTAATATGAGAGAATAGGATGTGATTAGATGTTGGTGTCTCATTAATATGTACAGGTGATACTCTTCGATTTTCCTTCACATTTATCTATACATCTGGAGGTGAGAATGTGTCATATTTAAATTTTTTCTTTTCATGATATAATTAGATGCAATTGCCCTCCCTATTTTAATCTGTTCAGTGAACCACAGAAATAAACTTTGGAATATATTTGAAGAAAATTTGAGCAAAACATTCTATGAGATTTTTGAGGAGAGATGAGTGAGTTAAAATATCTTAACAAGCAAACAAAATATAGAAATTTCTCTCAGTATTTATCAAGACTGATGTATGTATTTAACTTAGCTAAGGTGATAATACTTTTCTAGCATTTAAATATATGTGTGTATATTCAATGAATTGAAATATTCAATAAATTGAATGATAAAATACAGAAGTACATGCTCTCTTTGGGTTTTTATAAGCACTCTAATATGTGAAATAATTATGGTAATATATGCACTAATATATTTAGAGTAATTGGATGCTGTCGAAAAGAAAGGAGACCGTCTGGTGTATGTTAATTCATTAGATTGCATTGATATATGATCAAAATGCCAGTTTCTTTTCTTCTAGTACTAATATATTGTATGTGGCTTACAAACATTTGAAAAAAGTATATTCAAATGGAATTTAAAATATTAAGAGTTTGAGAAGGCATGTGGATAAATCTAGAGTAAGCTAGTCCACAGTTTACCCTGTTTGTATTTCCTTTATTGTCTATAAGAGAGATGTTATTTGTTACATGACATGTTTGTAGTTTATTTGTAACTATTTATGGTTCACTTCCAAATATACTGAATTTCCTAAAATTACCACTTATCCAAAGACTAAAGTAGCATAAATATAAGATTACTATTTTGTTTCATGGTTTGTTGGTTAAAGGGTCCAGGATCAGACATGTATGGATGCTTATCTCCATCTTTGTGAAACACTAGCATCTTGTCAGAAAGTTACCTGAATATCTTGAGGGCCTGTTTCCACATTTAAAGAAAAAGGATGATGTAATTGTTGGGAGAATCAAGAGTGTTTATAGATGTGACATATGTAAGTATGATGTCTATCTATAGTAGGTTAGCATAAACATTAGTTCCCATCCTTACTATAAGACAGAATTAATGAATATAATGATACAATACATATTTTTACAAATTCCTAAAAATGTCTATTTGCATTCATAATGATAAGCCTGAAACTCTGGAAGATACAAAGGATTTTTGAATAAATTGCCAGTATAATTTATGCTCAGTATAACTTAGTGTCCTTCTGTACTTTTCTATGTTGTAATTATCAGTAAATATGTAACAATTGATTGCAACAATGACATTACAAACTAGAGTGATTGCTATAATTTTTGTCAAAATAACAACTGTATCAGTGATGCTAGGCAAATGACTTAATGTCTCCATTTTGTTTTCTAAAAAGTGAAGAAAGTAATATATGCTGCATTAGGCAGGATTTAAGTTGCAAAGGACAGAATCATAAACTCAAACATCTAGTGGTCTAGTAAATCTTCTGAGGTGGCTGACTGAATCAAAGGGTAAAACTATTAGAAGCAGAGGTTAATCACTATCCCAAAGAAATAACAGAGACACAAGATCATTTGAACTCTCTCCACATAGTTGTCTCATTTTTGCTTCCCTTTATTGTATATGGTTTCCACCAAAGAGAGAACCATAGACAACCCAATGATTGGATCATCAGCCCCAAATAGGTCCTCAATGAGATTTCTCCTTTTCAGACAAGAATACATACTGATTTGGATTATAGGTCCACCATTGGAGCAAAAGCTGCATTTGTTAAATATTTATAATGACACTTCGCACCAATCAGTATGACTCAAAGAGACTCTGGCTCTTACCACCATTCTGAAACCTCAAAGAGCTCCATATCATGAGACATGAGGTCCAATTTTCCCAGCAGCTTCTCTAAAAGGCCAGGTAACCTAGAGGTATTGTAGGAGGAATTTAACCACCACAGCACCATGGCCACCACCAACATAACTGGGAGTAAGATAATAATTTTGCCTAATGAGAGAATGAAAACAGGAAAGCCTGAAGCTGGCAGATATCTCTCATAACTAAATGATCATAATATGAAGCACTGGCCAGCTCAACAATACTTCACCTTTTATTTGCTCTCATCTTCCCTAACACATTCAACTTTGCCTTCCATCTTATTGGTCTGGTTTAACATGTCTCAAATAATTAGTGGTTTTGCTTTTATGGAGACTGTTTTCTAGGCATCTCAGGCTAGACAAATAGACATTTATTATTAACTTATTTATTTCTGTTGCTTTTAATGTAGGCTCTGTGAGATTGGGTATTTAAAAACATATTCTTTACTATTGTATCTCCAATGTTAAAATTTCCTGACACATACCAATTCCTCCAGAAATAATCAAATTCAAAATTAATGGATTCCCTTTTGGTTGCATGACTTCAGGATTGCTATTACAATTGCTATTACAAAAAGAAAATGAAAAAGAAGACTTTTCTCAGGATACAATATAATAATGACAAGCTCGAAGTGGTTGTTCAGTAACTCTTCAGTGATATAGGAAAACTAAGACTGATTCTTTGTTGAATAATAGTCATTCACTTTGTATGTATGCCAGATAATGCAAGTTGCTAAAAAAATACTTAGAAATGAGATGGAATTTTTTCCATCAAAAAACACAGTCCAGTGTGGGGATAAATATCTTTCATAGTTGCCTTATGAGTCCCCATTGCTGTCCCCTCAAAAGGAATAAAATATAATTAGTTCATTTTCATTTGAAAAAATAACTATGTTATTTATATAGGTGATTTCTTCCTAGTGATGCCTCTATTTCTAAGTGAAAATTGGTTGTGGGGGTAGAAGTCTGCTCCAAGATAAACCACTTTGCTGAGACTACTTTGCATGTAGAAATGATGCCGCAAACTAAGATGGAGTAGAAAGACAATTCAGCAGCTTTCTTCTCTGTCCTAGTATTTATTTCTCCCTTTCCAGCTGGCAACAAGGGAAAATAAACAAAGGCAACAGCATCTGTTGCACATGCTGCTTTGAATTAAGCTGACTTAGTTTAATCAGTATGCCCCCACCAAATCCATTCCTGCACCTTTCCAGGTATTAGTCTGACCTTTAGTGTGACACTCCTGTCAGATGAATTTAACAGATTTTTTTAAAGACATAAAACAGAGAGATTGCAATTAAAAAGTCAAAGATGTTTAATAGCCTTTGCTTCAGTTGTATACATCCATATCAGCATAGGTTTTAAAATACAAATTTCCATATTTGTGTCTATATGTAAAGCACAAGTAATAAGCCTCTGATATTAAAAGCAAGGGATTGCCTGGAGATTTGTTTTAAATGATAGGCTTTTGAAGCTTTAGTGATGGTTGTGGGGTGTTTCTCCTTGATAAGGAGATGGGATGTAAGAGAGATTACTAAATGATTTTGAGGGAATGCATTGGTTTTTATGTAGGTCTTGATATGCTTGAGCACACAGATATATACCATAAATCTGTCTAAGTTTGCTGGAACTCAAGGGTAATGCATTTCCCCCTGAATTCTGCTGCTACTGATCAGCAAAATGTGTGTGCCTGTGTGTACACACATGCACCTGTACACACACACACCTCTTCGAACATAGCTCCAACACAAAAAAGATGGGTTATTCCTAACATATAAATCCAAGATGTGAGACAGGATTAGAGCAATTTATTCTCATAAAATTGTCTCTGGGTGTTTGAAATCTGTTTACATGATTGCAAAGCAACATTAGAGCTGTAAGATGTTTAGAAATTTTGCCCTCTTTTGAAGTAATTAATTAGAACTGAGTTTGCTATGGAAGGTGTTATGCAATTAAACTTGCTGACCATATTAACATTTAAATGAGAATAAGCAACATCAAGATATTTAGAATATGAAGTTCAGGAGACTATTCTAGCAAGACTTTGACAAAGAAAGAACATTTAGTATCTGTACTCATAAAGTTCATGTGCTAATTGCCAGTTTCACTCATAAAAATATAGTTAGTAAACATTGTCCCCCAAAATGTTCTAAATCTTAGCCCTCAGTTCCAAGAACTTCAAATACAAACTGTATGTTTTGATAGTTAATGAACATAAAGTTTACTAAGTTAAAGGTTAAAGCATACTACTGTTATAACTCCCCATTTTCAGTAAATAGTCAGTTTTTTAAAAATCAACATTCTGTTACTTGCTACTGTTTTTTATAGCAACGAACAGTTGTGTTTTGCTTAAACAACAGTTGTGAAATGTCTTCTGCTGATACTCGGTAAAAATGGAAATATCAACATTGTTTATGTAGGATTTTCAAGCCATAAATCAGTCAAAGGTACATTCTGTTTTGTAGTCTACCTATTAAGTATGAATGAGCTTCTCTGATTGGTGTGACATTTTACTTGACATTGTCAAGTAACAAAGACAATAATACCCATTTAAAAGTAAAACAGAATGAAATGTTCATCATTTTTGTCAAATAGAGAACAAATGATCCTTGTAAAAATAAAGCACTTTGCTACTCTCCAAACTGTCCGACATTCAAGAGAGCATTTACCACAAGTCATTAAAGTAATTTTGTTAAGAGTGATTTTTTGTATACTAGTGATTTTTTAGACATTTTATTAAGAATGTGAAGTATTTTATTCTTCAAACTGAAACTCGGTTATAAATCAAAGTCACTGAATATTTTTTTTAATTAAGTTGGCCTTCAGAATTCCTTCCTCAGTTCTGAATTGCTTCCTTTTTTTAAATTCATGGAATAGAAAGCAATGCATATTTTTGTAGTGCCTGCTATGTGGTAGGCATTTCACATACACCATTTCATGCAGTCCTTTTAACAGTATCGTTAGATGTTTTCTTACATTTTGTAAGTGGGAAGGTTGAGTCTAAGTAAGATTAAGAAACTTGCAAATGCTGTATGTGGCTGCTTGCTCCCTTATTCTGGGTGTGTCGGAAGAAAACTCTATATTATTTACTCTTGTCTTTTGAGAAACGTTCATTCTACTACCTGAAAATGAGGGTCTGGTGGTGGCTGAATGCTGAGGCTCATGTCTGTGGGGTTGTGATCGAAGAGTGGCTTTCTAAGCTTGTGTTGTTTTTTGTTTTCCCCCAGTCAGGCAACACAACTGTTCTCAGCATTGTAAAATGAGAACAGTAAGTCTGTCTTGGCTTGTGGAGAGGTGAGCATGGTATACTTAGTGTATCACAAATTAAACAGTCCACAAATAATATTCAGTATTCTTGTGGTAGTTCATATTTATTTGTTGAACTGTATTGAAGAAGACATGAAAACACTTGTGATGTTCAATGATTAGAGCGAATGACAAAAATTATTGAATAACAAAGAATAATTGCAAAACTTCTATGCTAGTGAACCTTGTGCTAGAGCTTATTCTGGCAGATTTTATAAAATTAGAGGGCTTCATAAATGTCCCATTTTCCTTATTTTGGCTATATTCCTTTCCACTGTTGAGTATTGAATCAAATTAGTTTCAGATAGGATTTAAAAAAAAAAAAAAAACGGACACTAGAAGACCACATTCTTTCATCTTTTTGAATGTATATAACGGACAAGAAATTTCCTAATTTCTCTTAGAAGAAGTCATTAGATTGATCTATTTTAGTACTTATGAATAATTGATGAGAAATAAGGCAAAATCTGGCCAAAATGGGATTGTTTTATACACAAATAAAGTATATACAATTAAAATGTACTTGTAAGAAAGAATTTCTGCTCTGTGTGTGTGGTTTTGAGAGTTAATTAGTAGTCTTTTACTTTTTAGATAGGAATCATAGTTTAGTCTAATTACTTGCTGAATTTAATAATTAATTGCATTTGCTCTGTGCTTCATTAATTCCATGAAAACAAATCACATTTAAACTGCCTTTTGTGTATCTAACTCTTACAGTTTTCTCCTTTCTTGAAAAGGAAGTAAAAATATTTTGGAGAATTCCATGTATTCCAAAATTTATTTTAAATAAAATTATAAATCCTACTTCATATTTCTTCATATATTAGACATGAAGTATATTTGTAGAGCATATAAGATAAAATATGTTTATCAATTTAATAAATGTGAACTGGTAGTCAAAGATGATGGCAAGCATGCTAGAAGTGGCCCTAAAGAATACAAAAAAAAATTTTGAGCAGTATTTTTTTGATAAATTCTCTCAGATTTTCTGTTCTCTATTTGAAAGAAATAAAATGTGATTGTTAGAGTTTATATTAGAAGAAACATGACTTTTTCAAACACAATTCATGTACATTTAGTCCCAACATCTTCAAAATCCATAGTAATATGCAATGGGAATATGTAATAATTTGGGGATGTAAGTCAATCTTAAGTCATGCTTCAGGGTGTTTTTGTTGTTCAAGCTTTTGAAAGTTGCTCATGACTTTTATGGTAAAAAAAATTCCCAGAATATCTAATTCACATCTATGTACTATTTTAGAAATATGATGAATGAATAAATAGGGATTTAATAGAATCTGAATAGGCTTCTGTATTTCCCTTTGGTGATAAGAATGGAAAAATCTCCATAAAATAGCCTAATCAAATTCCTATGAAGTTACATCAATACTCGCTTTGTAGCCTTCTTAAAATATAGATGGTTTAAGCAGCTTTCAGATAAACACCAGATTTCGTCTGTTTCTGAGACTGGAGGAGAAAGAAAAGTGGCAGAGTTAGAAAGATCAAACAATTAAGAGTAGCATGAAACCAGTTTAAATCAGAGAAGCCAGGGATCATCAACTAGGTGAAACAGCTGTCTGAATTTTGCCACTCTCTCCTTGCTTCATCCAATCCTTTTGTTCTTTGTTATCAACTATACTAAAGCAACTCCAGACTATTTCTCATTTCACTCATATGTCTTAGGAGCTGTTTAAAAAATGTGGACAGTTTCCTACATATTCACAGGTCAATTTTTATACCCAACAAAGTTAATGATAATATTTTGTTTCATCTACTACATGGCCATGTTTTAAATTGTTTAAACAAATCAGAATCTAAAATAAAGTGCTTAAATTGCATTTCATTTTTATGCCTCTTGCTTTTTTAATCTACAGTTCCTCCTTTTTATGTCATTAACTTGTGAATAATTAGCTTCAGTTATTTGTAGGATGTCCTAGTTTCTAGTTTTAACTGTTTGCTTTTTTGTGGTGTCATTTAGCGTCTCTCTCTTGCATTTCCTGTAAGGAAACATAGGTATAGACTAGAATAAAATTTAACTGTCTTTACCCAAGAATATTTATTGGTGATGTTAAATATTTCATATAATATATCATGAAGTATATTCTATCTCATTGTCCTACTTTTAGTGATGCTAAGATTGAACAGTAGGTCAGACTATTACGTCCAAAACCTACATTGTAAAGTTCTCCATTAATCTTTTATTTAATGGTTTTATTCACTAATGAACTTTGCCTGAAACAGTTATTTCACATTTATTAACTGAAATTTTTCTTTCTATAGAGAATAACTTTTCAACTCAGGTTGATCTGTTTCATAATCCTGAAATAGCTTGCATAGAAAATGTAGGATAAATGTTGACTTCTTTCCTATGTCTTTTTTTCCTACATTTTTATGAGTCATTTTGAAGTCAGCTTTTTTATTTTAGTTCAATGTATGTCAATACATTGAGTTATTATCTAAAGATCAAATTGTTCCATTCCTGGATATGGAAGTTTGTTCTTATGGGCCTCTGTATCATTTTCATTTTTATTTTTTATTTTCCCAGCTTTATTGAAGCATAGTTGACATTTAGAAAACCCCACATATTTAAAGTGTACACTTGGATAAGTTTCAATACAAATACGAGTACAAATCCATGAGAGGATCAACATAATCAAAAGATTGAACTTAATCATCACTCCCCAAAGTTTCCTTTTCTACTATTCTCTTTTCCCCTATAATATCTCCTTCCAGTCTTGCCATGAACCTTCTCCCTTCTCTATCCCCTTTGCCAGGTAATTACTGATCTCTTTCTGGTGCTCTAGTTTGCCTTTAAAGAATTTTATATAAGTGGAATCATATGATACATAATTGTCTGAATTTGACTTCTATGTAGAGCGATTGCTTTGAGATTGACTTGTTGTGTTTGCTCACATTTCTTTTTGCTGACCTAGTATTCCATAGAAAAGATGTATCACATTTCTGGGTGCTCCCTGGTGGCCTAGGGGTTAAATCTCAGCACTATCACCACTATGGCCTGAGTTCCATGACTGGCCAGGGAATGAACCCACATATGGCACAGCAGAACTCTCCTGTCTCACCAGTTTCACCCCTTAGTAGTGTATTTCAGCACCTCTGGCCTACACCTCAGTTCTACACTATATATATATATATGTATATATAGTGTAGAACTATATATATAGTGTAGAACTGAGGAACTGAGGTGTAGGTGTAGGGGTGTGTGTGTGTGTGTATATATATATATGATATATATATAATATTTCTTATTCTTATTCATTCATCAAACCAATAAACTTTTGAGTTGTTTTGCATTTGTGGCTACTAGATAAAGCTGGTATGAACATTTCTGTACAACATTTTGTTTGGAAACATGCTTTTATTTCTCTTGAATAAATACCTAGAAGTAGAAATGCTGCGTTATATGGTATGTGTACAGTTAACTTTTTCATAAATTGCCAAACTGTTTTCCAAAGTGATTTTGAAAGGAATTTTACATTCCTACCATCAGTATAGGAGAATTACATTTCCTCAATATCTTTGCAAACACTTGGAATATTCATTTGTTTTAATTTTAGCTATTCTAAAAGATATATATGACATCATGGTTTTAATTTGAATTCCCTTCATGATTCATGCTTTTGAGCCTTTTACATGTGCTTATCTTTAATCAACTGTTGTTCAAATCTTTTGCTCATTTTTTTTATTATCTTGAAGTTTTATTTGTATTATAATTTTGCAGTTCTTTAAATTCTGGCTTCAAGTCCTTTTCTCAGATTTGCATGGTGCAAATATTTTCTCCAATATATTGCTAGACTTTTCATTCTCTTAAAAGTGTCTTAAGAACAGGAAATTTTGGGCCTCCCCTGGTGGCACAGCAGTTGAGTGCTGGGCTGCGAAGCTGTCTGCAGCCTCTACAGCGCTGGTTCGATCCCCGCGGTCCCTGGCAAGGGTCCCACATGGCGCGACAGACCTTTCCTGCCACGCCTGCTGCTCCCCTCAGCAGTGTATTTCATCAGTCTGCCTGTTCTGCTCCTCACTCTGGCTCTGGTGAATCCTCTCACCTTCCTGTGCTTTTGACTGTGCCCAGTGCTTGTATAAATAAATAAATAAATAAAATCTTTAAAAAAAAAAAAGAATAGAAAATTTTTGTTAACTTTCATAAATTCTAACTTACTAATTTTTTATTTTATGGATGATATGCTTGGTATTATGTCTAAAAAGTATTTCCTAACCAAGGTGACAGTATTTCTCACTTTTATTTTATAAATTTAATCATTTTATATTACTGCATTATATGTACTATCTATTTTTGAATTAATGTTTTTATATGGTGCAATTATGATAGAGATATCAGTGTACAGGCCTTTTACATCTTGTCAGATTTGTCTCTAAGTATTTAATACTTTTAATGCAATTAAAAACACCTTTTATTCCAATTTCTGTTTGGTGACAATATGTAAAAGTAATTAATTACTAGTTATTTTATTATATTGAATTTATATCCTATAAAATCTTCAAACTCACTTACTAGTTCTTGTTGCATTATAAATTCCACCAGCTTTCTACATAGTTTTGTTTTCCTTTCCATTCTGCATGCCCACTTCGCCTTTCTTCACACTGTATGCACTGACTAGAGACTTTAGTACAATATTGAATATAATACTGACATTGCACCTCCCAGTTTCTAATCTTTGAAGATAGTCTTATTCAGGCTTTTATCATGAAGAATGACATTAATACAAAGATTTTTGTAGTTACATTTTATCAGTTTTAAGAGGTTCTTTACATTCTTAGTTTGCTGAGCATTACTGCAAGAAAAGATATAGGGTATTGTCAAATGCTTTTTCTGCATGTTGATATAATATTTATTTTTGCAAATAAAGCAATGTATGTATAAATATAATTCTTTACATTCATTACCTTGTTTTGCTGTACTTATTTAGGTATTCAAGTAACTGAAAGAAATCAGTTTCTTTCTTGTATTTTCCTGTTGTCCAATAGGTAGTCATATACATAAGTCAATTCTTATTAGTAGATTTATGGGTTGTTTCTAATTTTGCTGTTACTTACAAAGCTATTAAATAACACTTTATAAAATCATTTTATATTTTGCAAGGGTATCTTTGGAATAGATTGTCATATGTGAAAATGATGACTCAACTGTTACTGCACTTAAATTTTTTCTAGATGTTTCATTTGCACAAACAATAAGGGAGAATGCATGCTTATCCCTTTGTGATAAATATTATAAACATGTTTCCTAGTTATTATTTTTATATCTATTTTTACTATGCTTAGCGTGTCTTTGTCATAGAATTGATTTTATCTTTTTTACTATTTTATTGCCTTTATATTCTGAATGATATGGGAATATTTTCCTTGATCTAGGTTAAGAAGAAATGCATCCTTGTTCTCTTCATAGGTCTTTGTATTATTATTGCTATTGCTGCTACTATTATTTGTACATTTATGTCTCCTATTTCTTTAAAATTTGTCGTTGTGTATATATGATGTATATTTAGCTGCAGCTTTTATTGATCAATTGGGACTTGAAAGCAGACTCCAGGGAGTCTGTGTTCGTAGCAGCTTATATACAACTCCTATGAAATGCCCAGCCTGTAACATGGGTTTACATTTCTGTCTTATTACAGTGTTCATAAAGGAAAAATATAGTTGTCAGGAAAGAATCTTCTGAACATTAAAACAAAACAAAAAACTGTCCTCAGTAACATTTAACTTTTTAGTTTTTTGTAAAAGGTAGGGTGCATTTGTGCGTTTTTGGTATATTTTGAAGCTTCAGAGGGCATGTTTTTCCCACAAGATCTAATAACTATTCAAGAAATATGAGCTCAACTTGAATTCCCTTAATATTTATCAACCTTGCCAACAACAAGAATTATGATAGATCAATGTTATTTTAGATTTCTCATTAGACTGAATATTCTAAATTAATTGTGGGCACATTAAAATAAATTTCTGTAATTGTGATAACCTGGGAGAGTAAAACGGGTATTTCTCTAGGCTATCATAATAGCACAAGACTTTTAAAAACAAAATACTAAGCTGTCTACCTTGCTTTATCTCCCCTTAAAAGTGTTTCTGACCTCCTCTGTAATGCCAATTGTCAATAGACTAATTAAAACATAGTCACACATTTATTTCCCAATGTTTATATTATAAAGGTCAACAAAATGGCACAAAGACTTTAACTACTGAATTTATTTTTAAATTGCTTAGAAATAATTATAACATACATTCCATTTTATCCAAATAATTTAACAGTTCTCTAAGTACTCAAGAAGGGAGGGAATGGGCTGGTATATTTTCTAGGAAATCTTTCCTTTCTGTCAAAATTTTATTGAATTAACACCTAAGGAACTTATTTCATGACTGTAATTAAACAACAAAAAAACTAGTGGTAAGTGGGTGTGCCCATCTGACTCTGCCTCTTTCAAAAAGATGTGGCTTTGTGGAAATATTACCAACATGTTGCTAAAATAAAATATGAAAGGGATCAAATTATTCACAAAAGAATTAAATTTGATTTTAATTTAGTCCATTTGAGAGCTATGTTGGTGACTATAGAAACTATATGAAGTAAAATTTATTCTTCTGTGGTTTTGTAAACGTTGAAAAAACAAGTAAAAGCTTCAGACTTTTCACATATCTTTTAAAATGTATTTAAGCTATGCAACATTTTAACGCTCATTAATATTTTTAGCATAGTTTTGTATGTAAAATTTCATGTGTCCAATACTTAAGTTTAAGTTACAATTTGTATCTCCTTCAGAATATATTTGAACACCCTACCATCTACATAATCTTACTTGTAAAAAATGTGAATGACAGATTTGATTATTTTTTCTCTGATATCCACCACCTAATCAGTACCAAGCCCCTTCTAAATATCACTTGATTCAGTCTCTGGGATTTGCAATTTCTTACTCAAACTCTTGAGATAGCTACCTACCTATGTACATATCCAGGCAGCCTGTATACAATCTATCATCTGCTTAACACTACCATTGGTCTGTTTTTTTCCAACATTGTTGAGGAATCCTTGACAAATATAACAGCATATATAATTAAGTCTACAGTGTGATCATTTGTTAGGCATATACGTTATGGAAAGATTACTAAAACTAAGGTAATTAATACATCCATCACCTCCCACAATTAACTCTTATTTTTGTAATGGGAAAACTCTCAGCAACTTTCAAGAATACAATACCAAAATATTATGTTCATGCTGTACATTAAATATATTTATTCTTAAAGTTGAAAGTTTTTGCTCACTGACCTAAATATCCGTATTTCTTCTATCTTCCAGCCCCTGGAAACCACCACTGTATTTACTATTTCTATGAAGTTGGCTTTTACATTTTAAATTCCATGTAGTGATACCAAACAGTATTTTTCTTTCTGTTCAATTTATTTCACTTAGCATAATGGACTCCATGTTCTTCCATGATGTCACAAATGGCAGATGCCCTTATACTTGTGACTAATATTCTATTATATGTGTTTATTATCATATCAGTTGATATATATATATCAATAATTTCTTGAATAAGTTACCAAAAGTATAGGCAACAAAAGATAAACAAGTAGGACATTACACTAAAGAGTTCAGCATAGAAAAGGAGAAATACATCAATAAAATGAAAAGACAAAACATAGAATTAAAGAAGATATTTAGTATCATATATCTAACAAAGGCGGTAATATACAAAACATATTAGAAGAATAATGAAGTAACAGAATTTCTCGAGGCTATCATAGTATCAAATTCTTTCTTGCATCACCTTTGTAATTGGAATCAAGGACTTTTGCAATCCTCTTCCCTCTTTCTCAAATTTCTCCCAGCTTTACTTTCTCATGCTTCATAAAAAAAATCATTTTTGAAAATGCCCTTATATTGTTATAAATGTTATTCCTATCTTCCTAATCATTTTATTTATTGCTGTCATTTTTTCTCTCTATGATAAGCTCAGTATTAAAGTAATTGCTTGCAAACTGTACATGCTATTGACCAAAGAAAAACTGGTTTTAGAAACAAACATTGGGTTGATAAGAAAGGGATATTTTAAGCATTTCATAGCTAGTATATTACTTTAAGAATTTTACTTATACTTTTGGAAATTATTTGATGTTTTTGTTTGATGTTTGTAATTATTTTCTCATTAAAAAAGACTGGGGAATTGTTTCCAGGTTTGACTTTTCCATATGAAATTAGAAATGACTTATTAAAGAGACTAACTTCCCACTTTTTTTTCTTATAACAGTATTTTTTCTGTTTTTAGAAACTGAACTTTCAAATTAGGGCATGGCAGTAACAATAGAGGGAGACCTATGCATAAATTTTACACATTTCAGAGTAAGTTGAATTGAGACAAATGTGACACAGTATCCTAGATTGAGCTCTGCATCTCTGAAGCAAGGTTGAAAAACCTTGAGTAACAATTTAGTAATTTTTTTTCCTAATGACACAGAGCCAGAAGAGTCCACTAGGGATAACATTTTCAACCCCCGGACTCCACTAAGAATGAACTTAAATAATTTCAAGCAGATAGTTATAGCCTCTCCTAAAATATAACCAGGAAATGAGAATCTACCCTTTGGTAACTAGTTTCACTATCTCACAGTCATTATGCCAACATGTACTATTAAGAGGCCTAAATGCACACATTAGTGACACAATGGGCTATAATTGTGCTTTTGAAACTGCTACACAATATCCAATCTATGATTATTTAGGGAGTTTACATCCACCCATTATTGATGCAACAGCCCTTAATAGCACCTTTGTTGTTAGAAGGGGATGTGTTGCTTAATATCTCCAGCATGTTTGAAACAAATTGGTAGAAAACCAGAAACGTGCAAAGATTTCAGATATCTGTATGCAAGTATTATAGTCTGCACTTAAAACTGAACTTTTACATTATGTGTCTAGATGAAGAACTCAGCCTTTGGAATACTTTTAAAGACCATTCTCATTCAATAAAAAGATTAAATTTAACAGGATATGAAATAGACTAGCATTGATACTACAATATGAGGAAGCATGTTTACTTAGAATGTTTTAAACATTACATATCAAACATCTATGTAAAAATAAAGCCAAGAAAACTATATAATTTGTGTTATTCCCTAGTTCTTTTTAATTGTGGCAGAATTAATAAATAATATTTTGTATGTTTAATAGTACAGTGTGTTGTTATTTTTTTAAAATATATTTGCTATAATCTTTAGGTACACAATTTTGTCACAGAAATTATGCTTGTGTCAATTTTTCACTACACATATTCCACTAAGGCCAAAACAGGGTTGAGGCTCAAATGTGAATATCCAGTGTAAAACTTTGCTACTTTGTTTTGTCTGCCATGTAGGAAGCTAACAAGCTAATAATATGAAGGAATTGATTACAGGTAGTATAGAATCCATGTTGTTAAAAAATTCTTTTGACTTGAATGTCATATTTAATTCATAGATTTTCTTTTGAATTTTCCCCTCTGAAAAGTTTTTTTTTTTTTTAAACTGGTTACTGATGCCTTTGGTATGGCATATAAATATCCAGAAGACAGTGTTAACTGAAATGTAGTGATCAAGGACCAAAATTTACAAAAAAAGGAAAGAAGTAAAAGGAAGAGGGAAAGATAAAATGATTTGATTTGGTAAAGGTGGTAAAGAAAATACTCCTAAATTTAAAATTCTATTCATAATTGTGTACGTTTTTGGGTATCTGAAACTTATTGACAACACATGGAACTTACTGTTTTATTTGTTGAATGGATTACAAATGTAAATAGAAAGTCTCTATATATGCTTTATATTGATTTTCTCAGATACATTTTTTATAACTTTGTTAAAATTTGACCTCCCATTTTTGTCTAGACTTTCAAGATTTTTTTTTAAGATTTAGAGGCCCAAGTTTAATTAGCTCATTCTCTTCTTTTCCAATCTCTCCTGTAGTTCAGAGGCAAGTAAAACCACAAAGCAAGATAATAAGCAATAAGTGGAATAATTAATGCAACACATTGAGACTAATTTTAATTTATATTTCTCCCAACTTCTCACTGGGGAATGAAGAAGTTGAAGTTTCAGAAATGGTCCAGTTCCAGTTATTTGGAACATGTTAGCGAGCTCAAAACTTTTGTAAAACTGAAGGCTTTGCAATTTTAACTCACAGTCACAGAAAAGGAAGTGTAATAAATAATTTTAAAGGTATTTTTACAATGATTTATAAACTTCCACATCTGATTAGTTAGAGTAGATGTACTTTTCTATATTACTCTTACTAAGCATAGCAAAACAACCCTGACATTATATATGAAGCAAACACAAAAACTAATGAAAGATGTTCAGTGAAGAAAAACTAGCTAAGAAATTTGGGATTCAAGGGGCAACATTGCCGTCGCTTCCCTGCATTTTATTTTTGTCTTTTGATATCCCAGGCTTGGAAAAAAAAGAAGCCAGCAATCCAGAAATGCCAGCAGATGTAGACAATATGACAAAGGACTTGGAAAGGGTAGCTTATTTAGAAATATAGAAAACTTTTAAACAATAAGTTCTCTCTGTCCCATCTAGACACCTTAGGAAAAAAATTCTCTTCCCTTCTCTACCAGTGCTATCACTGGTAGAGTGGGGGACATATATTTCCATCTTCTCAGGCTGTAATAAAGCACCCCAAGTCTCTCACTGGGATCATGTAGGAGATGAAAAAGTAGGGATCTGAGATTTTACTATTACCAAGTGGATAAGTCCCAACTTTATCTCTCTCCCTGACCCTTCGATGGTTGCAGTGGAGACTTTGTGTGGAGGCTGGACTTCTATTGACACCTGGCAATAATGAGTTGTCATCCTCATCCCTACTGGAGTGGTGTCAGAAAAGACCTAGAAGAGAATCAGGAATTTGACCAATTGTCCCTGGTGCCCCCTAGTGTACTGGAGGCCATGTTTGGAGAGTACTGATGACATCTACTCCCAGACTGGGAGGGAAGTATCATTGGAGACCTAAGGAGAAGCCCAAACTTTCTTCTATGCCCAGCAGTTATAAAGGAGCCCTTAACATTGAGTGCCAGTGGAGACTCATTGCTATATCTGGACTCCTAGCTTCACCCAGGATTGGTAAGTCAACATCCTCCATCTCTTGACTGAGTGATGTCAAAGGAAGTCAGTTGAAAGAGAATTTTATTTTTTTAAAAGATTTATTTCTTTATGCATACAAGAGCCGGAGTACAGTCCAGAGATGTAGGGGTGAGAGGATTCACCAGAAATATAGTGGGGAATAGAACAGGCAGATTGACTGAAGTACACTGCTGAGGGGAGCAGTGGGCGAGACGACAGGAGAGGTCTGCTGTGCCATGTGGGTTGCTCCCTGGCTGGCTGGGGATGGAACTCATGCTGCAGAGGCTGCAGATTGCTTCATAGTGTGGTGTTTAACTCCTTGCACCACCGGGGAGGTCCCAAAAGAGAATTTTTAAATAAGACCTAGACTTTCATAATACAAAATCCAAATTTCTGGGTTTCAACTGAGAACCAAGAAAATCTCACTGTCTTTTGAACTATATTTTTATTTATATTTCATTTATTTCTGGTCTAATTTTTATTATTTCCTTGTTGTAGTGGCTTTTGCTTTTGTTAGTTCGTCTTTTTCTTGTTCTTAAAGGTATAATGTTAGATTATTGATTTGATTTCCTTCTTATTCTTTCTTGTTTCTTACTGTGACTCTTGTATTGTTACATAATTCCCCCTTAGTCCTGCTCTTCCTGTATTCCATAAGATCTGGTAGCCCCTATCTTCATTTTAGTTTGTCTGCAGGAGAAACTAAACCCCAAAATCATATACAATTTGGTAAACCAATGATACCTCAACAATATAATTACAATTACAAAATCTTTGTAATTGCATATATAAGTAAATATATTTACACAGATGTTATGTAAATATGTTACATATCTATATATAATTTGCCTCTATTTGGTTTTTCATGTTTTCTCATGGCTACATTGAAGTTGTGTATTTTTGGTAAAAACATTTCTAAAAGTATCTCATATCTAGAGTTGCATAATACCTGAGAGCTTTTCACTGGTAATTGGTGATATCTGGTCAATTGATATATACCAGGCTTATTCACTGCAGATCTGCTATATTTCCCATTTAGTTACAAAACATCTGGTGGAATTTCTTTCAAGTTGTTTACCTGCCAGACTGCTAGAGTTCAGTAGATGAACACAAAAAGTTTGCATAGTCTAGGAAAATATTAAGCAAAAATTTTAAGACAACCAAGATTAAAATGTTATTCAATAAAAATGCAGAAACAGTGACTTTAACATATGTGTTCTTATAAATAAAGTGGTAGGAACCAATAAAATGTTCAAAACATCTAAAATAAATGAGTATCCAAAAATTAACAGTTGATACAAATACAATTGTAAATTGTTTTAATAAAGTTTTATAATAAACTTTAAAAATAAAGTTTTATTTTATTTATATAAATAAATAAAATATAAATAAATAAATTTTATTTTATATAATAAAGTTTATTTTGGGAAAAATTTTATAGAAGACTGTGTGTCGGCTAATCTTAAATGGCCTGTTCAGCCACCATTTTTGTTACCTACAGTTAATTATGCATTCCTATACAAGGTCAGAACTTCCCAGTCAATCAGTTGTAGGAGCCCAACCCTACAAGGTGCCTTCCAAATCATTTAAGAACACAAATCTTTATCATCTTGGGAAGGGTATGTAATCATGAGGTATGACCAGGAACACCTGGGGAGCTATTGACTTAATGTATGACAAGGGACCCCAGAAGCTGATCAGTAGAATATCTTGATAAGATTGAAACCATGGCTGAGGATCTAGGGCTTGATTTCAGTGTCAATACTTATTCATCAAGCATAGAAGTGCCTGACTCCTGAAAGTAAAGATAACATAGCACATTTTCTAGTAAAAAGACCAGAATCTTGCTCTTTCAGCAGCATTCTGCATCCTACAGCTTGTGTTTGTCAGTGTGGTGTTGTCAATGCAGCACAAAATACTAACCTATGTTTTCTGGGTTTAGAAAGGCAATATTAGCTAACAATTATGGTGGTATTATAAATTAGCACAAGCTTTTGGAGATAAAACAATACATAGTAATACTCTATGTTACGGATTATGTAAAAAATTAGCTAAAATGATTTTTAACCTAGGGATTTTTATTAGCAAATATTGGACAAAAATCTGGTACTTAACTAGGTTCAGTTGAGTGAATAAATCATAACAGATCAACATAAGAAGATAGAAATAGGAGATACAGGCCTATATTTCTAATAATAATGGTTATATGTGTATTGAAATTATGGTGATTTTAAGTTTTGCTTATGTCTATTTTCTAAATTTTTCTATATTTTATTTTTAATCAGATAAAACCACAATGACTCATAATACTTATTTTGATACATCAAAACACTATATTACTTTATCTGTGGAACAAAATTATGGTTAAGATTTGCATCACCAAATTGAAAATTCCATAAAATTTTGCCTTCATATGATGGATAAAAGTTATTTTATATATATACACACATACACACAGAGATATATAAAAGATATCTGCCTGTAATCAGTACCATCTTTTGATTGTATGATGATTGGATCAAATATAACTCAATGCAACAATTTAAAAACTTTATGCTATGAGTTGAAAATCTAAATACAAAATATTTTCATTAATTAATTATGTTGGAGCTAACCCATTCTGAGAAATGACTTACTTGTCTCAAAAAAGCCCACATCCTAGTAACAATAAATGTCTATAGCCACGCTTGACTATGAGATGGCAAAGTCATAAAAATGAACTTCTATTCTCCTATGATTTCTGATGATTTTTCTCTGTGTTCCAGCTCTCACTTCCCTCCCTCATCCTCATGCTACAAATGTTATCTGTAATCAGGAGTGAAGGGATGGATGCACACCACAGACTGTCACCTGAGTGATTGCAGCATTTAGACAGGATAATAATACTTGGAAGTATTCAGGAAAAAGAAACGTCCTATAGTGTTTTTCTTTCAAAATACATATATAATATAAAAAAAATCAGCAATGCATGAAATTTTCTTCACCTTCAGTCAAAATGTCCATTTCTACGGTCATATGAGGTTAGCTATTTAATTCAGCCAATCTTTCAACCTTCCATCTCTAGTAGACCATTTGGCGATGTAATTCTCAAGACTGTCATGTTCAGCAATTGGACTGGACAGAGCCTTATTAGAGAAGGGCTTTTCCCTGATTAATCACAATCAGTTCCCATGTTCTGAAGAGCACTGGAAATCTGTGGAACTAGTTTTCAGAGACACTCAAGCCAGATGTTCTTATCAGAAGTGGTTCTTTTTATACTCACAAAATTAGAACCTGAAACTCTTTGTATTATTTTCCCAAGAAATCAAGCTCCTGTGTTATCAATTTAAAACCCATAAAGCATATATAGCTTTTTCTCCCAATTTGCATTCTGTATCCTTAATTTTACAGAGTTTATGCCTCTACAGTTTATACACTAGTGAGCTAGATTCTCTAAACAAAGCAATTACTTCCTTGGCTAATAAAACTATAAATTTTAAGATTAAACTATTTTAGTGAAGCTGAATATAATTTAGAATTATTGAAGAAACCACAATAACATTAGATTTTCAACAGGAGACTTTCACATTTTATCTTGGGATAAATCTATGATATAAATTTGTTATAATGTCAGTCCAATCATTATAATGACTACTGAGTTTCTGAGTTTCATTCTGGAATACCACTCAATATCTGTTGCAATATTAGTTTTTAGAAGCTATAATGAATTAGACAACTTATAATTACTGACTTCTATAATACAATTTTAGATGCAACTTAACTAATGTTTATGAAACCCACACATGAGAGACAGGAAGTACTTAAATTATTTATTTCATTGTCTCCCATTGGCCAAATTAAAAAAAAAAGTAGTTAAGAAAAGGAGGGTTTTTTGGGTTTTTTTGATAGATTTTGTATTCTTATATTAATGTTTTTATTAGATTGCACAAATACATGATTCAACTATTTGAAATAATATACTTATAAATATATTACTTTCACAGTGTTGCTTTCCTGTCTTGTCCCCATTAACCTTGCTATCTGCTTTACCCATTACTATTGGAGATATTTTGAAAGTTCATATGGGAGAAAATGTTTATCAAAGCATTTTGCTTTTTCACTCAATAGTGAAGAATGCAAATATTCTTCTGTAACTTTTGCCCCTTTCTTTGTTCACTGAGCAATATTTTGGTCAATTTCCATACATAAAGAATGTTTTCAGCTTTTATGACTATGTAATATTCTATTGTATTGATTATATATAAATACATATGTATTGTTCTAACATAATAATCATTCTATTTTTAGATTTCTATATGATTTCAATTCTCTGGAGTCAGCAAGCCCTACTACCTTGGGCAAAATATTACAAATATTATTTCACTAGTATGTGAGTAGTGACATATCTATAGAATAAATACCTAAAATGAAATTGATGGTTTTAAATGTGCATATATGTGGAGTTTTGGAAGGTATTACTAACATGCCTTAGAGTCAGTGCCAATTTATTATATTCTTAAAAGTGTATGAGAATTCTTGTTTCCCTACAGTTCTCTTACTACCTGTGTTACCAAAATTTTGTGTCTTCGTAATCACAGTGAGATTGTGATGGAAAAATAAGATCAGATCATAGATATATATGGGAGAAATCTGAACTACTGGCTTTAACATCTGTATCTTTTTCTCAAAACTGTTTGCCTTGCTGGAAAAGTGTTTTCCTAAGGGTTTATAACTTGAACCATACATAGGAAGCAAGTCTAAGTAGATTTGTAGAGACTTGAGATTTAACACACTGAAGTAAGCTGCTTTCTCTGGCAATGTTCTTATAGTTCCTCTCCTCCAGTCTATCCCAGGGATATGACACACTCCCATTAGTCACTGTGGTCTACTACAGCAATTATTCCTCAGTAAAGGAAGACAAAACATGTTCCTCCCAGGAGTTGTATCAGAGTCTTGGTGGAAAGAGGTGACAAAGCAGGCAATTAGAATAGTCTCTCCACTAAGAATTCACATACTCATCTTTATCATACAAAAGAAACAAGTGACTAGATAACTATTATGTCTGTGAAACTTTTTTTTAATAGCCAGGAGGACAGATTGGTCAGTGTAAGCAATAATATATTGGAGAACACGACAGAAGTGTGATAATGAAGTTTTGAACAAACACTGTGGACATCAATCAATGAAAGAAAAAAAATCATAGTTTCTCGAAAATGGGATTTTTCACTGAGAAATTATCTTTGATTAGAATTGTGTCTGCTATGGGAAGTAACTGTGAAATACTATTAAGGGGATGATTTAACAATAATGTTACAGTACAGAAGAAAGCAAAGAATTTTTTTTTAATATTACTGATATAGATACTAATCCTGGGTTTGCAATATTTTTAGAAGTCTCTAAACAAAATAATTTCTTTGATTCTCAAATGCTTATCTTTATAATGAAGGTCCTGGTAACTAGGTTATAGAGTAGTCATAATAATTCTAGAAACAAAATTTCATTCTCTAGTTTTCTGAGATGCCAAGTTGAAGAAGTTAAATCAGCAACTTTAAGACCAAGCAAATTTGTTAAGTGTTATTCAATTGGAGGGTAAGCAAAGTTTGCTTGTTCTTATGCATCAAGCAACTCTAACCACAGCATATCAAGACAATCAGGTGCAAACTTAAAATATCAATAATTTTTCTTTGTAGAATAACTGCTTATATGTATTATTCCTCAGGAAAATTGTCATAGCATAGACATTCCTACTATGGTTTTGCAATCTTAGCTGCCCTACTCCAAGTTTCTTAAAGGTTTTCTCCATGTTTAACATTCTAAGGTCTGAGAACATTTTCACCCATTGTAAATAGGTCTTTGATATGCTCAGACCCAGGAGTATACTGACTGAGGTGTATTTTGAGAAAGAATCTTGATTAAAAGATTCTTACAAGTACTGAGATAGCTTTACAAAATCATATCTTATCTCACAAGTAAATAGCATTCATTTTTAGCCTTACTCCCAATCTCCCAAGACTAAAGAAATTAAATATCAAAATTATATTTAACTGGCATTAAGTCTTCAATACATATCAACACATGGTAGCACGTTTGTTTAACTGACTTAGCTCTCATCTTTTAAAATCACATTTACGGTAAAAACCTAAAATATGGCATCAGTTTTTAAAAATATCCCCTTAACTTTATATACTTAATATTATTTATAACTTTCTATTTGTAACCTATGTTTTCTCTATATAATTATATATCAGGTGTTCACCAAAATTGTATAAAAATTGGTAGGAAGACATACAGAGAATAAAAGATGATTCAAAATAAATTATACCTGAAGTAAAACCAAGTATATATAATACTTAGATGTGTGTACCTTAGAAAACAGAAAAGAAAGAAGTAGATTAGAATTGCTTTTGCATTTATGATTTTCTATTTTCCTTTATTTTTCTGATTGAGGTAATATTGATTTACAATGCTGATTATATTTTAGGAGTACAGGTTATGATTATTTTCATTTCAAGATGCCTCTGCTTGAAGCTAACAAGACCTGTATTTGAAATGACCTTGATATTTAGAAGAACATATAGATAAAATTCCATGATGCAATGCTTTATATGCTCTTCTGGTATACATGATTCACATTAAAACTTCTTAAAAAAGGATTTTTTGATATATAAATGCTAAATATTCACAAGTCTGTTCATACTCCATGTTCTCTAGCTGAGATTTTTAGTGCCTTCAGAGTTCTCTAATTTTAAGTCAATGATGTGTATCAGTGGTGGCTCAATAAATTTAAAGAAGAGTTTCTGCTGCTGTGTTCCTGAAACACTAAGAAAGCCTTTTTTTTTTTTTTTTGGATACCCTTCTGGTGTGTACCTAATCAAATTAACTTCAAATAGAAAAAAAAATAGTATGGCAATACAGAGGTCAAAGAAAAATATTTATAAATTACCCAAAGTCTGTTGGGAAAGAATTGTCTCCTTTTAGATAAAGTGTAGAAGGTTTTCTTCCCATAGGCCCATACTATATTTTCATGACATATAAAGAATACATAATTGAAAAATACATTCAGAAAGCTGTCTTCTGTTTGCTGGTTTTTTCTAAGCAGTAGTCATCAAGATCACAAGATAATTTGGAAAATGGCAAAAAAAGTTTATATTATGGATTAGATACTATATATACAAGTTACCATGTGATCAAACCCTATCTAGAAGAATTAAATTGTTGTCTGAATTTTTTTGGAGACCAGAAAATATTAAGAGGTGGTGTTCTAGGATAAATTCATTAAGGACAACTTCACCTTGCTCTTATTTTCATACAACTTTGTTAATGATGTTTTAACTTTTATTTGTGGTTAGGTACCCACATTTCCAAATCACTTCTACGATTGACACTAATTGGCAAGGTTTTTGGCAGTCACAGCAAGGAGACAAATGACTAGTGGACACAGAGACTGAATATGGTGTTAACACAGGTGAGGGTTAAATCACACTGTCAAGAATATATGCAGCCATTGCACTTGCTTCCACTAGATGTCCAGAATGAGGATTCTAAATTGCTAGACACTCAATTAAAACTTGCTAATATCATATTCTGAACATAAATTTATCAGTTGGTGTCTCTTCTATGTAAATACCAGAACTAACAGTGTAAGGATGAAAGTTGCACATCATTAGCATAAATGTTATATGAAGTTTGAGGTTGAGCACTATGTGTAACACCGGGTGAAGATAGGGCTTCAAGCTGGCATTTGTTCTCTCTCTATACTTTTGACTATAGATTCTTACTTGGGGATGCACGCTCCTATTATTAACATCCACGTACTTAAGCTCTGTTAAGCAAGAATGTTCAGTTGTCTCAGTTTTGATCCTGGGTAGGGGTAAGGCAAGTGTTTCGAATATTACAGCCTCAGGCTGTGAATTGTAACCTCTTCTGTAAGGAGATACAGATAATTCAATCTGGTTCTCCCTGATGGTTTGGCTCCAACTGTTCTAGATTGCTACCCTTAAATTCAAACCAATAATTATCACTCTATATTTACTCTATTACTCCTCTATTTCTCCAGTTGTATGTACCCTTTGTCCTGCATGCCAACTCTGCACTCCTTCTCCAGCACAGTGCTGGAACTCCAAAGTCTCTGAAAGGGATATGTGCCCCTCAGTTAACAATCTGTGCCAGAGCAGCTGTCCCTCTGTCTCATGGGTTGCAGTCCTGCAGTATTGCTGCACAGTTTAATTACGGTTTTTCCCACCTCTTATCATAGTATCATTACTCCTGATGTATGCAGTGGTCTTCTAAAGTCTTCTCAGGGGTTATTGACTTTATTTTGTTACAGTTTAGTTGTGTGTATGTGGAGGAGGTGAGCACAGCATCTTCATTCTATTGCCATCTTGCTAGTCTCACATACTTATATCATTTAATGATGTCTACAATTTATGATTGATATAATACCATGCCACTGACAATGAATTTGAACAGAATTTTTATCAATTACACAGTTATTGGTGACTTCTGAAAAAAAATTAAGCAAAAAGTAGATAAGGGCGGGCCTCCCCGGTGGCGCAGCGGTTGAGCGCTGGGTTGTGAAGCTGCCTGCGGCCTCTGCGGCGCCAGTTCGATCCCCGGCTGCTCCCCGGCCACCGGAGGAGGGTCCCACATGGCGCGCAGACCTCTCCTGCCGTCCGCTGCTCCCCTCAGCAGTGTACTTCGGTCCTTCTGCCTGCTCTGCTCCCCGCTCTGGCTCTGGTGAATTCTCTCACCCTCCCGCGCTTCTGACTGTACCCAGTGCATGTATAAACGAACAAGCAAACAAACAAACAAATAAATAAAACATGCCTCTATTAAAAAAAAAAAAAAAAAGAAAAAATAATTAAAAAAAAAAGTAGATAAGGGCGATCTGGTAGCAATTACCATATCACTGTTATACAGCTGTATGAAATAAAAATGGACAGAATTAGATGAGTTTTTATTACTAGTACATAATCGGTGATTTAATGTTAATAGGCCAAACACATTTTCAAAATGGCATGGCCTTTAACTCATGATTCCCATCTATTTCAGATGTCAGCAATCGAATTGATGAATATTAGTGCAGCCCCCTCAAGGAATTTGACTAACAAAGATGTGCTTCCAAGGAGTGATATTGATTTAATTATAAACAGCTGACTAGTTATTTAATATCATTCAGGTCCTGGTAACTTTACTTCTATAGTCTGATGAAATGTACTTATAGTTTACCAAAAATTGCCTCACATTTATCAGAAAATATTTTCAAATTTCAGGAATGACATATAGGAAAGCATAAGAGAAAACAAATATGGTTCCCATATGATTTTGTTTGTAAATGCATTATGTTAGGATGAAGTATGATCTCTCTAAAATACAAAACCAGTTTTAATCTTGAAGTTGTGGGATTGCTTATTTTTATGTTATTTTTCTTTATGCTATTACATTTATTAGAAGATAAAATGATATTGTATTATTTAAAAAAAAACACAAAGTGACAATAATTCTTTCCAAATGTAGGGTTTTTTTCATTGATAGAAAAAACAGTTGAACTAATATTGCTTTGCAATAAGAACTATTCTGTGAGCCTGTTATACTACACATACTCAGAGAACATATATTTGATCATTTTTTAAATGAATATCATCCCAATAGAAATATTAGATCAACCACAGATCTGTAACTTATTTTATCTATTTGCAAGGACAATTGGGAAAAGAAGTAATGAGCAGGTTAAATCTTTTTTAAAATTCTCCTTGTAAATGTAGATGTAATACATACTGTAGAAAGATAATGGACAGTTCCTTTTTTATATTATTTTTATCAGGATATACCTAGTTTCTGTATGATGTAAAAGAACCTATAGTTTATGGACTTATGGGTCATGGACCATTGGGAAATGTCATATAAATTATGACTTGGGGTAAGAAACATAATCTACAAATGAATGAGTTCCTTTCTTCCAACAATGATACACAATCATTTTTTATACATAACATATTAAGTCTGTACCAGAAGTTTTCCAAATGTGGAAGAGAAATTTTATTTAGGGAATTATGTCAGCAGTGTCAAGTCTCTCTTGGAAGAAATCTTGGCTCAAGCTTATGCCTTTGAATCATTAATTAAGTTGATTATGTATAAAATGAATCTTTTGTGTTGATAGTAATTTGACAATTTGGTTCTTTTTTATTATTTTCCAGCCAGTTTCTCTCTCTTCTTCCTTATAATCTACAGAATTTATACTGTATATATGTATTCTTTATTTTATCGATTTTGTTGTATTTTGCTGGGAATCATACATTGTCTTCCTGTTGGTGAATTTGTACATTGTATTTTGCCATCTATACTGGTATCTCTTGACTGTGCTTAAATATCACATTGGTGATTGAATTTTAAGCTGGATAAAGCCACTTATGAAAATCTTTTTTCTGAAATCAATTAAATGGCATGACTCTTCATGGCAACATGGTGATAAAAGTGATGCACTATTGTACATATTTCTAGCAAACTTTTTGTTGTTAAACCCAAAAAGAAGGAAAAACAGACAGTGTTTGTCGTATAAAGAAGGTCTTTACAATAACAAAAACAAAGAGAAACCCCACCAACTGGGAGAACATTTTTGCACACAACACTAATGATAAAGGACTGATCACAAAAATCTGCAAAGAGCTGATGAGACTCAACAACAGCAAAGAAAATAATCCAGTCAAAAAATGGGCAGAAGAGCTAAAAAGAAACTTTTCTGAAGAGGAAATGCAAATGGCCAACAGGCATATGAAAAAATGTTCAACATCACTTGTAATCAGGGAAATGCAAATCAAAACTACCATGAGATACCATCTCACACCAGTGAGAATGGTACATATTAAAAAAACTAGCAACAACAAATATTGGCGAGGGTGTGGAGAAAAAGGAACTCTCCTGCACTGCTGGTGGGAGTGCAAACTGGTCCAACCACTATGGAGAGCTGTGTGGAGATTTCTGGACCTACTAAACATAGAGCTTTCATCTGATCCAGCAATTCCACTCCTAGGTATTTACCCAAAGGACACAGAAACATCAATTCCAAAGAACACCTGCACCCCTATGTTTATAACAGCACTGTTTACAATAGCTAAGCTTTGGAAACAGCCCAAATGCCCAAAAATAGATGACTGGATCAAGAAGATGTGGTACATATACACCATGGAATATTACTCAGCATTCAAAAAAGATAAACACATGCAATTTGCAGCAACATGGATGGCGCTGGAAGGGATCATGCTCAGCGAAATAAGCCAGAAAGAAAAAGAAAAATACCGGATGGTCTCACTCATAGCAGGAATCTAGAAAACTTAAATAAGGGACCAGGAAAATGAATAACTATAAGAAAGTGAAAATCAAAATCAACAAAAAACTATGAACCAGAGACACTTTTTGGGGGGTGGGGGGCAGGAGGGGAGGGATTGGGGTCAAAATAAGGGGGTTGCAATTGTATGGGGAATATAAAAATAAAATTTATTATTTAAAAAAAATATGCACACCTTTTCTCCTACCAAAAAAAAAAAAAACATCTTTATATAAAGGTTGTTAAATTAGTGTATTTGTTTTCCTCTTCCAGTCATTAATTTTGCCATGGGAACAAAGTAGTAGCATTGGTCTGGGTTTACACAAAGATAACAACTCACACCAAAAGAGCTGAACAAGTTGACAGATGCAAGCAAATAAACAAGTAATAACTAGGAGAGAACCTACTTGGTACAGTTAAATAAGTGTGTAAACAGTTTTAACTCTTTCTAAATCCTTTGAGGAGATAATGTCATTATCCAGAGATAAATTTAAAAATGTATAAACTGCAATAAAAAGTTCAATCCTTTTTTTTAAAAGATTTATTTTATTTATATAAGAGCTGGGGTACAGTCCAGATGTGCGGGAGGGTAAGAGGATTCATCAGAGACAGAGCAGGGAACAAATCAGGCAGATTGACAAAATACACTGCTGAGGGGAGCAGCGGATGAGACAGGAGCGGTCTGCTTGCCATGTGGGTTGCTCCAAGGCCTGCGGGGATCAAACAGGCACTGCAGAGGCTGTGGACAGCTTCACAGTGCTGTGCTCGATTGCCTGTGTCACCAGGGAGGCCCAAAAGTTCAATCTTAAGATGTATAAATTGAGAGATTTTTCTTAGTTTATCAAAGTAAACTTAGAAAATAGAATTTCAGAAAAAAATTTCCAGTCATAGCAACCGGTATTCTTTCAGTCATTGAACTCTGGTAAATTTTTATTTGCATAATTTTGTATACTACGTTGTCAGTGTTGGAGTAACATATTTTCAGTCAATGATTCTCTCTATAGCAAGTAGCACCTTTTATGCACAATAATCACTCAAGAAATTTTGGAGGAATGGGTAGATAAATACAAGACATTTAAGTTATGTGGACCATTCCATTTTATAATAATGACTGAAAAATGAGTTATTATTATAAAACTATATAGCATACTTAAGTTATAAACTTGAAAATATAAATCTATATTTACATCACTATTTCTAATAGACAAGTCTATTGGTAATTTGTTGTTAATTGTAAAGAGTTCTGTGCACAGGTAAGTTTATTTTAAAGATGGTCTTTTTTATTCTTTTTAATTTATTGCGTTGAAGAACTGGGGTATAGGGAAGAGGTTTGGGGTTGAGAGGATTCACCAGTAACAAAGTGGGGAGCAGCAGGTTAGACTTGGGAGGTCTGCTGCACCATTTGTGGGTTAGCTCCCTGTCCAGGGATCAAACTTAGTAGGTAGTGGTGATAGTGCTGAGACTTAATCCCTAGGACAACAGGAAGGTCCCAACTTAATAAATTTAAATAATTGTTATGACTACTATATTTTCAGAGCATGTTAACATATATTGAGAATGATGGAGAAATATAAATTAATTTACAACCTTACCTAGCTTAGGAAATGCTTAGAATTCTTGATTTAGGACACAATCTTGGAAACTCTAGTTCAGCCAAAGAAATTTATGCACAAGAAAAATAGTTTTTCATGATTTTTTAATTCTGAATTACATATTGGATGTGTATTTCTTGCCACTTGCAGTGGTGTTTTTAGAGGGCAACAATTCTAAAAGTAGATGAGAAGAAATACTGAAATCTAAGAATTGGATGTGAAATGTTCATATCAATTATAAACTAGGATTTTATTATTCAAAAATATATATCAATACCTAATACTGAGTTGAGTCTAGCACTTGAAAGATGTCTAATAAATGAATGGAGGACCTTTGTTGAATGTTGGCTTTTTGCTGGGTAATATAAAATCTGTTTTTTATAATTGAGAAACTATTGAACAATAGGTAAAATATTAACGTTGAATATTAGAGCAAATTTTAAAAATTGTATGACTCTTAAAAATGAGTTGTCATTTGAAAAACCGTGAAATATTTCACTAAGAGGATATTACTTTGCAATGTTGACAGAAGCTTTGTGTAAGAAAAGAGGTTGATACTATTATTAGTCTTTCTGTATGTCTGACTTCTTAATAACTCTGTAGGCTTATCACAAAAAATAGTTTGCTAATTATTAAAACAATGATCTATTATATCAAATTCATAATGTTTAAACTGATTTACCCAGTTGTCATATTCAATTAAATATTTTATAATATAAATGTTATCTAACAAATAGGTCAAATTTTATGTTGGTTAGGATGTTCTATCAAAAGAATAGTTAATTCTGGAAACCTAATACAATTAGAAACCAATTCGAAAAGTTATGGATAAGACAGTAGCTTTTAGAAATAAACTTGTCCTTTATCAAAAAAATTCTCATGATGTTTTGCAGTTTCTGGATCTTGTATTTCTGACTATACTTTCTGAAACCTGTTTTGTTTCAAATCTCCAAGTTTTCTTTCTTCTGATTGTTCCATTGGGTCCACTTTTTGCTTCAGGAGGAGATCCTCTACTAGGCACTAATCTCTCTTTTAACATCCTCTCAGTTCAAGGAACTATCTCTGTGGGAAAAAAATTATACCCAGGGGAGATGGTTCTTGGATTAGTAACTTTCAGATGGAGCATGAGAAAGGAAGTAAGAAAAAGTAATAAAGTTAAGAGAAAAGTTTTTAATGTGTGATTGGAATCAGTACCACTTTCAGTGGCCCTTTTTACTTTTACTGATAATATTTGTCGAAAGTGTTCAGAAATGAGAGGCCTAAAGTTTTAGTTAAATACTTCTGAAAATTTAAAACTAATGATTGTTTTATTTTTAGTTCCCATTTTAAAGTAATTCTGTTAGTTGATAACATGAAAGCAAATTCAGTAATATTTCGTCTTTGCATATTAATATTATCTTTACAGTTTAGGAAGCATATTAAAAGAATTATTTTTGATGTTTATAAAACTAAATGTTTTAGAGAGAATAGTTATATGCATCAGAGAGATATCATAAAACCTTGAGACTTTTATAATGATGAATAGAAATCAGGTGTCTTGACTTTCAGTATTGTGATTTTCAACATATTGTCCAGTAGAATATAAGTCAAACACTCCATAGAGCTAAAGTTGATGTAGAGACCCTCATTTTTTTATTTTGTCTAGACAACCTACTACTGTCCAAATAAAAGGTGTTTTTTGCAGAAGTTTAAAGTTATTGTTTAGAACTTTCCCTTATTTTCTTATTCATTACTTCTGTTATCATTCACGATGAGATCATAAACAGAATTCCTCTAAGGATTCTGACAGTATCATTCACTTATTCAGAGATACTTTAAATTCAAATATTAAAATAAATGGAAAGTGCAATTCCTTTGGTCACTGCTGTATAAAATTTATTTTCCCAAGTGATCTCATTTAAAAGCATGTTTTACTCTGTAAACCTAAAATTTTAAATTTCTATAGTGATAATAAATCCCTTAGATTGTCCTTGGCATTTCAAAAATTCAAATATTTCTAGGTTCCTTCAGAAGCATTTAGAAAGCATCTCTGAACCAGCACTTGAAGGATTTAGGATTTCTCATCTAAAGCAGGATTAGGGCCTCCCAGTTGGCTTAGGGGTTAAGTCTCAGTGCTATCACCACTACAGCCTGAGTTCGATCCGGTCTAGGGAGTTAAATTACATATGGCACAGCAGAAACCTCTGCTTATCACCCACTGTTCTCCTTAGCAGTGAACTTCAGTTAAACTATCTGTTTTGCTCCCCATTCTGTCTTTGGTGAATCCTCTCACCACCACCCCCAACACCTCTAAGAAATGGTTGCTGTAAATATCATAATTTATTTTTTGAGCTAATTTACAAATGGATCAGTGCTATGGAGTGACAGTTTCCTCACTAATGAGAATAGAAATACAAATCTTAGCAATTAATGTCCTTAAATAGTATCCCAGCACAAAAGAAAAAAATCCTAAGGATAAAACCCCAAAATATCTTTATATCAGTTTCTTGAATGTGTGACTTTTGGTCATTGAAAATCTTTTTTTTTTAAGATTTATTTATTTATGCATACAGGATCTGGGGTATAGGCCAGAGATGCTGGGGGTGAAAGGACTCACCAGAGACAGAGCAGGGAACAGAACAGGCAGACTGTAATACACTGCTGAGGGGAGCAGCGGGCGGGCAGGGCAGGAGAGGGTGCCTCGCCATGTGGGGTGCTCTCTGACTTGGCCAGGGATCAAACCCATGCTGCAGAGGCTACAGATTGCTTCACAGTGCGGTGCCCAACCCCCTGCGCCACCAGGGAGGCCCCATATTGAAAATCTTAAGGCAATAAAATAGTACCAAAAATGATTGGGTTGCATCAATAATTTTAATAAATCCAAAATTTTCTGGACAAAGTTGGTAGAGTCTAATACTGCTGGTATGATATGAGAAAAACTCATCTAAGATGATTATATATATTTTTTTACTTTACATCCACATGCTTAAGAAAACTTCTGATTTTCTTCAGAAATATGATAAAGGTTCTCATAGAGCATTTCAGGAAAAATATAGGGAAACAATTGAATGTCTATTATTTTTATTTGAATGTCCTCATGCTGTTCCCATTGTGCATTATTTCATAAATTCATAAGAAAAGACATTGAAGAGGAAGTTCATCCTAATTTTGCCTACTTTGATATAGGATAATTGATAACGAATAAGGATGGTATATTATCCCCTATTGTGATTTGCTTGTAGCATCATTTTGAATATATAACAGATGCTAAATAAATGTAATTGTTGAATAAATCAACAAAGCATTATTTTGTCAACCAATTTAGGGAAAAAGAGTCAGCTGAGTTTGACTATATTAATATTTTAATTTGATCAAATATTTGTCCAAGTAACTCATGAGGACAAAATATGCAACCCCGTAATCATATTACTAAGAATATTGTAACTGATATTTTAATTTATTCTATTAAAGCAATTAAAAGAAAAGAAAAAAATCTGATAATAGATTTCCTTAATACCCACTGGGATTCAATCTAATATTTTTTGTTAGATCAAAATTTTCCATCTGACTTCATTTTGACTAGTTTCCTGTCACTCGTCCTGTCCTTTTACATGCGTATAAGACATATGGCTGGCTGGTTAGCTACACTGAACTGATCATGTGATGAGAATGGATGGTATGTAGATGGCTCAGCAGTTACTTTATGGAAATCTGAAGAAGGCAAATCATGCATTAGACACACAAAACAAATGTTTCTAATCCCAAGAAAGAAAATTGAAGAATACTGCTACAAATGTCAGTATAGAGAAAACTATTGAAGCCATATTCATTTTGAGCAGCTATGTTATTCTGATGGGACCCAAGGTATGCCTCTATGAATAATAGCATACTTGGTAGAAATCAACCTGTCATAATTAAAAATTATTATCTATTATTGTAAGAACAGAACTCTTTGCTAGTAATGATAGACTTTTAAGCCATAGAGGTAAAAATTAATAAAATAGAACAAGGTATGGATTGTTGCAATATTTATGAAAGAAGATTAGCTAAGAATTCTAACTTTAAATTGCAATCTTGATATCAGTATTTTCCAAACATGTACTGGGTATCTAATGATTTAAAACATGCCAAAAATTAATATATAATAGAGCTATAAACTTCCATTCTATTAATTTTGCAAGAGTGTTGCTTTGTTTGCATATTCGTGTATGTGTGTGTGTGTGTTTATGTATGTGTAGTAAGAATACCTAACATGAGATATACCTTCTTAACATATTTTTAAATTATGCAATATCATATTCTTGACTCTAGGCACTGGGTTGTATAGCAGATCTCTAGAATGTATATATCTAGCATAACTGAAAGTTTATAACCACTGAAAGCCAACTATTCATTTCTCCCTGATGATAGTAGCATGTGTATTTGCATATGCCAAACTTATCAATTTGTACACATAAATATGTGCAATTTTTTACATAGTAATTATATCTCAATAAAGCTTTTTTTATTATTTTATTTATTTTTTATTTATACAAAAGCTGGAGTATAGGCCAGAAGCACGGGAGGGTGAGAGGATTCACCAGAGACAGAGTAGGGAGCAGAACAAGCAGACGGACCGAAAGCACAGCTGAGGGGAGCAGCGGGGCGACAGGAGAGGTCTGCCACGCCATGTGGGAATCTCCCTGGCTGGCCAGGAATCAAACCTGCGTTGCAGAGGCTGTGGACAGCTTCACAGCGCTGCACTCAACCTGCTGCGCCAACTGGGAGGCCCTCTCTATAAAGCTTTTAAGCATGTTTATGCTACATAGGATAAACTTTTTAATACAGTATTCTATATTATATAAAATAATATAGTAATGTTAAAATGCATATTTATGCTACATGTAGCATATGCTATATATTTATTTGTGTGTACATGTTTATACACACACACACACATATATGTAAACCAAAATTGAGTGAATGCTGACAGTAGGAATTCCCAATTGTTTCAAAAGATCATTGTGTCCGTTTTATAATTAGAGATCTGTTTTGTTTTGTTTTAATGGTGTGTTCATATCTTGTTTGAATAGTGAAAATGCTGAAAGCAGAATAATGGGAAATAATTTAATGGCCAAAATATAAGTTTAGCAGTGGCAAACATTCAAACAAAGAGGGCAGGTTAGGCTTTATGACAGAAATGAAGGAAATAGGAAGAGGAGCTGACTATCTCCTGGCTTGGGAGATGAGGCTTTAAAGACACCTTTCAGCAAAATCGGCAAAATCAGCATCTCATCACAGTCATTCCTGATAATGTTTTGTTTCACAGGACATTGTTCATGCTGCATCCTCAGGCAATAATGCCAGTGTCCAATGTTTTTTCATTAATTCTCTAAATTTTTCTTAATCATGAAGATGGCTTCTTTTTTATTTTTATTTTTTTTAATATAGACGCATGTTTTATTTATTTATTTGTTTGTTTGTTTATACAAGCACTGGGTACAGTCAGAAGCACGGGAGGGTGAGAGAATTCACCAGAGCCAGAGCCGGGAGCAGAGCAGGCAGAAGGACCGAAACACACTGCTGAGGGGAGCAGCGGGCGGCAGGAGAGGTCCGCGCGCCATGTTGGACCCTCCTCCGGTGGCCGGGGTGCAACCAGGGATCGAACCGGCGCCATAGAGGCCGCAGGCAGCTTCGCGACCCAGAGCTCAACCGCTGCGCCACCGGGGAGGCCCTGAAGATGGCTTCTTAAATATTTTTCTCTGGGGCCTCGCTGGTGGCTTAGGGGTTAAGTCTCAGCCCTCTCACTATGACAGCCCACTAGGGTAGCCTAAATTCAATCCCTAGCCAGGAAGCTGGCCCACATGGCACTGCAGACATCTCCTGCCTCTCCCTCTGCTCCCCTCAGCAGTGTATTTCAATCTGCCTGTTCTGCTCCATACTCTGTCTCTGGTGAATTCTCCCACCCCCACCACCTCTGGCCTATACCCCAGTTCTTCTACCATAAATAAATAATTCCTTTAAACATTTTTTTCTCTGGTCTTCTCAGGCAAAATGAAGATATTTTAATTTTGAATTCTTGCAATATGCTTCTTATATTTATTTTTGGGATGATTCTATATCACATTTTAGTTGCTTGTGTTTGTTTCCTTACATTAAATGTTAATTTCCTTAATATAAATACATATTTTAACAGAAATTTTCATTCTCATAATGCCAAGAGCAGTGAATCACACAAAGTAGATATCAAAGAGTGCAGTGAAGTAGATCATATAAATGAACTAACACAAATAGTGAAGGAATTTTTGAAGAAGAAGAGGAATGGTAACTTTCTAGAAAGTAAAAATTAAAAAAAAAATATGCAGCAATGTGCATGAACCTCACAAGCATAATATTGAGCAAAAGAATGCAGACACAATAGCAGCACAAACAGTATGATCCCATTTATAGGAAATACAGCAATATGCAAAAGTCTTCTCTGAGGTTAGGATTTGTGCTGTTAGCACCTCTTGGGAAGTTGTAACTAAAAAAAAAACAACAGGGAGTTTCTGACATGCTAAAATATTCTGCTTTATTTGATGCTGATTAAACAAAAGTGCTCTAATAGTGAAATTCATTGAACTGCAGACTTTGATTTATGTGCTTCCCTGTATATTATACTTGGATGAAATGTTCTCTATCAGAGTGTAGGTTAGTCCAGTGTTTGGGTGGGAAGCCACACATGACAGCAGTGACAAAGTGCTATGGCATGGTTCTGAGAAGAATCTTGATAAAAACCTAAATTCAGGATTATGACAGTCAAAGAGATGGTGAAAGATTTAGCACTAGGAAATCATCTTTGTGTTTTGCTTTTGGTTTTGATTTTGTTTTCTGATATAGGAAGTATCTTGGAATGTCATACACTGATGGATTTCTCAGACTTTGTAGGTAGCATCCTCCATGATATTTTGTATTCTGTATTATACAATGGACTTTTGTTGAATTATATCACAAAATTCAGAATTCAGGTGATGAAAACACATGGATCAATTTTCTTTTTTTTTTTTTTTAAGATTTATTTATTTTACAAGAACTGGGTACAGGCCAGAGGTATGGGAGGGCAAGAGAATTCACCCGAGACATAGCAGGGAGTAGAACAGGCAAACGGACCAAAGGCACTGCTGAGAGGAGCAGCGGGCAAGACAGAAGAGGTCTGCTGCGCCATGTGGGAATCTCAGTGGCCGGCCAGAAATTGAACCCGCGCTGCAGAAGTCTGAGGACAGCTTCACAGCACTGCCCTCAACCCGCTGCGCCACTGGGGAGGTTCCTGGATCAATTTTCTTTTTGAGATTTGAAATAACCTCAAATTTTGTTAGAATTGTTTGAATAAAAAATTAAATGAAGACAAAAGTAAGAAAGTAAGAAAAAAAGTTTATGATAAAATGTTTGATTTTGTGGTTACATATAGAATTGGGCTGTGGGTCACCAGTAACATTTGTCACATTCAGTCCTTCAGGCCAAATAGCACACCACTTGGGAGCTGAGCACAGTATTTAAGCTTGTTTGCCATACTAGGAATTCAATTTTATTTTCTCCATCTGTTGTTATTTTTTATTTCTGATTCACAGTTTAAAACTAAACTGAACACCATTGCGTATGTTTCCTAAACGATCAATATAATATGTGTTAAATTCCCAACTCTTGGCAGAGAAAATGATAAGTCCAATTGCCTTGATTTGAACTTTCCCTCCATTCAAACAAAAAAAACGTTAGGTGAGTTCTGTATGTTTCACTCTAAACTCACAACTCATCCCTGACTGCTTATGCCTGAAGTGAAATTGTGTTTTTAAAGAATTGAATACTTCTCTAGCTAACTCCCCAGTGCATAGTTATTCCACTTCTATTTTGCTAAAATGAGGAGCTGCTATTGTGCAATGCATCTGGAGGTCATTAAAATGAAAGTTGGTAATTTCTGAGCATGGTACTGGTAATAAGATTTAGTTTGTTTTATGATACATTTTTATATAATTACCCAGTTATTTTAGATGAATTTTCCAAAAACTGAGTATAAATGTTGGCCTTTGATCACCAGGGAAATGTGGCATTTTCAAAGAAGAAAACAGGCATGCTCAGTTTCATGGTGTCTAAAAATGCTTTAAATAAAGGAAGGAGTGCCTTTTCATCCATGAACCTTGCAGAGAAATGGTGAGCTGTTAAAGATTGTCTAGTTTGTCTGATTCATGTGGTAACACTTACTTTTGGGTGCACAGTGTTGCGTGCTTATTCAAACTTTTGCTGACTTTCCACAGAATGACATATGGAGCCAAACATTGATTATGATTATTTTCTTTCTTTTGAGAAGTCTTAGGGCTTACTTTAACAACTTCCCTGTATATCATATAGCAGTGCTAATTATAGTAATCATTTTGCAGTGACATTCTCTTCTGAAGTTTGGAGGTAGATCTTCACATATTTTAGTATAAAGTGAGGGTAGGGAAGGTTATTCCAGTTCCCTGACAATGTAAAAAGAAGATGAGTTGAAGACACATTAAAGAAATTTTCAAATTGTCTTCACATCTAGTCCATGATATTTCTCCAGGAGTTGACAAATTTTCTCTCAATGATCAGAAAATAAATATTTTAGGCTGTTGAGGCCTTCCAGTTGCTGTTCCAACTTCTTGCTTCTGCTGTGTTGAACAAAAGCTACTATAGAAAATTGTTAGTGAGGGCCTCCCAGGTGGCGCAGCGGTTGAGCGCTGGGTTGCGAAGCTGCCCGCGGTCTCTGTGGCGCCGGTTCGATCCCCGGCTGCTCCCCGGCCACCGGAGGAGGGTCCCACATGGCGCGCAGACCTCTCCTGCCGCCTGCTGCTCCCCTCAGCAGTGTACTTCGGTCCTTCTGCCTGCTCTGCCTCCCGCTCTGGCTCTGGTGAATTCTCTCGCCCTCCCGCGCTTCTGACTGTACCCAGTGCATGTATAAACAAACAAAACAAACAAACAAATAAATAAAAACATGCCTCTATTAAAAAAAAAAGTCTTAAAAAAAAAGAAAATTGTTAGTGAATGAACTTGACTTCCAATAATACTTTTTTTTACTTATACAAATGGTGAACTGAATTTGACACATGGGTAATATGTTCGCTGACCCCAATACTAGAGGCAATGAAATTTTTCTGTCCCTTGGCTTAATTATCCATCTTTTGCTTTTCTTTCCTTCATTTTTATCCAAGCATTCTAAGCAGTGTTTCGTATACAGAGTTTTTTCTTAATGTGTCACGCACAATTCCATATGGACAATCTTTCCAAAGTGGGTTTAATACTCTGCTGCTCTCATCTTGTGGCATCTAATATTTTTTAACAAGGGATCTGCCGTTTTTGTTTGCACTGATTGTTTTGCATGTAGTTGATCCTGAGACGTAACACTCCACAAACACTTTGTACCCTATGGTTTAAAACAAGCAGGTTCTTATGAAACTCTTCCCTGGAATATCAGATCATGGTCTTGTGAGGAATTTTATCTTCCTCATTCACTGTGCATTATTGGATGCCTTAGCCCTAGTCTAAGCTTTTGAACTTTGTACAGTGTTACTGCACTTTTCCCTAAATTAAAGTTAATTAAGTTTGGCTTTTTAAATGAAAAAAAAGTCTCTGAAAATTGAAATTTAAGTCATGATTTATTGGTCTAGGTTGGGTGGAGAAAATTGAAAACATTTAGATGTTTATTCTAATGAAGGATTTCATATATAATATTGGTAATATAGTTTTGGAAGACTGAAATAGAAAAAAAAATACTATGCTAAGTTAACACAGATGTTTAGAAATGCAGGAACTGGCTACCACTTTTAGGATTGAGGAGAACAAAAGGCTACATAATAGACATTTAGAACATGGGATTAGTGCCCCACCCCTCACTGGACTCCACAGCATGTGCTACAGCCATCTAAGGTTGATGCTGGTATCAATGAGGAGGGCTTGCTAGGTAATATAAGGGGGATGCTAAAATAAGATGGCAGCTGGACAGAAGAGGCAGGAACTAGAGTCAAGAAAGAAACCCTTCCCGTGTTTATTCTGCCTTTTTGGAAAATAGGCCTCCAAAAGTCTGGGAAATGTAGATTTTCACAATCAGTCTCAGTGTCACAAAGCAGAAACAAGTTAAATTTAGGGTTGAAAGACAAAAAGCAAACAATGTAAATAAAATAAAAATGATCTTGTTGCTCAAGAAGAAAGCCAAGATGATATGTCTCTCATGTGTCCCCTATAAGGTAACACACGGCATATTTATAACATCTGTATAATAAATATCTTTTGAATTTTATGTTTTCATATGACTTGTGATAAAAAAGTCAGGTAAATCTTTTTTTATTGGGAGTTAATACAATATAGTTAATCTAGAAAGTTTTGAGAATATTCAAAGTGTGGGTTATTTAACCATTTTGTTTCGCTGTCTTTCTTTATAATTTAATAACTATAGACTCTTATCTCAGAGAAGTACACATACATATCCTCATACTCTGAAGTTCATTTTTAAATTCCTAAATAAAGAGAATAGGTGACTTCTTTTTAAGGATTCTTCAACAGAATTTTAAAAAGGCACCAAATAGGCTTCCATTCAAACTTGTGCTTCCTGAGAAGCAAGTTACATTCTGTTGCAAATTACAAGATACTAACTTCTTTTCAGTATCTGCTTTGACTACAACAAAGAACCCAAAAGAACAAATAACTTAAGTGAGCTAATAAATTACTCTTTATAACACTTGAAAGGATCAAAGTGGTATTTGAAGCAGATAATTGAAAAATCAGTATCATATATTTACCTAGAGAGAAAACCTACATGTAACACTCAATATCAGCGTTTGACAGGTAGAAGCAAATATGATGACATTTCTCAGATGCTGCTATATTGTGTTTAATAAATGGTGGGTATGGTCTATGAATATAGGGCAGCGTATTCATGTCAGCACTTAAGTTCTTAATCAAATTGAATAACTCCTTTGATGGCAAGAAAATCAATAATTAGAAGAGAAAGCTTCCTTTGAGGAATTCAAGACAGTGGCTTTAAATATAAAATTTAGACTTGTATAGTCAGTTCAGGAGCAGCATTTGCAGAGTTCATATGCATGCATTTCAAAGATATTATAGACTCAAGTGAGTGAAAAGCTGAATCTTTGTTTTGTATCCTGTTTTACAATAGACCAACAAACATTGGCTTAGCTGTTAATCTTTACAAGTTTTTGGAGTAGCTTCCTCTTTTAAGTATTCAATTCTTTTAAAATGGGAAATAAGACTTGTTTTGCAATTTATTTTTTACAGTAACCAGGAAGATATCTCTACCTTTTGTAGTTTTAAATTGTACTAGATGAGTGACTTTCAAACTTTGATGTACATTAGAATCACCTATAAAACTCCCCCCCCCATCAATACAGATTTAAGATTCTAGTCTCATTCTCAGAAATTCTTAGATAGCCTGGAGGATGATGTGTGCTTCAGTATTTTTTAACCCCTTCCCAGGTGGTTCTCTTAGGGCGAGGGTTGAAAAATCACAACTAGTTCATTCTTGAGGGGCCTGTGCAGGGAATAGGGAGATCTTAGAAATCTTTTCTATTCCTTTATTCCAGCATCAATTATTCTTTTGGATTATCTTTTATTAAAATTGTTATATTCTCTAGCCTATTATACCTATTGAAAATCCTTTACCTTTTCATTTTTCTATTAGAGCTGATGCAAATGGAAATTTATTTTTGTTTTCAGAGGAGAATATAAGACTTGGGTTAGTGAGGACACAGAAACCATTGTTGACCCAGTGTTCTGAAAGTCCCTGCTTTACCATTCTGGTTCCAGGAGACTATGAAAGGAGCCTAAGTACCTGGGTGTATGATGAAATCATCATGTTACTACCTGCACATCTGCCAGCATCTCTGTAGACTCGTGATTTCCTTGCTCAGGGAGAACTGCCAGACTATAGTTTCTGATGCCAATTCATCATTTCCTATAAAAATGATGCCGACTGTCTTTCTGAAATGCCGAGGCCCTTAATTTCATTGAGAAGTCAAGTTTCTGACTACCATCTTGATATTTTTCCTTGAATTTTAAACCCAAGATTTTTAGTCATCTCTAAACCATTATTTCCTAGCAATTTAAAGGAGGATTTTCCCCTCTTTTTTGAGAGTGGATAAAATGAGGCATAGTTGAACCAAGAGTTGTTTGGTATTGTGCAAAAGACAATAGTAAAGCCAAGGACGTCAGCTCCTAAGTCTCTGACTTCCTAAAAGATGTACTATATAGCAAAGTATTTCTGCCTCTCTGCAATAATAGAACACAGAAATCAGACATGTGTTAAATACTGTATGTGACAAAATTTCATAAAAATGCTCTCTGGCTTACTAGGAACATTTTTAATAATAATAATATATTTCATGATGCAAGTGAAAGAAATTCAGAGAAATATATTTTTATGTTATAAATTTACAATTTTTTTATCATTTTCACTGGAGATAATTAATAAAATATATTTTCTGTACAGCACAGATAATACCATCTACTCTGAGGATGAGAAAATAATCCTAGAGGTTTACTAACTCCTTTCAACCCACTGATATCTTTATCTATCTATCTATCTATCTATCAACTCTCTATCATCTGTCTATTGCGCTCTTTATTTCAGAACTTCCCCATCCCATCAAGACCTATTGAAACTATGCCACTTGCTATAATTGATTTTTCTAAAAATGAAGATAGTGCAGAGAAACCAAAGATGAAATCTATATAACAAAGTTAGCTGGATCTCACTAGATAAATAGTTGTCATTATTAATATGTTTGGGTCAATAATTATACATACTAGAATATACATTCAGTGTTTTTCCCCCTAATTTCACTTCCTAGACTACAAAAATACCTGCTCATTCTAGAGTAACTTTCTTACTGGAGCAGGGCCGTGATTTAATCAGAAGGGTGTTTGGAAAAATATGGTCGGAAACAAAAACTGAGTGAACTGTTTAGTGCAATAAAATGATCTTTTTTTATAAATTAGTTTCAAAAAGAAAGAAAAGATTGAATAGTTAATACTTATACACTGCTTCTTCTCTTGAACATCGTTTAGATAGTATAGGTTTTATTAATATGCTACATAATATCCCTACATCCATTTTACTTTAAAATAAATGAATATTCAGAGTCTATAGTACACTTGCTGCTCCAAGAGACAGTGGCGGTAGAACAAAAAGAAAAAACATATCCTGCCCTTGTCATCAGGAAGATTGGAATTAATCATATATTCTATGAATATAAATTGGACTATGGTCATGGAATAATGCTATATAACTTATAATAGAAATCTGCATTTTTACTAGGGTTGGAAAAATGCAAGGAAAGATTGCTGATAGACTTCTTGGGACTTTTTTTTATCCTTTTGACGATGAATCCTAGTCTTACATGTTAAGTTCACTTATGTCATGGTGCTAAACTACTGCAAACATGAATCACTGGCAGCAGTTACAAAAAGCTATAATGATAAAAGACAATATTAGCACAGTTTTGTTCATAATACCCTTCAATTATTGTGGAGAAAAAAATACCAGAAAGTTATATTTTGTTTCAGTAATAACATAAAATCTATTTGCTGATCAACTATGTGAAAATATTGGATAAAGAAGGCAAAAGTATTGAAAATGGTAAATGAAATATGCAATTTCAATCAAGTGATTTTTTTTTCTAAATACTCAAAAATGAAATCCAAAGAAACTTGCAAATGAGAATAATTGAACATCATTGCATATAGAACAAACTGCTGTGCTTTTAGATGGAAAATTATTGAGACTGTTTTCCTTGTTTGTAAAATAGAGTTCCAAAAGCATGGTACTTACAACTTTTACTAAGTTCTTATGGATATCACAAAAGTTTAGTAGAATCCAAGAGTCCTAAAAAATTCAGTATCTTTACTATTCATGAATACTATCTTGTAAGTTAAAGTAATATAAAATTAGGAATCCATTTGACTTTTTTGAATATATTTATCTAGCGATTAAAAAAAGTAAGTAATTATTTACATTTGGGATATTAAGCAGAAAATACTTGTGTATTTAAAGAAGTTTCACCTTTATTAATAATTTAGTAGCTATTAATATTTTCAAATTTGCTAAAAAATATTTTGGTTAGGTTTATATCCATATATAAAATGTAATTTCATATCTAAACCTAAAGAATAGATTAAGTCAATTTCAGAAATTACAGATTGGTATGAAAGAGAATTCTATCTCAGCTACCTTTTTACCAATTAATGTCTACTCCAAGTATTCCACAGAGCATCCAACAATAAAGATAAATTGATCTTATGAAATACTTTCTTAAATTGAAATATGACTATCACATTCTGAATCACATAATGTTAAATTTATGGCTCTCCAGTAAAATATTTATATTCATAGAAATATAATTGTTTCTTCCATTTTTTCTTTTGTCTTTATGATTAGAGTCTTGACAGAAGTTCATTCCTTTCTTTTTTTAAATTTGCTTTTGTTATCAAAATCAAATACAAAGAATTTTTCTTTTTCCTAGAAAACTAGTTGCCTTGCTCTCAAGTTTAACAACATCTCCCCATTTTTGAAGATTTAAATTCACTTAGGCCTTTCTGGGAAAAGCAGCATGGCATTATAATACAAACAGGGTGTTGGGATCCAATTGGCTTGTGTTTCTATCAGGTTTGAAGATTACATGGGACATCCCTGGAAATTGGCCCACCTTGACTGACTGTCATGGAGCCCCTTCTCTTGGCATGAAACTTCTAGCACAGGAACAGATATGCTCTCGATAAAGCATGCTTCATTAACCTTTCATAATCACCACCTCTGAATATCCTGAAACATCTCTGTAAACTTTTACAATGTACAGACATGTATGAAAAGTAAGAATTTATCTTTAAAGATAACAAAGAACATTCCCTAAATTGGAAATTGATAATGTTTTCAATTTTGCATTGAAAATACTATTATTATTAAAGATATTATTTACTTAAAATAATTTTATGATTTGATAACAAGCCACAAAAACTATTGAGATATGACTTGCTCCTTTTAATGATACTTCTAATCATCTACATATTTATATATTAGTTTTAACACCTGTAAATTTTTAAAAATATACTTTCCAAGCCACAGGATGAGACAAAGTAATATGGAGCCATTCTGATGATTTTTTTCCAACAGCTATTTAAAAAGATTTTCAGAAAAAAAGTTGTATTTTAATTTAGTTAAAAAACAATCATTTTCTTACCCTAAGGATCTCATAAAACATTATAAATAGTTCTATTTGCATATCAGACACAATTGTAAAATATTTTAAATGGATAGAAAGGAATTAAGTAGGTGTATTAACTTGTTGTGAACCAAATATGTCCTACTGCCCTGCAAGGGTAAATAGAATTCTGGGTTCTTGCCAGGAAGTAAATTAAGTACTTGGAGCATCTTCACTTAAAAATATCATGAAACCTCATAATATTCCTTATGAAGTAAATGACAATTTCTGTTAGCCCCATTTGTATTACAAGAAATATGAGGCCTGGAGTTGTTATAAAATTTCAATATATGTAAGAAAAAAAATGTGTTTTTACCATAGTATGGTCTACAGTACTATACCACAGCACATGGGTAATAATTACTTTGTGCGTGTAAAATTACATTTGGGGCCACTTCAAATTGAATTTATATCCTTTGGCTTTGTGTTTTATATCTTTTTATATATCAATAAGCTCCATGTCCCCAAAGCCTTTTCCAAGACTTGCATTTTGCATTTGTCTGCGTACAGAGGCTTCCCCATTTGTAGAAATAGTGATGTTAAAATCTCCCAGGAGATAGACCAGTTCTCATAGAAGATGAAATATTTTAGTCCTGAGCAATACTCAGCCCTCCTTTGAAGCATCAATATTGCAAGGAGTAATGGAGCTATCATTTACATAGTTCTATAAGTAGTAGTATTAGTATTATCATTTAAAGACTGTGTGACGACATTGTTTTAGCTATCCAGAAACAAGGAAGACAAAGTGTCTTGACAATAGGAAGGTTGGCTATTCAGTTGTATTTAGCAAAGCACTGAAAAACTGGAGAAAGTTTGCTGTGATTAAATGGGAAAAAATATTAAATAGAAACAACTTCATTTTAAACTGCCAAGACATTTGTTTTCAGAAAATGATGCAGCCGCTATGGTCTTTAATTCTCCTTTCTGAAGGCAAATTCTTTTTTTTTTTTTGAATGTTTCTATGACTTTATTATTTTTTTTATTTAAATAATATATTTTATTTTTATATTCCCCCATACAATTGCAAACCCCCCATTCTGACCCCAATCCCTCCCCTCCCGCCCCCCACCCCCCAAAAAGTGTCTCTGGTTCATAGTTTTTTGTTGATTTTGATTTTCACTTTCTTATATTCATTTTCCTGGTCCCTTATTTAAGTTTTCTAGATTCCTGAGACCATCCGGTATTTTTCTTTTTCTTTCTGGCTTATTTCGCTGAGCATGATCCCTTCCAATGCCATCCATGTTGCTGCAAATTGCATGTGTTTATCTTTTTTGAATGCTGAGTAATATTCCATGGTGTATATGTACCACATCTTCTTGATCCAGTCATCTACTTTTGGGCATTTGGGCTGTTTCCAAAGCTTAGCTATTGTAAATAGTGCTGCTATAAACATAGGGGTGCAGGTGTTCTTTGGAATTGATGTTTCTGTGTCCTTTGGGTAAATACCTAGGAGTGGAATTGCTGGATCATATGGAAGCTCTATGTTTAGTAGGTCCAGAAATCTCCACACAGCTCTCCATAGTGGTTGGACCAGTTTGCACTCCCACCAACAGTGCAGAAGAGTTCCTTTTTCTCCACACCCTCGCCAACACTTGTTGTTACGAGTTTTCTTAATATGTGCCATTCTCACTGGTGTAAGATGGTATCTCATGGTAGTTTTGATTTGCATTTCCCTGATTACAAGTGATGTTGAACATTTTTTCATATATCTGTTGGCCATTTGCATTTCCTCTTCAGAGAAGGTTCTTTTTAGCTCTTCTGCCCATTTTTTGACTGGATTATTTTCTTTGTTGTTGCTGAGTCTCATCAGCTCTTTGCAGATTTTTGTGATCAGTCCTTTATCATTAGTGTTGTGTGCAAAAATGTTCTCCCAGTTGGTGGGGTTTCTCTTTGTTTTTGTTATTGTCTCTTTTGCTGTGCAGAAGCTCTTTAATTTGATGTAGTCCCAGCTGTTTATCTTTGCTGAAGGCAAATTCTTTAGTGATGGCTCTGTTACATCATGGAGATTGTAGTTATTAACAGATTTTAATCATCTCTGATAATTTGAAAATAGTTGGGATAAATAATTTTTGTGAATCTGATTTTTGTATTTCCCATTATTTATATTGGTGGATTATAAAATAGAATTTGGTGAAATTTTGATGGTCTACGCTTCCCTACATTTCTAAGCTGAGAAAAGAAATTTATTGAACATTTTAGAATGGACAGTATCACTAAAGTATGCATAATTAGCGTTGTTCAAACGGGTAATTTATTGTCTTCCCATCATCTCCACTGAAAACATTAGACTGGAGGATGTTGCAAATATAATATTATTTTGTGTGACATATTCCTGCTTCTGGTCTTATTCCTGAGAGAGATGTTTTCACTTTCTCTCCAGGAGATAGTGTAAGAAATAGTCTCTTCAGAAGCTGCAAACATAAACAGTAGCTATGAGAAGAATTAACAATGGACCTAAAACACACACACCGAGGACTTCAGGAGAATAGAATGGAATATATTTGTAACATACATGTAAAATAATTAAATTGACATGAAATATTACCTAATATTGATTACCTATGGGAGAGATACAAGAGACATATGGTGATAATGAAGGAGACTTATTTGTTAACATATTGTTTCCTTAGGTTAAAACAGAAACTAATACAAATAATTAAAGGTGGCAAATTCTTGAGTATGGTAATACAAATATAAGTTATGATTACTTAATATTTTATGTTTTGCTGTAGTTTTAGATAATTAGTTAAAAATTAAATTTTAGAGATAATGTCTTAGAAAGAAATAGAGAATAAAGATTAAAATCATGGTTTGAATTGTGATTTTGCATCCAGGCTAATACTTTTTTTCTCTTTGACTACAACACACTTCTTTAATTGTGCCTCAGTTTCATCATCCATTAAGTGGCAAAATAAAATACCACTAATCAACGAAAAAAATATATCAAAAGCATCCATCATTCTACTTGTCAATTAGCAAGGTCTCATTAAATTATTTGTATTGTTTTAAAGCTGAGGTAATATTTTTTAAAAATTTGGAATTATCCTTGTACTTATTGAATAACCTTGCTATAATGTACATTTTTGTGAAGACAGATGGCTAATAATTTGCAGGTGCTATTTATCTTAAGTTTTTATCTTAGTTTGTGAACATTTATTCTTGCATATGTATGCAATATAAATTAATGATAAATTAAGACTGAATATGCAAAGATTATGTAGAAAATAAAATATTCTTAGTGGAAAAATGATTAATTTGGATCTTCCAGGTTTTAAAAAGATACAAATAAATGCACATTCACATAAAGCTAGAAGGTAATTTATTGAAAAAAATAGGGATGATGGGAAAAAAAGACTCAATTTATTTGATATTTATGGTAAATTAAATTACAACTGTTAAATTTAGTTGAAAATTTTGAAATTTGTATGGAATGGGTGTTTCCCTTTAAATTCTTTCTGTTTACTTTGTAATAACACTTTCCTTACTCCTTGGTTTTAATATTTTATATTTTAAAGGCCTATGTCTACTTTTTTCTGTCAGAAGTTTCTAGAGAAAAGAGATAAGTGGTATAGTAGCAGACAAAAGGCAATTCCATCCTTCCATTTATTTATATTTAAAAATATCTAAAATAGAAATAACATTTTTTTTCTTCTGTTATAAGAAACATTGAGTTAGTGCTCAGTGAATAATAAATCATCATAATAAATGAGATGACTAGATTTCTTGCAGAGTTGCTGCATTCTGCTTTCAATATTGTTAGAGGATGTGTATCTTGTCCCATGTGTTACCACAGCTAATTTAAGCAAGCCACAAATATCTTCTGCAGCTTTAAATAAACGTATGAATTCTGAGGAAAAGATCAGAAATTGTGTTTTCCCTTCATAAATTGTTTTCCTCTTTTTATAAATGTAGATCATATCCTTTTCTTTGAGATATTTCTTTGCCTTGGTCTGTTTGTTTGTTTCCTATAAAGCAGTCAATTTTGCATCTGGACTTTACTTTTCTTCTTTTCCTTCAATCTTATCAGCAAGAATAGTCACTGCTCCAATTTTGTTTATGTTACCGTCTTACAACCCTTTGATCTTTTCTAACCTATGGTCTTTTTAAAGTTCCATTTCTGTAATAAGATCACTGCAGTATATTACATTGCTTTCCTTCCTATGACATCAAAAAACAGTATCAAACATATCTTAAATTACCTACACCTTAGCTTGCCATTTTAAAATTTGTGATAAGAAGTGTGTTGATATTTTATTATTTCAAAATGTTCCTGTAGGTCTTTGATTATAAACTTCATCAGATCCAACAACTTTTTTAATGACAAATGTAAAAGTGAACTAAAAACCATTACTACAATAAAAAGAGCAGATCACAAATGTTACCTATGGTTATAATTTATAAAAAAAACACTGCTGGGCCTCCCCAGTGGAGCAGCGGTTGAGCACTGGGTTGCAAATCTGCCCGTAGCCTCTGCATCGCCGGTTCAATCCCCATCCGCTGGGCGAGGGTCCCACATGGCACGCAGCCTGCTGCTTCCCCTTTCTGCGGCCTGCTGCTCCCCTCAGCAGTGTACTTCATAGGTCTGCCTGTTTTGTTCCCTTCTCTGGCTCTGGTGAATTCTCTCACCCTCCCACACTTCTGACTGTGCCTAGTGCTTGTATAAATAAATAAATAAATCTTAAAAAAAAAAAAACAACACTGCTATACCATAAATTTATGAATGGAAATGCATGCATATTACATGCATGTATATTACATATACATGCATGTATACTACATATATCAACATGAAAATGCATAAATATGACCTCTATAAGACATGATAAGATTTATGTGAATAATATTTCTGACAGTCACAAATACAGGCTGATACAAACAAATTATTATTGACTCATATGCCATAAATGACATTGCCCCTAGTGATGTGATTTTCTGAAAGTATGAATAACTCTTGGAAAATTTCAATATCATATATGTATAGTCCTTTCTGGATTTATATATTCTTTGTATTCCTCAAAAAGTCTGTGCACATAAAACTTATAAAACAAATATTTTGTGTTTACATACATAAAGATTAGACTCTACTTTTATTATGAACAGGATTTGAAACTACATAGGCATATGAGGCATTGTTGGGTGGGATGGGGAAATATTCTTTCCTGCACTGTGCTGTGTCACCAAACCTTTCTCTTCAAAGTGCCAAATTGTCCCCTAATCATTGTGAGGGAAAAAAAAGTAATACAAATTACTAAAACACACCCTGCAATCCATTGAAAAGCAATTCTCAAAGAAAAACTATGCACACACACAAAAAATGTTAACATTCCTAGTAGGTCTATAAGAAAACATTTCTACTTTCATGAGTATCTGTAGAATGCTATGATAACACTATAATTCCATTAATCTCATCTCATGTCTTCATAAATTAAGTTACCGTATTTTTACTTAGGTGATGGAATATGCTCTACACACATGAATAGCAACAAGATAAACAGTACTATGGATTACTTAAGGGCTTTTTAAAAATCAATTCTTCTTTTTCTTGGTAGCATAAAAGATACAAGTTGGAATTTCAGCTGTCTTCCTTTTTTAAATATATAGCTTCTTTAGTCATAGAAACACAATTTTTCTATTTATCTTTCCATTTTTAAAAGTAGCATTGTTTCCTTTCTTGGGATGTTTAGTTAGGTAGGAATTAAAATGCTCTCATATACAGCATTTAGAATAATTTGCTCTTTAGTCTGTTATCATGGGAAGTACAGACTTGGAGAACAGCCGAATATATGTGCATACTCACGGAAAAATAATAATATAGTGGCATAAACACTAAGGGAAGTAAAAATTTGACAGTATTCCTCAAAGTCACCCCAAGATTCTGGTCATTGATCAAAGGGGCAATCACAATGGACACATAAGAGAATGGATGGTGCAAACAGGAAGTAGTGTTAACTCTTAATAATTGCTAGAGGGAAAATTGAAAGGAAAAGGATGGTAAGAAAGCAAATAATAACAGTTATGATTTATATAATTTATATTTTACTAAAAATGGCTTATTTTTAATAGATCGTCATCCTCTGGAGATGTTAATTGCTGCATTAGACTGACTGAGGGCAAAAATAGGAAACAAAATCTACAATGTTACACTCTTGCAAATTTTATTTATAATATATTAATATTTTATATTTGAAAAGATCAAGATTGAAAATCTGAGGTTGACTAATATTTTAATATGGATAAAATATTTCAGTCACTATTCAAAAGAAAACATCAAAAGTTGCCTATCAATAGTTTTAACAAAAAAAAATCTCATTTGTTCAAAAATAATCTCTCAGACAGCATTATTCATTTATCTCCTCATACCTATGCAGAGAGGCAGAATATTATTATATTTAGACCTTTTGATTGGAGACTTAACATTAACACTTTCATAAAACATTAATACCATCACCCAAGCATGAAGATTCCAAATTAGCAGAAACCAATGCTGCTATTCAGGCAAAGTGGGAGTTCCTATAAGAAATGGAATCAATTCTATAAAACATAAGTTAGTAGGATATGAGGAAACTAGATTGAAGCTTTATTTTTCATACATGATAGGACAAAGCATTAATCCGCCTACTATCTTTTCTTTGAGTTATATACCTATTTTCTATGAATGTAATATTAATACCAAAGATGATTCCAAGTTCTGAATCTAGACTGCTTGACTTCAAGTCAGGCTTTGTTGAATAACACTGGGTGAGTCTCCCTCAACTACTCTGCTTTAGTTTCCTTATTTTTATGAGGGATAATTATTGTGCTATCCTACAATGCATGTGGCACATGAGAAGCGCTCAGTGAATGTTAACAATTTTTATTCCATTTTTTTGAAAAGTGATTTAAGTCAAAAATGATGAATAGTAATCTATAAAAACAAATGAAAAAATTCTTATATATGTAGAAAACTACCTATAATATTAATGATTTAAAATATTATCTTGGGCCTTCCCTAGTGGCGCAGGCAGTTGAACGCAGAGCTGTGAAGTTGTCCGCAGCCTCTACAGCGTGGGTTTGATCCTGGCGGGCTGGCGAGGGTCCCACATGGCACAGCAGACCTCTCCTGTCTCACCTGCTGCTCCCCTCAGCAGTGTACTTTGTTCAATCTGCCTGTTCTGTTCCCCGTTCTGTCTTTGGTGAATCCTCTCACCCTCCCACACATCTGGCCTGTACCCGGGTTCTTGTATAAATAAATAAATCTTTAAAAAAATATATTGTCTTCTAATTCTTTGTAAATAAAATGAAGATTTTTACTTACCTCCAAAATTTATAGTAATTATTTTGCTATATTTCAACACTCTTGTATTTCTTTTTATATACCAACTTCATCAATTTGAGTCAACACCACTTAAACAGAATATTTTTTTTTTTGTGAAAAGTATGGGCCTCTGTATCATATATATTATACATAGTTACTCTACATACTTACCCATTTATTTTTTACTTGCAATTCTATCTCTGTACACTCTTAGAAAAGTAATGAATAGCCCAAATGCCTTTGCTCTCAAACTTTACTTTGCAATGCTGAAATCACTCCTGAGGCAGAGATCCAGTCCACAGGAAGGGAAAGCACTAATGAAAATTAGCATTCCAAAAGAATCTTCTGCAGCTGTCATCATAAAAAGAAACTGATTAGTGGTTTGGACGGTGCTAACTCTGTAAATTATCAAACAAAATACTGCAGAAGCATCCATTTACATATATGAAAATTACAATTTGAACATCACACTTAGAGCACATTAATCAACTTCATTCTTTGTTTTTATGGGTAATGAGGCTTTCCAGAAAGGTAAACAGCCAGCTAAATAAAGTTGCTTTGGCAAAATGGTTTAAATATATTCATACTTAAAAAAATGAAATATGCTAAGAGGTGTTTAAATAAAGGAAGCATCCCCCTGTCACTTATTTCTATATTTAGTGCCTACTTGACTTTCCCCACTCTGGTTTCTTAACTTTTTGTATTCTATTCATTTCAATTTCTTACATAATCAGCATATCTGTAATATTAAATATGATTTTTTAAAAAAACTGACCAATATATTCTACTACCTTTTATTGGATATCTAACAATTCAATCTTAATTAGTATATGTTGTTCCTTAACAAGCTTCTCAGATGTTACATAATCTGTTGTAGAAATGAAGCGATAACTATTTCCTAACTGGGAATGGTGACTTTTTTTCTAAAAACTTTTTTGTCTTATATGTAATAATCTGTATAAAAGAAAACTTAATCAAAGGGAGTTGTATTTCTAGAAAATGGACCAACATAGAATATCAATAAGTTCGTACTTCTATTACACTATGGGAAAGTGGATTAGGAAGACAAACAAATTCAAACATCCACAGTGAAAGAATCATTATTTCTCTAAATATGAATTGGATACCTTATATGTATTAGGTATTAGAGATAGAGCAGTTGAAAATATTTAAGTGATTGGCAAATATTTTAATGTGGCACTTGTCTTAACAATGATAGTAAGCCATAGGAGAACTGTTATTTGAACAAGTATCAGTTGTCAGGGAAGTATCAGAAAGTAGATTATATTTCAAATATAATATACCTATGCCTTAATTCTTTTTTTGTCTTGACAAACTCCTTCACAGTAGATTGCAGGACCATACTTCAGTATTTCTTTTTCATGTCTTAATTGTACACATTACATTACAAAAATTTGCTAGTGTCCTAGTCACTTTTTTTTTTTTTGGTTTGTTTTCAAATTGTCATTGACTTTATCGTTCTTTACTTATTATTTTGACATGAGTACATATTTTGATTTAAATTCAAGTAAAATTACCCACTCTTCATTCTAAGATTTTAAATATCTTCCAAAGATGTAATAGGATCCCCTCCACTTTGCAAAGAAAAAAAAAAAAATTTTTCCTATTATACTTGACAATAGGCATATTGTAGCCCAATGCTCTTTCTATGTAAAATACCTTTTCAAAAGATAATGAAAGAAAACTTCGGACCTTAGCCCCAGCGACAGCCATCCAGGAAATAAGTGAGAGGCAATCCACACCTTAAACTGTATTGTCATATTAGTCTTCTGTCTTCCTTTAATTTCTACTTATTCTGCCACCCAAGGGGCTCATACAAAGTCTTTCCCCTAGGAAGTAGGGATCTACAATGCCACCCCCATAGTTACTGTCTTTCCTTAGCTGAGGCTATATTTCCTCTCTTCTTTGTACTTTGCATTCTCAATTTCATGATTAATTTATTTCTTCTCTTTTAGAGGTCATTAAACTCCAAACATTCTTCCTAAAGGAACAACAGCCTGACCAAATACCCCACCCTCTGGATTCCATACACGTCTTCCAGAACCAGTCAGTTCAGGGGCCAGCTTTATAGAGGCCATAGCTAACTCAGGCCCCTAGGTAGGAATGGCTCTGAAGCAGTTAGGGAAGACAGAAAACATCCCCTCTTTTACTCCCCAAAATATTTTGGGCTGGAAGTGGTCAAGGGGTTGATGGAAGAATGTGGAGGATAATCGGAGGTAGGGGTAGAGATAATTAATATGTTGTTAAATTGGCTATGAAAGTTTTGCAAGGCTAGGCATCGGAGATTGGGGTTAGAGAGTATAATCAGTTTTAACAGACTAACCCAACCAAACCCCAAAGCAATTAACTCCACAAAAGATAAAATTCCGGGCCTCCCAGGTGGCGCAGCGGTTGAGTGCAGGGTTGTGAAGTTGGCCGCAGCCTCTGCAGCGCCGGTTCAATCCCCGGCTGCTCCCCGACCACCGGGTGCGGGTCCCACATGGCGCACAGACCTCTCCTGCCGCCCGCTGCTTCCCTCAGCACTGTACTTCAGCCCTTCTGCTTTCTCTGCTACCCCCTCTAGCTCTGGTGAATTTTCTCACCCTCCCGGGCTTCTGACTGTACCCAGTGCTTGTATAAATAAATAAATCTTTAAAAAAAAAAAGATAAAATTCCACAAAGAAATGAATTCCACCAAAAATTTATGTAAGGATACCCATTGCTCTGGGAAAACACAGTTTTTGCCTATTTGTGTTTAAGCAAATGTATTTTAAAAAATAAACTTGCCATCCACCCCAGAATGAGACACTGCTGAATACTTTCTCAGAGGGACCCAACAACATTATCAAATCCCAACATCACCACTTTAGAAAAAAGTGGGGAGCAGAACTGACAGACAGACCGAAAGCACTGCTGAGGGGAGCAACAGGCGAGACATAAGAGGTCTGCTTCGCCTTGAGGGCTTCTCCCTGGCCGGCCAGGAATTGAACCAGCACTGTGGAGGCTGCGGACAGCTTCACAGCATTGCGGTCAACCCATTGCGCCACGGGGGAGGCCCAAAACAAATTATATTCTTAGGGGGAAAATCGTCTCAGTTTTTGAGGAGGAAAATCGACCACATGTAATATTTAAAATTGTGGAACATAAATTCCATACTCTTCAAACTTGATAATTACTAGTTAGATAATTTAAATATTAATCACACTAAATTTGTGCATTAGTCTGCTCACAGACTCAAAAAGTAAAAAAGCAGTTTGTCATTGCTTATTTTACCCTTTTAACCCATAGTGTTTGAAAAATTTTATCTGTGTCATCAACTAGTCTCTACATGCATAGAAACAGAATAGAATAATAAATATGCTCTTGGATCTTTTACATCATTTTGACTAATGTATTTCTTGGAAAGATACGTATATGTAGGAAACTTATAAAACAAATCCTTCTCATTGGTATTAACACTTGCCAAATTTTGAATATATTTTTCTTCAAAGAGTTTCTGTTTTTTATTTATTTTTATTTTTATTTTTTAAGATTTATTATACAAGCAGTGGGTACAGTCAGAGGCGTGGGAGGGTGAGAGAATTCACCAGAACCAGAGCAGGGAACAGAACAGGCAGATGGACCAAAATACACTGCTGAGGGGAGCAGCAGGTGCAGCAGGAGAGGTCTGCACACCATGTGGGACCCTCTCTGGTGGCGGGGGATCGAACTGGCACTGCATAGGCTGTGGGCAGCTTTGCAGCCCAGCGCTCATCTGCTGCGCCTCCAGGGGAGACCCAAAGAGTTTCTGTTTTTTAAATGACTTGGAAATATTTTGTCAGCCATACCATTAATCAGTGATTTACTTAGTAACTAATTTGATTTTTTTTAAAAAATCATACCTTGTCATTGTCAAAATAAACAGATCACTTGATGGTTCCTTCCATTATCAACATTATATGAATATGTTTTTACAGCAACTGTCTTCTCACTAGGTTATGTTTATTTTGTTATCCTAAAAAAATATTTTCTTGTTTCATTGCAGGTCCTCACTTAGTAATTCCTTTATTCTATGTAATAGCATAATAATGCATTTATGTCACTTCTTTTCTATTTAGAATATTTTGAACTAGTGTTGGTTCTGTAATTAGAAAACAATGGCTTTAAGAAATAATGCAGCATGGAACTATGCATATATAGGAGACAGCTAGTTAATGAGACGACAGTAAAATGAGAGCTGTGGCCGACTGGATTTATTTCTTCCTGTAGCAACTAAGGATTACGAAACCTAGAAAACTGAAAACTGAAATTTACATATGTGTAATCTCTGAACACTCTTAAAAGTCAATTATGGACTCAGATTGCAAATGTGGTATTCTTATTTTGTCTATGCTTTTTACTTTAGTGTCGGAGAATCTTTTCCTGAAGTTCTTTGAAGTGTTTTTGGTGCCAGTTGTGCTCTGTTACAGGTTCTTGGCCTATGAAATCATAAAAAGGAATTTGCAGGCATTTTAGATAAGGAAGAAGAGATAAAAACTTTATTTATTTATGCATACAAGAGCTGGTATACAGGCAAGAGATGCGGGGGTGAGAGGATTCACCAGAGACAAAGTGGGGAGCAGAACAGACAGATCTACTGAAAAACACTTCTGATAGGAGCAGCTGGTGAGACAGGAGAGGTCTGCTGCACCATGTAGGTCACCTCCCTGGCCGGGGATCGAACTCATGCTGCAGTGGCTGCAGCTAGCTTTACAGTGCTGCATCTCAACCCTTTGCACCACCAGGGAGTCCCCCATCCTACTTTGTGATTGACTCTTTCTCCTAGTATCTTAGAGTTTGCTTCCCCTGTCCAGGGTTTTCTTTCAAGTTTTGCTGTCTTTGTTAAGTCCTCCTAGACTTTTTGGCCTCATTTTTGGAGTATGTTTTGATTAGCTCTTCTTAGAATTTACTGTCCTTATCTCAGAAGCATTATCTCCCAAAGTCCCTGCCTGAACTGTCCCTGAAGCTTCCTAATTAACCCTAACTTGCCCTGGGACTCATTTTCATTATGAGCACTATGTTCATTTCTAGAATATACCCTCCCTCAAGGAAAATATTTTATTTTTATTTTATTTTTTACATATATATATTTTATATCATTGTTCATTTTTGTACAATGTATGCTTGTATGCTTTCTCCTCTCAGGTGTAGTCCCCATAAAATTACCACCACCAATTCACCTGTGAACAATCACCATAGTCCCTGGTGCTCTTCTGTCCTGTGTTTTGATTCCTCTACCTCCCCTTCCCTTGCAGAATGTCTCTGATTTACAGTTGCCTGTTAATTTTGTTACTTATTTATTATTGTTATTTTTCCATAATCTCTTATTTAGTTCCCCCATATTCCTCCTATAAGTGAAACCATCTGACATTTTTCTTTTTCCTTCTGACTTATTCCACTGAGCATAATTCCTTCTAGCTTCATCCATGTTGTTGTGAATGGCATGAGTTTATCTTTTTTTTTTAAAGATTAATTTATTTATGCATACAAGAACTGGGGGATAGGCCAGAAGTGTGGGGGGTGAGAGGATTCACCAGAGACAGTGTGGTGAATGAACAGAACAGGCAGATTGACTGAAACACACTGCTGAGGGGAGCAGCAGGCGAGTCAGGAGAGGTCTGCTGCGCCAAGTGGGTTGCTCCCTGGCCGGGGATTGAACTCGTGCTGCAGAGGCTGCGGATAGCTTCAGAGTGCGGTGCTTACCCCCTTGTGCCACCAGGGAGGCCTGAGTTTATCTTTTTTGATTGCTGAATAGTATTTCATTGTGTGTGTATATATATATATATAATATATATTATATATATTATATATATATATATATACCGCATCTTCTTGATCCAGTCACCTATTTTGGGGCATTTGGGTTGTTTCCATATCTTACCTATTGTGAATAGTGCTGCAATGAGCATAGGGGTGAACGTATACTTTTGAATGCATGTTTTTGTGTTCTTTGGGTAGATTCCTAAGGGTGGAATTGCTGAGTCATATGGTAGCTCCATTTTTAGTAGTTTGAGGGACGTCCCCACAGCTTTCAATTGTGGTTGGGCCAGTTGCATTCCCACAAGCAGTGTAGGAGGAGAGTTCCTTTTTCTCCATATCCTGACCAATATTTGTTGTTGTCTGCTGCTTTTTTTTAGATGTGGCATTAAGTTGGTATCTCATTGTGATTTTGATTTGCATTTTCCTATTATGAGTGATTTTGAACATTTTTTTATATACTTGCTGGCCTTTTTTTTTAAGATTTTATTTTATTTATACAAGATCTGGGGTACAGGCCAGATGTGCTGGAGGGTGAGAGGATTCACCAGAGACAAAGCGGGAAACTGAATAGGCAGACTGACAAAATATGCTGCTGAGGGGAGCAGCTCGCCATGTGGGTTGCTCCGAGGTTAGCCGGGATCCAACCCACGCTACAGAGGCTGTGGACAGCTTCACAGTGCTGCACTCAACAGCGTGCCCCACCAGGGAGGCCCACCTTTGGCCATTTGTATTTCCTCTTTGGAGCAGTGTTATTTTAGCTCTTCTGCCCATTTTTTGACTGGATTGTTTACATTGTTTTTGTTGCATTGTGTGAACTCTTTGTAAATCTTTGTGATCAGTTCCTTATCAGTTGGATTGTGTAGGAAAGTTTTCTTCCAATCAATAGAGTGTCTCTGTTTTGTTTAATGTCTCTTTTGCTATACAGAAGCCTCTTAGTTTCATGTAATCTCAGCTGTTTATCTTTTGCAAAGACAATATTTTAAATACTCCGGATATTCCAAATTAAACATGACATTTTTAGTGAAATTTATAACATGGGAAATCCTATTCTCTGGAATAGCTTGGGGCCATTATGCCCAAATGAGTTTTGGGTAACTTTTTACAAACCTTTGCAATGCTGGGTGGCACTGTAAATAAGAACTTGGTCTGACAAGATCCAGGTGCAGGAAGGTGCACTTACTCACCTTCTAGGTTCAATCTGATCTCCAGTGTTCAAGCCTCACTTATGCTCCCCTGCAAACTTCATGAGGTGAGAACAGAGTGGATCATCCAGTAGATGATCCAAAATACTGGGGGAGCTGAATGACTTCTGACTTCTTTTGACTCTCTTTTTCCTGCTGGAGAATCCACCACTCCTCGTGGTGACCTCTCAGTGCAGCATTATGCTGGCCTGGGGAGCAGCATGCAGTCAGAGTGTAACCAGTCCACTTACCCTTCTAATGTGGCCCTGCTCCAACTCTGGGGTCTAACAGATTGCTTCAGCTTCACTTCCTGTCTTCCAGGATTTCCACATGGTGTCTTGTCTATATAGAATTGCCAGTTGATCTTATGAGGGGAACTAAAGTCAGGAACTACTTATACAACCATCTGGATGATATCACTCAGAACTTGTGAAATTTCAGTGGGACCATCTGAATGTTAAATGATCCTTCTGAAGTTCTTTGCCTTGACAGAGGGTGATTCCACGTCTTCTTTATCTTTTCAAGAATTTCAAAAATAGTAATATTATATAGTTAAGCAATTGAATTTGTGCTTTATTGATCTCAATCTATTGATTATATCTGCTCTTACCTAGAAAGAAAGAATATCATCTTTACTTAGGATGGTTTCAGTAGCAATCTTGATTTTTTAAAAGATTTATTTATTTATACATGCAAGAACTGGGGTGTAGGCCAGAAGTGTGTGTGAGGAGAGGATTCACTAGAGACAGAGTGGGGAACAGAACAGACAGATGTACTGAAATACACTGCTGAGGGGAGCAGCAGGTGAGACAGGAGAGGTTTGCTGTGTGATGTGGGTAGCTCCCTGGCTGGCCAGATCTAACTCATGTCACAGCAGCTGGCGATAGCTTGATAGCGCTGTGTCTTTAACCCTGTGCCACCAGGGAGGCACATCAATCTGGATTTTTTTTTTTATATCTTGTAGAACATTTGGTATTTTCTTCACAATCTACAGATGATTCAAATCATTGCTACTGCCAATTACTCAAAACTGACATCATGGCTTGTATGACTTGTTCCTGTGGTACTTGTTAAAGTTCATGTATACTACTAAGCCAACTTTATTTTACAGTGTTCATCAAAAATAAAGACTTAATTTCTTGGTGTAAGCATTGTTTTCACCATTCAGAAGTTGAATTCAACTAAAGCATGTCTCCTTACATCTTCCCTGCTGAAATACTTCTCCACAGGTGGTATCCCTTTGAGCTACAGGACATCTGCTTCAAGGGACTCCTCCATGTCTATTGATATTGCCTCCAGGTTTAAGTCTGAACCTGGGATGTGTTTGTTGTCATTGCCACTTACCTGATTTTAACTAATTAACTCAGCAGGGTAGATAACTTTTTTTAAGTTTAATGTTATTGCCAAGCACCTTGAGATACCACAGCATGACAAGATGACATAAAAGTTAGTGTGTGTACGCCTCCACCTTCTCTTAGAGTTAGACACCCTGGTGGTTTAGACAAATGCATTGGTTGTTCAAATGGAAACTTGATACTAAAAGTCATGGGGAGAAAAAAGACTGAATTCTAATTTGATGTTTCCAGTCTGTTAGAAGCATAAAGAAATGAGGGAATCATTTATAATTCTTTTGGATCCTTGCAATCAGAAACTCCTGAGATGTGGAATAAATTCCTAGTACAAGTACTTAATGATATTAATATTTCTTTTCCATCTCATCTATTTTTATATATACTATGGTATACTATTTGTAGCTAACATTTATGTAAGATGAACATTTTAAAAGCTCTTTTATATAAACTATTTTAAATTTCCTGTAACTGCCATATTATTATCTCCATGTTCAAAAAAAATAAAAAAGAATTCTACACATTAAGTAAAATTATTCAAGTATATAAAAATTTGAAAAGAATTCAGCACTGGTACTGAAACTTAGTAATCACTTTAAAACATGTTGATTATATGGTCTCTTTAACAATTGAAATTGTGTAATTCTTATAATAAGTGAATGGCCTGTGAAATAATACTATGCCTATGAAAGCTACATTATTCTTTATTTTAGTTAGAATATTTATTTGGAGTTGCTTAAGATAAAATAAATTAAATATTGGTTACATATTTCACTGGTTTATAAAAATAATTAAAAATATAAGCAGTGACATGTATGGAGAACTGGTAGAAAATGGAAATTGTTTTTCATCATGGTATACTTAATGAAAGCATAGATTTTCAAATATGGATTTATTAGAAATTTGTTAAAGCATTGTATCTTAAAGAATTATAATAATGTTTGGGGCAATTGTAAATAAATGTAACAATGACTTAAGTGTATGTAGAATCAAATAAGAAAGTACCAGTTTTATTCAACTTTTCTATGTCTAGAGATAGGAAGTTTAGAAAAAATTGAGTGCCTCAAGGACAAATTGTATATAAAATACTTGATTATGGAACATTATAAGTCATTCACCTGTCAGTTTGCTTATTTATTTATTTTTATGTCTGCTTTGCTAAGTACATTGTCTTAAACATTTTATTACAGAAGAGTCTCTGTTCTAACAATTCAAAACAAAAGCTGCAAATATTAACATTTTAATCAAATAACATAATCTATAAATACACACCACAGAGATCTAGAGGGGGAAAAATGAAAAGATTTCAAGGGAAATACATGAAACAAGTGATTTCATATAGACTATTGTGTGGTGGTTGCTTACAGTGACCACAGACACCCATGCTTAGATCATGGAGTTTAATTTGAATTCTGACGCCTGAAAAGAGCTAACCCTATGAAGAAAAGAGGGAAGGCCAGAGAAAATAGCAGGTATAAAATTGAAATGAAAATGAAAGAAGTTGGCATGTGCAAGAAGCATAAATAAAACAATTAGTGTTGGTGTGTAATAATTAAGGGAGAGATAGGCAAAAAGTGAATTTATAGATATAAGTAGGGAATCAGATTATTTACAGAACTGTAGAATTTGGAAAGGATTTGAGATTAGACCATGTATTTAATGAAGAGACACTAGAGGGAAATTAAGGACATTCTTATAAATGAATGAATGAAGAAGAAAACCAGGCAAATAACTAGTCAATCAACAAATTTCTGTTATTGATAGAGCATAGAAAAGATCTTACAGGGATAGACATGCATCGATTAAAAATAAAGTCTAGAAGCCAGCTAGAGGCTATTATAATAGCTGATAGATGGTGTCTTGAATGGCGATGGTGGAAGTTTACATATACAAAAGAGAAAAGATTTTACACTGGATCATTATCTTCAGGAAATTCAAAATATGAAAGTAGAGAGCAATGACTTTTACTCCTAATTCATGTAATTTAAATGTGAAAAGGTGTCAGGATACAGGGAGAAGTGGGACAGAAGGAGGCATTAGCAAATTTAAGAAAAACTGTAAATATAGTTTATGGTAGAGCACAAAGTCAAAAAAATAACCAGCAATAACAAGTAAATATGAAAAAATCTACAGATCAATAAAAAATAAGAATGTTTTTACAAAATGGAATGGATTTGGGACTGTGTCAAATGGGAATATTTTTATGGCTTGTGTTTTAACTTGTAAATACAGAAACAGAAAGTTGTAATTTTGATGTTAAAGAATAGAACTCAGAGTACTCAAAACTGAGACAGGAAGGAACATGTAGGAAAAATGTTGACAGAAACTCAAATATAACAGATGTGAAAATCTAGAGAGTATAGAATTAATTAAAAGAAGTCTCTGGTTGGTATTTAAGTTGGCTGGAGAGCAGTTTAAGAGAAGGAGGGATGAGTGTGGTTGTTAGAGGGAAATATTAAACATTGTCGATATGTTGGAAGAGAGCATAAGTAGAAGAATGTCTAAGATAACTTTTTAGAAAAATATTTTAGCAGTGTTGGGTTCACAGAAAAATTGGAGAGGAAGGTATAAAGATCTAAGGGTTTGGAGAAATGTGTAATGATATGTGCACCTATTATTAGTACTATACAAAGAAATTCCCAGCTCTAAAAGTCCTCTGCTCTCTACTTAGTCATCCCCTGACCCCAAACCCTACCAACCCCCACATTTTTCATTGTCTTCATAGTTTTATCCTTTCAGGATATCATATAGGTGGACTTATATAGTAGGTAGCATTTTCATATTGCCTGCTTTCATGTAGAATAGGAATTTTTAATTTAATGTTTTTTTCATGACTTGCTAGCTTATTACTTTTTAGAACAGAATACTTTATAGTTTAGGATTATCACAGATTATCCATTTGCCTGTTGAAGGATATTTTCGTAGCTTCCAGGTTTTAGAAATCATGAATAGACCTGCTATAAATATTCATCTATAGTAGACCACTTTATTACTATCAGCCCATTATATGATCAAATCACTTTATGATGTATCTTTCCTATTAAAATATAAATCACTTTATGATTTAATATTCACATTATGTTTGTCACCAACTTGATCACATGGGTGGGGCATTTGTTGGTGGGATAGTTGAATAAATGTGAGCAATGAGCAAATCATGTCATATTTATATATTTGACAATCTTTTGGCACATGGGTCCTCTTTGTATTTTAGTCAAGTATAGAAATATTTTGTTTTTTCATCTATATCCTGTCATGCAAGTGGTTATTCTTGAATTGCATAAAATTATTATGCCAAACTATAGCCAGTGGTTCAGAAGAGCATATTGAAGAGAAAATTTCAATTAAATTGAAACTAGAAATTATAAAAAACATGATGATGATGTAAAAGTTATTGAATTGGTACAAAAATTTGGTTTTTCCCTATCCACTGCATTAGTAGACACTAAGTGATTTTGAAATAACCTTTTCTAACTTTCATTACTTCACTTATTTTTAACATCCTTTTTGATATCACTAAAAATGGAATTCAGTGTTTTTGTTGATTGATTATAGAAATCACAGTCTTTTGTAAGCTTATATACTGAACTTTTTAAATGATGCCATCTTAGAATGAATTACATGATATCAATTTATTATTGGACACATATTTTGGTATTTTCACTGTAAGATTGCTTTTGTAAAACAGCCGAAGTCTACTTTATAGGTTGTTGTGTGAATATGAGATATCATTTCCTTTGGGGAAATACAGAGGATACAATTTCTAGATGGTATGGTGGGATTATTTTTAGTTTTGTTCTAGGATAGCATTTTGTGGGTAACTCATGAAAGAGAGCAACTGATCGTTAAATTGGGGAAACCGAAATTTAAATGTCTGGAAACCAAAATCTGGGTGGCTATGCTTTCCTTTTGTAATTTGAATCAGTAGGAAGTCTTTTGGTCCCTAATTTTCTTTCTATAGAACTATTCATCCACCTCTTAGAGTAATGATTTTACTTAGACATACATAATAATCTGTTGCACTTGGAAATTTTACCTGTAAGATTATACACAATCTTAGTGATACTTACGCAAGAATAGCTATATAATCATTTACTGTCAATAGGCTATGAAGAGGCCAGTTCTTCATAATGCCTATTCAGTAGTTGAAATGCCAAATATGTGATTATGTCTGAAATAGTTGATTCAATTTAATCAAAAGATGGTGCAAACAGTCTGCTCATCTTGTTTATCTTCATTACTAAATTAACTATCTGCACTTAAAAACCATTATCTATCATGTACTGAATGCGCACAACTTGCCTAATACTAGACAATTCTAAAGCAAAGCATTCACTGCAAAGATACTGAGAAACTTTAAGTGAAGTATTGATGAATCAGTAGACTTAGCTGTATAAAAAGAAGTTCTGCATTTGTAAGTGTAATAGGATATCATCTGAAATAACAACTGTTTCTTTTCAAATACAGTTAATGATTCCTCACTTGTGCTTCCTTCTATAATTATAGGTGTTATCATGTGAAAACGTTAACTGTACTTAACTTTCATACATATTTGTAAAATCAAATATGCACTGACAACAAGTAATTGTTTGCAAAAGAATTCACTTAATCAAAACCAATTTGTGCAAATAATAATGCAAAGGTAATAATCAAAACACATATTCACTGAATTTTCTATGGCTCTTCATAAATATTTCTGGAATTGTTGATAAAATCACAGCCAATTGGATAACTTCAGGGAAATGTCTTATACTAATTAGAATGACAAGAAAAACAGAAATATATATGACTTGGGAGAAGGAAAAGACATTTCAAGAAGCATAAACCAAACAACATTTAGAATTTTAAGAGTTCATGTTAAATATGGACTTTGGTTATAGAAGATGTGTGGTAACATGCATCTAAAGAGGTGTCATCTTAGACCTCTGAATCATATACAGCGTTGTAAACCAGTGTTACCTCAATAACACACACACACAAATAGAATGTATTTGAGGAAGATAGGAAGGATATTAGCTTTCTTTAATATTCTCAAATTCTCACTCTTTTTTTACAATGTAAATATATGCCTAAAAAATTAAGAGATATTGCCATGCTTGACTTAGAATATTGTTTTATTCTACAAAAGATCTCAGAAAAGCTCTTTATTTCAATACTGTTCGAAATCAATTGTATTCAGAGTTTGGTATGCAACATGTTTCCTGATTACTTTGTAAGACCATTGTTTTTTTAATGATTAGATAAGATTTTGAAATTCAGGCTGAGTTTTGGCATCATATCGAAAGTCTTGCTTCACCAACTAACCCCCATCTTCCCCAGAATGGTTCAAGCGACACTAGTTTCCTTTCTATAGTATAACTACCATAAACTTCAGAACATTTTATGCAAATTATCATTTCTGCCTTTGTGAACTGTGTCAAGGAGTAATTATTTATATTTGCATATCTAGTGCTGACCTTAAGTGTTGAATTGTGTCCTTCTCATGAATTAAAGTAGTTTATTCATTCATGTATTCAAAAATGTTTATTTTGCGACTATTAATATTAAAGACAAGTGAGAAGAATGGCATGATTTGCTTTAGACCTATAATATTTTGAGGTTTTTACTTTTTCTAATTTCTAATTCAGAGACGAGGGGCCCAGAAGTCTTAAAATTGTTTTTAATGAGAATATAAGTTTGAGATGATAATTTTTGAGCCCTGATAATCCCCATCTTTAATATGTGATGACTCTAGTGTTAAAATGTTAAGAGAGCAAAATGGTGAACATAAAAATACATTACAAAGTGACAATTATAGGGATTGTTAATAGACTGAATGTTTGTATCCTTTCTCCAAATTCATGTTGACTGCTTCATCCCCCAATTTAATGGCATTTGGAGGCTGGGATTTTGGAGATAATTAGGTATAGATGGAGGCATGAGGATTGGATTTTGATGATGGTTTTTGTGACAGAATAAAAACCACACTTATGCACACACACACACAAACACACAGATGCATGCACACTCTCACATAGACACTGTTGAGGCAATGAAGGAAGATGTTTTAGAAAAACACAGCAGTAGCAAAGAAAAAAGAAAGGAGAAGCAGTAGGAAAAATGCATATGACATAATCCTACAAACTCATTATTTTATATTGAGTTGTGCTTGAGTGGGCACAGCTGTATATGCCATATAAAGTTGTCAGGTGAAGATTCCTCTCTCTCCTTCTACCTTTCATATATCTAGGGCTGTTGGGAGACAGGCAGGAACCCCTGGTCCACTAGTCATCATGGAAGGAAGTTTACCAGGGAAGTTACTAGAACCTGGAGTTCAGGGAAGGGAACCTGTACACCAAGTCTGAGATTTTGCAATCTTAGTTGAGCTCATTCCGTCCTGTAGTCTCAGCTTGTAGCTAAGCCTGCATGTGTGGGGAGAATAATCCAGGACCTTAAGCAGAAGAACTCTCTCTCTTCCTTACAGGTTATTTGTAACAATATCAGGGGAAAAATAAAATTGTGAAATTCAGAGGAAAGGTAAGGAAGAGAAAAAAGATGGAAGAAGGTAGGGAAGAAGTTGGAAGGAGGGAAGGAGTTAGAGAATCCAGAGAATTGTCTCTTTCTTTCTTCCCATGTGAACAACAATAAAATGATTTTCGGCAAACCTGAAAGAGCGCTCTCAGCAGTAGCTGAGTCAGCCTGTATCTTGATCATAGACTTCTAGTCCCCAGAACTTTGAGAAATAAATGTCCATTATTTACGCCACCTAGGTTATGGTATTTTACAGAGATATGCCTAGGGCAGGCGCTGTATCTGGCATACTACTTGTGCACCTTGGTGACAACTTTCAATGTTAATGAAGTGTTCTGTTGAAGGAGTTAATTGCTTTAGGGTTTTTTCTTTGCTTGGTGTTGCAACACTATTTTTGTTGTTTTGGCTTTAATTTTTACTACCAAAAAAACCAGCCTCACATATATCTGTAAGAATATCTACTTAATATGTGCAGTATTTCCATTCTTAATCTCATTAAATTGCTTTGAAAGAGTATCTTCCTTAGCGCATAAAGTATATAGCAGCACATAGCATTTACCTTAAGTGATTTTTCTTTAATTTAAAGCTCAGATTTAGAAATATCCTATTACTGAATATGCAATGCAAAAATACCTGATTGACAGGCAAAAACATGTATTTTATTCAGAAAAAAACTCTTCCAAAGGCTCAATTTTTTTTCTGTTATTGTTGTTGCCTAGAAACCAGTACTAGAATCATGATTTAAGGGAGTGCAATTTTATGTCTCTTTTCCTCCTAATGCAGAAAGAAGACTGCAGTGAATATCATTCAAAATTAACAGCTAGGTTCTCATTAGAACTTTGACTTCCTCTAGTTGCCAAAGAGGCATACCCTTTTTAAAACTCAGGCTGTAGACTTCAGTTAATTGACACAAAGGGGGTAGGAATTTCTTGCCCCTTCTAAATCTGTATCCTTCACATGCCCATTCTCAGAAGTTTTGTGGTGCTGTGAGTTTTACACTAGTTTGTAGAATCTTTCTTTACAACTGCACCCTACATGTTGAGCTGTTGCAGATGACTCTTGAAATAGTTTCATCCATAACAAAGAAACATGATATAAGCACTGTGAGTTAATGCAGAGAAAGGTGTACATCATTTCATTTATTTTTTCCTATATAGCTGACTGCTTATCAAAGAATAACTAAAAGATACATTGCTTAGAAAATCCTGAATACCAAATGCTCTATTTGTGAAGAGCTAAACATAATAACGTTGACAACAGTTCTATAGAGCATGCACTATTCAGATTCATGCAAAGCACACGTGATCTGCTATTTAGTTCTATTGTGTTCAAGTACTTTTTTTTCCCATTTTAGATGATACCAGAGATGAAAGTTAACCACTCTTTAGCTCTCTCCCCAGGGAAAGGACAATTTGTATTTGAAATGAACTACTTGTGCTGAGGTACTAGAATGGTCCAGCTCTGATTTGCTAGTTAAGAAGGTGTGTTTCAAATCAAATGGGGCTTGATAAAGCCATTTGACAAAGAGAGATTAGCATTAAGTCCAAATGTAAACAGCTTGCGCTAAAAGTAAGACTGAGAATGGGGGCAGAAGGGAACTGATTAGTAATTCAGATTTTTATCTTGGCTAAAAGAGACTAATAGCTAGAGTCCTGGCAATCTTCACCTTTTGTTGACCATCTGCACTGTGAGTTCCCCAGCACATAGCCAGCTCATTTGGGGACAGAGAGCAGAAGGGCATCGCTTCTCATATGAGAGAGAAACCAGAAGCCACGCTAAACACTATCAATTAAAATGCATTAGTCCTGTAGGAGCTGCCCATTAGAGTGTTGAGTGTGCACAGATGCTGCCGTTGCAAGCATGACACCAGTAATTAGGTATCACAAGTAGGAGGACTTCACACACTATTTAGCAAAAACATGGCACTGTTTTTTGCATCAACTTTTGCCATAACTCTAATTTCAGTGTGTTTCACCAATATTGGTAAAAAAAAATGCCACTTTATAACATCCAGGACTGTTGCTTTCTAATTAGGTTTAAGACATCAAATAACAAAATAAATGTGATTACCAAATTGCGGGGGGAGAGTGTGTGGACAGTGCTAAGCTACTATAAGTGCATTAGTTATGATGAATGTCTATACTTAGTCAAGAAAAATTAAAACCCAATTTATTCTTATACATTTTCATGTTCTCTGTCATTGCTGACTGATGACTTGTCTTTTGAGTGCATCTGTAATGCTTTAAAATAAATAAAACAAGACTTGAATCTGCATCTCAATTGCTGCAGTATATTTTCAGCAGTGCTGGAGCTTCTGTTCAAGAAATTTTCTTTTTCATTTAAGAGACTGGTCCTCCCTTTTTAGAGTCTCCCTCTGTTTCTCACTGTCTCGCATCAATATAGTATTATTTTTCCAAATTCCAAAAAAAGCAATAAAATGCTACTAATTGATGCAGAATCCATGGAGAGCAGACGAGGCAACCCCGAATGAGCTAGTGTGAACAAATCCCCTGAGGGCAATGTCGTTTTTTCTAACTGGGGTTCATCATCTATACGAAATACCGTTGACTTCCTTTCCTCTTGATGTCTCTGGGAAAATAGTGAAAGGGTAGCGTCTCTTTGCTCCCCTCAAAACCAGGGCTCAATAAATACAAAATCTGACAGCCCCAAACACCACAGACAAGTCACTGCAAACCTCTCAAGGGAATGGGGTGAGCTACACGAAGCCTAATAAAGAAGCAGATTAACAAATCACTCAGCCTAGCAGATGCTTCCTCCCTGTTCCCCACATATCTTCCTTGTGAGAGCTCTGTACATTACCCTCATTAGAACACTCTGTACAACCCTATATCTCCCAGGAAGAGCATCGCAGTAAGGAAACAGGAATCAATGGTGAAAGCTTCAAGAGGACAATCAGACAGTCCCCAGGACAGTGAGGCAAGGAAAATAACAGCTTGTAAAGCTTGACAAGCTGGAGTCAGATTCCGCTTCAGGACTCCAGTTGCTTGGCGTCTGCCTCCTGAAATAAGAACATTGTTCTTAGGGGATGCCCCGGCCCTGCTGTCTTCATTTAGGATGCATAAAGCTGCCCAAGGTAGAGGTCCAGAGTGATTTAGAGACTACATTTCATACAGAAATGAGAACCAGACTATTGGGAAGACTAAAAATAAAATAAAATACCACAGAATCTGTGAGTACGTGGGCATGTAGATGTGTGTGTACTTGTCTGTGTTTTGGGACCCATGGATGAGATGTGTGTAATCAATAATCTTGCAGCCGGCGCAGAGCTATTTAGCCGCTAGTCCGGGAAAAGTAAAAGGAAGTAGGATATACAGTCAGCAGGTTAATATGGTTGATCATTTTTTTTTTTGTCATTTGTTGTATTAGGAACACAACATAAAATAACTTATTTTTTAAATTGTATTTGAATATTCTATGCAGTGAGTTCCTTTTCAGAAATTAAGCTTTCAAGAAACTAAGATATTAAACTTTGTGTTTTTTCAAACATATATTATGCTATCTCTCTATAAAATATTTTCTATATAAATAACAATAGACTATAGATTCTTCAAAAATCTTCCAAATCTTCAAAAGTACTTTAAATACAGTCTGCTAATTAAAGGTCCAAATGAAAAGATCACAAATGATGTTTCAAGGTCTCTTGTTACAATTTATGAGCACAGAACAGAAAATTGAAGTGGCAACCTAATTGCTTTGAATACAAACATCATATTATTTCATTGGCTTGGTATTTGCATAAGATGATTAGGCCTCTCACCAGTGGAAAGAAGCTATCAGCACTAAAGAAACAATTAAAAGTATTTTTGATCCTATGAGGCACAGGCTAGTAAAACTACTCCCTCTTGGGAGGAAAGTGCTTGTCCATATGAGGTAAATTATCTCTCCAAGGGGGCCAAATGATGATAATGATTTTCAGAGGCCAAGTAATAATTCAGCGACGAGTAAAATTTTTCCATGGCAAGTATGAGTTTAGAGTATTTATAGATTCCCCCGGGCCTTTCACATTAGAAATATAGCAAATGGCCCAATAATTTGATATTTCTAAACCTAAATGCATTTACCCAACATGTAGCTGGTTATTAGAGATCCCAGTAATATTTATGACATGAGTTTGCTGGCACTGTAGGTGTGCAACGCATAGAGACTTGCTGACATCACTGGAAACTAAAACATGATATATTAGGACATGAAATACTTAATATTTTATACACACATACAAACTCACTGATAACTGAGTAATTACACATATGCACCACACATAGCCCATACTCTTTCAAGGGCACAGCTATAAGGTCTGCTATCATTCAGTCTGAAATGTTCCCATTTGTCATAAAAAATTTTCTTTTGTTTTCTATGGAGCAAACTCCAGCGGATGCAGACGTGTTAATAGAACTTTATTTGTTTCCAATGTTTTCTCCGGCTTCTTTCTTATGGGTATTTATTATTGGATCAATCTCTTTTGCAGTCCTTCCAAATAAAATTACAGATCTCTATAGGGTTGATTGGCAATTATGCCTATGGGCAGAGGGTACTTCAAATGGTGGGAAGCAGTGTGTTTTCTGTGCCAGGATATTTAGTTTTGGAGCAGTCAGTGAAAAAGAAAACATAGCTGAGTCTTCAATAAAACTTAAGACACAGTCTTCCTTCAAAATTACACTTTGATTGAAGTGCAAAGGTTCAAAGCCAAACAGCTAAATATATAAGAGAGAAAATAGTCTACGTTCTCAAGTAATGAAAAATATATCAATTTATCACACACTGTATATTCGTCTAGTTTGACTTCCATTTTTTATAAAAGCAGAAAGAAATTGTAGATATCTTTCAAAGCAACTTGAGAAACTATTGCAAACTCCTTTTAGGTACTGGTCCTGCATAAAAATTGAAGAGGAAAAAGGGAGCTGGATTTAAATAAGTAGCCAATAAAAATATAATTTTTATATTAAAATTATAAAAATGAGACATCATTATAAATTATTACAGAATCCTTATTAATTTCTAATTTCTTTCCAATGAAGCTATTCCTTATGGATTACTTTTGCAGTTTTTTGTAAAAGGGGGTGAGAACCCGGAAAAGTTATCTTCAGACCAAATATTTAAAATATTGTAGCAAAACTACAGTATATTCTATGATGCTGAATAGATTCTGAAATTTCTCCTTAAAAGTTCTTTGCACAAAATCCTGTAATTATAACCCATTTTGTCAGTTTTTTCTCCATTTACTATACTATGCTTTCACTAATTTGGGATATATGATCTCACCTTCACTTTTACCTTATTTCCTCTAATTAGTATTATCCTGTGATTCAAAAAATTCCTTAGGAAGGATATTTGCTCTGGTAATTCAAAATGCTCTTGAAATAACCTATTTCTTGATAAAAAAAAAAAAAAAACAACACAGGAAGAATAAGCTTATAGAATCACCAGGAAAAAATCTGTTAAGAGTAACGAAGATGAAATACCAACAAATTTTTAAAAGTATTAAAAATTATGAGGGCCTCCCTGGTGGCATACAGGTTAAGACTCAGCACTATCACCTCTATGTCCTGAGTTCAATCCCTGACCAGGGAGCTAACCCACATGGTGCAGCACACCTCTCCTATCTAGCCTGCTGCTCCCCTCAGCAGTGTATTTCTGTAGATCTGCCTGCTCTGCTCCCCGCTCTGTCTCTGGTGAATCCTCTCACCCCACCCCAACACCTCTGGCCTACACCTCAGCTCTTGTATGCATAGATAAATAAAATCGATCTTTAAAAAAATAAAAATATGATATTGGAAATAGTTCAGTCTTGGTACTGTGACACATGTACATATAAAATTAGTCCAGTATATCAAGGTATTTAAATGTATTAGAGACAATGGAGGCAATTAAATAATGATATAGAGGCAATTGGTTAGTCATATAGGAAAATATAAGTGAATTTCCCACTTCACCCCACATTGCATGCATTTTTAAAAATGCATGTGATTGTGGGCCTCCCCTGGTGGCGCAGCGGTTGAGCGCTGGGCTGCGAGGCTGCCCGCAGCCTCTGCAGCACCAGTTCATTCCCTGGCTGCCGGCAAGGGTCCCACAAAAAAAAAAAAAAATGCATGTGATTGAATAATATAGAGTAATATAGAAAAAATTAGCAATAGAGGAAAATATGAAAGTATGAAAGGCATTTTATATATATTGATAAGTGGGCAAAAAACCCTGCATTTAGCATGTGAGTATGCTTTCATTACAATGATTTCTGTGTTTATTTATTATATACATATTAAATGTTTCAAAATAGATCAAGAAGTTGTCAACACAGTTGATTACAGTGGGGCTCCATGAAAAATAAGTGGTAAATGAAATAAGAATAATGTATTTTCTTAATACACAATTTGAGGATTTCTTCCCGCAGGAGTGGTCAACAGAGTTTTCCCACCACCAAGTGCCCACAGTCCTTCACCACACTCCACCATGTTCTCCTGCCCTCTTGTTCTGTAGTCTTCCCTCTCTCCTTCCCACTTCTCCTCACCTCCTGAATTTCTCAGATCTGTGGTCTGCTTTCAAATTTCAGTTTTACAGTTTGTCTTTGTCTGATCCATTGTTTAGTTTTTCTAGGTTCCACATATAAGTTAAACCATCTGGCATTTATCTTTCTCCTTCTGGCTTACTTCAGTTGTAATAATCCTTTCCAGTTTCATCCACATTGCTGCAAATGGCATGATCTTATCTTTTTTGACTGCTGAGTAGTATTCCATTGTGTAATGGACCACATCTTCTTGGTCCACTCTAAGACATTTGATCTGTTTTGGGACATTTAGATTGTTCCCATATTTTGGCTGTTTTAAATAGTGCTGCTATAAACATAGCCGTGCAAGTTTCCTTTCAAATTAGTGTTTCTGTACAAATGACCCAATCGAAAAAATGGCAGAAAAACTAAATGCCAATGGCAAAAAAAACAAAACAAAACATGAAAAAAGGTTCATCATCACTCTATCATCAGGGAAATGTAAATCAAAACCACAAAGAGACACCACCTCATATATGTAAGAATGGTGCATATCAAAAAAACCCACAAACAACAGCTGGCAAGGGTGTGGAGAAAAAGGAATGGAACTCTTTTCCATTGTTGGTTGGGATATAGACTGGTTTGACCCCATGGAAAGAAGTGTAGAGATTTCACAAAAGACTAAAAATGGATTTACCATATTATTTAGAAATTCCAACATAGGTATCTATCCAATCAGCATGATTTGAAATTACTGAATTTTTAGCCTTCCTGTGTGGATTTTTGCCCCATTAATAAAACAAGAAATTTATTCTACTTAAATATTTCTCTCATGGCATTTTCCTTTCATTCATACTTTTTTCTCACTAGATAATTTTGAAACTAATATTCTGACTGCTTTTATTTATATGTACTATACAATATTTTTTGTTCCATGTATTTCTTGTAAATATATACCAACCTTAGAACAAACTCAACAGAATTTTAAATAATGTTTGATAAAATAATTTTTAAAATATATTTATTTATGCAAGAACTGGAGTAAAGACCAGAGGCACAGAGGGTGAGAGAATCCACCAGAGGCAGAGCAGGGAGCAAAACAGGCAGACAGATTGAAGGGCCGGGAATAGAACATGCATGGTGGGCCGGGAATAGAACATGCACTGCAGAGGCTGCAGACAGCTTCACAGCACGAGGAGAGATCTGCCGTGCCATGTGGGTTTCCCTGTGGCAGGCTGGGACTCAAACACGCACTGCAGAGGCTGCAGACAGCTTCACAGCGCAGTGCTCCACCCGCTGTGCCACTGGGGAGGCCCAAATTTTGGTTTTTGAATATGAAATGTGGAGAAACTATACTACATCATGTTGTCCCTGTCAAGTTTGTCATTGAAAACCTTCCTGTTTCAAACACACAGGATATTTTACTGAATACAATCCTGTACTTGGCCTTAACTTCTTTGTAATGATATTCTTCTATAGAAGAAGTCAAAATGAGCCACGGATTCTTAGTGTAGGACCCACTGTTTTCAGCTCCACCTATTCACAGGCAGACATAAAGTTGTTGACTGTCTCCCCCTTCCTCTCTGAACAATTTCATCAACATCATCTGCTGTGAAACTCTTTACCCCATGAATGTATTTTTTCCATTACCATCAAGTAATTCTCCAGTTCTCCGTGGATACTACTTTGTTGTCTTACAAATAAACTCAGTTCTGACACTGTCTACCTGAAGTTGCCACAGCTTACGGGTTCAATCTCACAAAATTGCACTCTCCTACTTCAGAGTCCCATTGATAATTCAGTTGTAACCCTTTCTTCTGAACACCAGCTGTAGGTTGTAGGTTCTCACAGTTCCTTACTCAGTTTCATAAATTTGCTAGAGAGGTCACAAAACTCAAAGAAACACTTACCACTTTATTATAAAAATACAGGTGAGTAGACAAATGAACAGAGGTATATAGGATAAAGTCCCAGAGGGTCCCAAATACAATAGCTTCTGTCTCCATGGAAGTGGGGTATACTAGCCTTCCAGCATATGTACACATTCACCAAAATGGAATATCATCAATCTTGTTCAAGAGATTTTAAAGTTGAATTTATAGTTCACCCCGCTTCCCATTCTCTGAGGTAGGTGAGTGGGGAGGAATGTTCCAACCCTCTAATTACTTGTACTTTCTGTTGACTAGTCCTATTCTGAATCTAAGAGTGCAACACCAAGTAACTTTATTAGCATAAACCCAAAACAGGTTAATTATGAATGACAAAACAGTCTTATCACCCAAGAAATTTCTAGGATTTGAGGGACTTTGTGCCAGGACACCAAAAGACCAGATATATCTCTTACTTGACTACATTGTTTTCCAAGACTTTTAAAATAGTCACCACAAGAAACCCTAAACTCTCAGTTCTGTTCTGCCTCCCCTCTCTCAACCACCTTTACCTCCTTAAATCTTTCCATTTTACTCCCTTGAATGTAGAGTTCATTGCATATCATCTTTGTGACCTGCATTCTTAACCTTTTCAACAAAAGTTTCACTGCCATCTTGCTCTAATTAAATCTTGTTTAGCTTTGAGGATGTTATCTGTCTAGAGTGGTCCTCAACAGGTGGAAGTTATCTCTCAATAATTTGTTTTGCTGTACCTAGCAGGGGGGTGTCCCCAGTAGTTCTCATGATTTCATCCAGATTCTGCCTCTTTCTTCCCTACAACTCCAAGCTTTGAATTTCATATTATTGGTCTATAAAGTTGATAGCCAATAATGCATTCATGTACCTGATTCCAAGTTTTGCCACCATCATTTTTCAAGTACTTCAGTTTTTTATTTGGTTTTGACTCTCCTCTCAAACACTACTCCTGACTTCATTCTTTATAATTTAAATATTCACACAAACAATCCCACCTTAACACTTAAGAATTTCTCAACTGACTGAGCAACTATACTCCAATGAAAGTGACTTCCACATGATTAGGGTGCTCATTTATATGGCTATCTCTAGATTGTTTATTACTAATAATCATAAACCTTCTCAATCTTAATTTTATTAATCCTAGGTACTGAGTTATACTGGAGAAAATAGATGCAATGGTGCTTACTATTTTCACCATAAATTCCTTATCCTGCCTGACAAAGCAACACATCCCCCTATTCCATGTAGGCTCTCTCGATCCTAGAGGATTTCTTCACCATCTCCCTGTTCTCCCATTTTTACCTCCATAGCTCCCTTATATGTTCAGTGAACAACCCTGCTTATTTCAATGGGAAACTAAAGAACTCACAAAAAAACTTTGACAGATTTCCTCCCATCACAACAGCTAATCGTCGACCACCATCTCTACGAGGCTTTCCTTCTCATTTTCCTGTATCTCCCACATGGTAATTGGAGTGATCCTGCTTAAATACAGGTTAGATTTCACTTTTAAAAGGCTTGAATGTTTCTCCAATTCAATAAGAGTCCAAGTCAGTGTCTTTACCACACTCACAGGACCCCCTCTGGTTACCATTCTGGGATCCTCTCCCCAAATGCATTTCCTTATGCTACTCTTTCTGACCTACTTTTGCCTGAGAGACTTTTTTTTGTTGCTTTTCTTCATCTGGAAATTTATTCTTCTGAATATTCAAAAGATTCTTTGACCATCTCCTTTAATTATTAGGGGAAATAGCACCTTCTCTCAATGAGGCCTTTGACAAATCTATATAAAATTTGAACTTGTCATCCAGCTGACAGCTCTTCATTAAGTCCCCTATTTGTTATTTCTCTTCAAATAACCTTATCTAACATATATATATATATACATCTATGTTTTATATATTTTTGTACTTTGTAGCACCTCCCATACAAAAAAAGATGTATGAAAGTGCAATAATTTTTCACTTCTGTATCTCCTGTTGGTGAGGTAAATGTCAAGTCTACAATGTTTTCTGTTGCCAATTAGATGCAAGTAAGCAAATCTCTAATAGTGGACTTTTAGACAGTTGGGAGACAGATTTGAGGAGAGTTAGATCTGATTAGTGTTACAGCAAACTCTAAATTAATTGTAAATGTAGCTATAGTTCTAGGCATGAAGGTTAGATAAGGTGTCTTAATCCATTGTTCTCTAAAAGACATGAGCTGTCACAAGCAAAGAAAATAATTATAATTTTATAAATTTGACACTAATCTCCTCAAGGTGTAAAACTATGTCTTTATAAATTTAATTATGAACTATATAACATCATTCATCCAATTAATTACTTTTTATATTCTTTTAGAATATATCAATGTTCAATGAATCCAGGAATATACCTATGAAAGTCCATTGAGTCCATTTAAAAAAGAAAAGTGTCCAATATATAAAATTTATGCCGCATCACATATTTTAAATATTGTTACAGTTTCAGTTTTTTTTAAAAAATTCAACACTTCATTTCAAAATCATTTGTGTTTTTCAACTTAACACTTACATTTTATTAATAAGAATGTCTCAAGTGACAATCCACTCATTGAAAAAAGTCAACTGTTTTAAGTTTGCAACACATGTTATTTAATCATCTCTTTAATTAATTTTGGTTTTATTAATCTCCTATTCTTTCAAATGAATCTCTGAAATCCCATTTAAAGTAAGCTTTCAAATGATAATGCATTTGTGAAATAATCTCAAGCAATTTGTAAAATTTATATACAGATGACCCTTTCATATATCCACAGAAGTTTAATAATCCTATAAACATAATAGCTGAGTTTAGACAACGTGAGAAAACTGGCCTTGGCTATTTTTAGCCAACACAAAGATTTAATTAAATCACCCTATAGTCAATGTAATTGATTGACTTGCTGTAAAACATAAATGGTTGAAAATAATGAGAAGACAGGTTGGAGCCAAAATAAATACAGGGATATATATATAGTGTGTGTGTGTGTGTGTGTGTCTGTGTGTCTGTCTGCATGCATGCACATAATTGTGCAAATATGTGAAAATATATATATCTGTATTGATTTATCTCAAGTTTTTTTTTTTTTTAATAGAGGCATGTTTTTATTTATTTATTTGTTTGTTTGTTTATACATGCACTGGGTACAGTCAAGTACTGGAGGGTGAGAGAATTCACCAGAGCCAGAGTGGGGAGCAGAGCAGGCAGAAGGACCGAAGTACACTGCTGAGGGGAGCAGCGGGCAGCAGGAGAGGTCTGCGCCATGTGGGACCCTCCTCCCGTGGCCGGGGAGAAGTCGGGGATTGAACTGGCACCTCAGAGGCCGCGAGCAGCTTCGCAACCCAGCGCTCAACCTCTGCACCACCGGGGAGGCCCTATCTCAAGTTTTTACCTTATGATGAGTCATATATCCTCTGTGATTCATGATATGATAAATGATGGATATTTGTTTCCTCAGCTGTTTTACAGAAATATTAGGCACTAATATAGATTTTTGCCTATCAGATGATGTTTGAGTATCACCTTACCTATTCCAGTCTGAAAAACATTACTTCAAATCTTACTATTGTTGATTCATTACTTAAGTTAATAATTTTCGCGTATTAAAATAAGAACACACATGTGGAAGAGAACCATGTAAATCAGTATTCAGCTATTATTAAAATGAGTTTAAAAAATCCTGTATTTTTGAATATCTAAATTTAGCAAAGTTTCCTTAATCAATGGTTTATAGCAAATAATACTAAGAAAAAATATTCGTCGTTTTTCTAAGAGAGTGGCTAGAAAGTCACAGACTGGTTCATCACCTGTGGGAAACTGACATGGATGCAGCATGTCTGTAAGAGGGTGAGAGTGTGTAGATGGGGACAAAGAGTCAGGATAGGTTGGTGACAAGAGGTATAGAGTACAGAGAGCTAGAAATGCAGGTTATAACACTGGAGGAAAAGATGCTAAAAGCCACTGTAGCGTATTTAATTATTTAATCTAGTGTTATCTCTGCACGACTACGTACCATGACACTTATGGAAGTGATAAACATAATTATTCATATTATTTATGTTCTGCTATTCTCACTGAGAAATTGGTAGATTTGCAAATGTCTTCTAGCAGGAAAACATAACCATTAAAAAAGCTAATTAAAATCTGGGATTTTTATTTGGCTTGAAACCTTCACAGGTGTCAATCTTTCTTAATTAAGAATAGAGTGGGAAAAAAATCCACATTAAACCATTTCATGCACTGTGAATTTGCTTTTTCTTCGCAAGAAATTGTGAAGTCATTTCTTTTTCTTAACACACTTTCCAGATATTTTAAGTGGATATTTCTTCAAAGAGCAGCAAAATGCACAAAAGATTTGTGCTTCTATAAACTTCTAGAAACAAGCACACAAACAAACAAACAAAAAAAAAGAAATCAGTATATGGGTACAAATGTATGTCTGAGAGAGGAAATAATAAAATACATATGTATAGACATAATTGTACATTTTCAGGAATATAGATAAGAAGAGGCTATATGGGAATATTTAACATATGGATACTATGTACATGTGAAAATATTGCTGTTTTTACAAGAAAGTCAGATTATTTCATGCACATCTAATTAATTCTCAATATTTGTTCAAGGTATGTAAAACAATTTGTTCATTCTTTTATAGTAAAGAAAAAGAGAATCATGTATATAACAACAGAGTAAGCTCTTATTTTCCACTAAAAATATATAATTTTAAGGAGTAAACATATAAACTTCACAAAATATATAATGCAATAGATTTATTTCTTGAAAATGTGTTTATGCATGTTTTTATATGTAGACTGAATTTTTTATTACTCAAAGGTGTTTGCATTGTTAAATATAATTTGTTTTAGCCTTTTCAAATTATTGACCATTGAGAACATCTATTTTAGTTACCACTTTTATTTTCCATTATTTATGTAGCCATCTCTTGGAATTTTCTTCAGAGCCAGAATCATACTTTCTGCTTTTCATCAATTGTCCTGTGTCAAGGGAAAAAGGCAAAATGAGTAGTGAGAAATTCTCAGTTGGCAATGAGAGTTTATAACATTTATCTGGAGGAAGCCAAAAATGGCTTGTAATCAAGTAAGATCATGGTTGTGCACCGAAGGCAATCGCTGGTTCAGAATTAAAGACAGTGCAATCAGAAAAGATAGCTTCAGGTTAGAATTCTTACAGAATCAAGAACTCCTCTTGAGCTTAGTCTTCCCCTACAGCCTATATCAACTGTTGCTCACAGCTCCCTTGTGGATGTTACTTTTCAGTCCCAACAGAGGGAAGAAAATCAGTCTGTGGTAGGTTAGTAAAAAGTACATATATTTTATAATGACAAAGAAAAATTAGAATTCTTTTCATGTTGCCTGTAAGTAGAGAAATATTGCATAAATAATATGGACCTTAATGTTCTTGCCTGCAAAACTGGGATAATAATATCCATTTCATATGCCAACAATGCAAATTAGATACTACAGTTCATATGAAAATCTTAATACATAGCAAGTTCTGTATAGAGGTTATTTTTCTCTTTGATTCCTCCAAAGAGCAAGAGGAAGACCAATTTTTCATTGCTTGAATAGTACACTAAAGTGTGGACAGGGACAAATGACTATAGTAGGTGAATACATATGAGACACATGATAAGTAAAAATATGAGACTGGATAAGTCACTTCATTTCTCTAAACCACAATTCTAAGGTTGTGCTGAGACTTCTCCTACCATTAGTCAGTGAGTCTGGAATTTATGACGATGGCTGTGCAGAAGAAGAAGGAAGTGACATCTCTTAAACTTCAGCCAAGTGAGGAACAAGAGCTAGCTGCTTCTTCACAGTAATCATTGATACACTGAATGATCATATTTCAAATATAATAATTTTAATTCACATGCCTGGTTATTGTGGGGACTGGGATTATTATTATTTTTTAAAGATTTATTTATTTATGTGTATAAGAACTGGGGTACAGGCCAGAGGTGTGGGGAGCGGTGAGAGGATTCACCAGAGACAGAGTAGGGAACAGATCAGGCAGACTGAAACACACTGCTGAGGGGAGCAGCAGGTGAGTCAGGAGAGGTCTTCTGCGCCATGTAGGTAGCTCCCTGGCCGGGGGATCGAAATCATGCTGAAGTAGCTGCGGATAATTTCATAGGTTGTGTCTTAGTCCCTTGCACCACCAGGGAGGCCCATGACTGGGATCATAACCCTTGCCCAAAGCCCACAATTTTCTATATACGTTTTCTATGGAGCACACTTTAGAGCATTAGGAGAGTATAAAAGAGTTACATGCCAGTGCTTTACCCAAAATGCTAAATTTTTCATTATACAGACAGGGGATATTGATATAAAAGTACAATTGAAAAATGTTTCCTTCTTATTCTGATGCCTCCTTATTTTTCCAAAACAAACAAAAACAAAGTATAAGGTAAGCAGGAATACTGGGTAGTGACCTGGAAGTACAGAATTTATTTTCTTAGGTCCTGAGTTTATGACTGTGAAGTGGCAGAGAATAGACAACACTGATAGATAACATAAGGCAACATAGGGATATATTGATCTGAATATTCAGAATTTTTTGTATGTGTAATCATGAGCATCATCAGGTATTCTTACTACGGTTTTAAGTTCAACAAACATCAGTTTAAAAGAAAATACAAAATTCGGTTAAGTAGAATGAAATTAATATTAAGGGGCCTCCTGGGCCTCCCCGGTGGTGCAGCGGTTGAGCGCTGGGTTGCGAAGCTGCCCGCAGCCTCTGCAGCGCCAGTTCGATCCTTGGCCACCGGCGAGGGTCCCACATGGCACACAGACCCCTCCTGCTGCCCGCTGCTCCCCTCAGCAGTGTATTTCGTCAGTCTGTCTGTTGTTTCCCGCTCTGGCTCTGGTGAATTCTCTCACCCTCCTGCACTTCTGACTGTACCCAGTGCTTGTATAAACAAATAAATAAATAAATCTTAGAAAAAAAAATATTAAAGGGCCTCCCTAGTGGTGCAAGGGGTTTAGCACAGAACTATGAAGCAATCCTCAACCTCTGGAGCGTAAGTTCGATCCCTGGCCAGCCAGGGAGCAACCCACATGGCACAGTAGACCTCTCCTATCTCACCCACTGCTTCCCTTAGCAGTGTATTTCTGTCAATCTGCCTGTTCTGTTCCCCACTCTGTGTCTGGTGAATCCTCTCACCCCACCACACCTCTGTCCTGTATCTCCGTTCTTGTATGCATAAATAAATAAATCTTAAAAAAATATTAAAAATTAATCTTTAAACCTTTAAACAGGCTGAATTTAGAGGGCTAAGTAACATAGTTATAGTTTGATTTCTCATTTTGATTGTATATAGAAACCTTAGATCAATCAAAATTGGTTGATTCGCGATATTTAGGAATTAGTTGCAAAGGTAAATATGAATTTATTTATGGATATTGAATAACATTAGAGCCCAGAAAGATGACAAACACATTTCATCCTCTGTGCAAACTTGAATTAATTGTTAATGACTCTGGAACACTATGTTAAAGAATGATTCTGGAACAAGCTGGAGTGCAGTGATTAATTAGTAATATCCATTATAGCTAATGCAGGGATGGTGGATTTTTTTTCCTTTGATTTTTTTTTTTTAGCCTGTCTTAAGTATTCATAGTTTTATAGCCTGACTTGCAAAGTATTTTGTGTGTGTCAGTAAAGTTTCCTATGTCAGACAACTCAGTGATAAAACAGATGTCATATCCCTCTCCCCAATTTTCCAGATGAGAAGATAGTTCATATGACTTTGCCGTTATCATACATAATAACTTATGGAATCAAGCATCTTGCACAGATATGATGAAGTATAATGAAGAGAATAACAACAAACAATAACATAATTGATTGTAGGTACTTATACTGAGGCTAGGGATAATGAAGATGATGGTTTTGAATACCATCAACATTTATTGAGATTTAACTATCTTTCTACCACTATGCTAACATGCAAATCACTTCAGTTAGTAGTTATGGGAACTCAAATATGCTTATTTTTCAGATGAAGAAACTGATATCTTGAAAGTTTAAGTTACTTCCTAAGTTCTCATCATATTCAAATATCATGTTCAAATTTGAAACCAGAGCCTTTTTCCAAATTTCTTACTTATTTAGAATTATACTCAAATCAGAAAATTCAGTGTTCAAAGTTTAAGGTATCATTTAGAAAAATATTGCTGTGATTTAGACATGATATGGATTTATAACTTGGTTCTTGCTGTGATTAAGGTAATAAACTTCTCAAGTTCTCTGATTCTTCATCTATAAAAAAGATGCCATTGTGTCCATCTTATAAGATTATTTCAACTAATGCATACATTTAGTATAATCATACAGCAGATTAAGTATAACTTCATTGGTATACCCACTTATCTAAATTATATTCTGTTAGGTGAAACTGCCAGTGACCACGATTTTCATTACAGATTTCCTTTTTTACTAGACTCTTAGTAACTTTAATTTATGCATATAAAGGTTTTTAAAATAGGCTTTCAGTTTCTTGATTCTAGATTTAATTAAGACTGTTCATTTTTAAGTATGCATCTTTGAACATTTCTGAGAAATTTGATGTGAAGTTTCAAATTATCTCAATGTTGTCATCTAATTTGCTATAATAGGCATTTGTTACCATGTTAATGGCTCACATTTATCCTGCCTAATTTTGTATGTGGTTGATCAAATCACAACTTATTTTCAAAAGAAAGCAGCCCCAACTAGTTTACTAAGAGATTTATCCTAAATTACATTTTATTGAAAAATTAAAAAGAGATTGCCATTAATATTGTCCCTGCCCCTTGAATATGTGACTTAGCTAGATGTTTCCGGTATACTGCAGCAAAAATTTCCTTGCTAGTACTTGTAATTTACAAATTTTTGTGCCTACTATATATGAATATTTGTTGGATTGAACTATTTTTGAGTTTTCTATGTAATGACACTCTGTGTGTGCTTGGTACCCACTTTAGTTCCATAAAACACTTGGTATTTATCAATAATTGGATGACAAATTGATTTTCCATGTAAACCTAGGTAATAAACGGGTATCTTTCTGCAGCCCCTTTAATGAAAGATTTCCAATGAGCAATTAGTGATGTAATTTTCAAGAAGATAAGTCACTGTACTCTGGCAGATGGAATTTACAGTTTTTTTCTATCCCATTTGTGATTGACTTGGCTGGGCATTTTTGTTTGTGCAACTTCTCAGGATTTTTAATACACTGTTTTAAATGTTTCAAATATAGAACAGTTTTTGACATCTCCCTATTGGGGAAGAATGAGTCTTAGAAGCAGCAATAATAGCAGAATCAACAAGAAAAGCTATGTGTATAAACACTTACTCAACTTTGCTGTTTTATGATGGGTTTGGGTCTGTGATAATGTGTTCTAAAATCTAAGAAAATGTGTGTGTGCTTGTATGCACTGAAAACAATTTGTTTAATATCCCTTGAATATATTGAGGAATAACTATAATGACAGAAATGTGCAAAATGGCAATTTCTTATAATCTCTAAATTATTCTTTGACATGTGCAAAGGTTTTGCAAAAAAATGATGCACGTATACAATTTAACCAAAATAGCATGAAAATATACACAGGAAAATTTTTCATGTTTGTTTTGGCCATAACTGCACTATTAATAAACCAGAAAGGAGAAAAATTAAAGTATACAAAAATGAATTACTATATACAAGAGAACAGAGATACCAGCAAGTCACATAAATTCTGATCCTATGCTATGGGCAGTGTTTTATGAACTAAAACAAATCTCATCAACAGATCCAAATTCTTCCCTTTGGAGAATCCTAGAATCTAGGGAGTAAAGGAGCCTAATCATTCTTCCTTATTTAACTTTGAAATTGAATTTTCCAAAATGTTTATGTTCCTCCAGTCTGAATTTCTGGTTCCCTATTCTGTCAAACCAGAGATTTTATAATTTACCCACATATTATTGTACACCCAAATTAAATGTTCTATTAAAATAGAACATTGGTTGTTATAACTTTCAGTGAATTTTTTCCCTTTATAGCTCAATTCCTAGAAGTAGAATTTATTCAAAAGCACTGAGTGACACAGGTTTAAAAGAGTCCAAAATTATTGTAATAGTCAAAATGTCCTGAATTCCCAGATTTGTTTATTTCTCCAAAACTATATCTTTGATTTTTCTGTTTTGTTTTTTTTTTCATTTTCAGGCAAAAATTGCTACCCTGTTTAGTTATAACATAATTCTCACTTGCTTCATTATTTTACAAGATATTTGTAAAGTGAAAATTTCCCTCTAAGTTGTTAATGGAAACGTCTGCAAAGTAATTTAGTAACATTGTTAAAATTAAAAGTTTGCCTCTGAGTTGACATTTTCAGGCATTCAGGTGGATATCCATGTATTACCTTTGACTAGTATTTTATTATCTTATAGCTTTTATATAGAAAGGGTTTTAAGTGTCATTCAGTTTTGGGAATTCTGAATTTCATAGACACTAAGTGAAAGAATGTTTGCCAATATATCCTTTCTTAGACTATTTGAAAAAGGGGAAACATAAAAGGCACAGCTGTAGTGCAAAACTTCTATTTCTCTTCACTCTCTGTGGCTACAATTTTTTTAAAGATTTATTTTATTTATGCATACAAGAACTGGCGTACAGGCCAGAAGTGTGAGGGAGGGGTAAGAGGATTCACAAGAGACAGAGTGGGTAACAGAACAGGCAGATTGATTGAAATATACTGCTGAGGGAAGGAGCAGGCATGTCAGGAGCGTTCTGCTACGCCATATGGGTCACCTCCCCAGCCAGGGATCTCACTCATGCTGCAATGGCTGTGGATAGCTTGATAGTGCTGATACTTAACCCCTTGCACCACCAGAGAGGCCCTTGTTGCTCTTATTTCTATGCACACCTTAAGTCACAGAGCCACTCCAAAAGGTGGATTGCTCTGAGAAGAAACAAAAATTCCCCAGGCCCATAGTTTCATGATTCTTGAAAATATTGTAAGCATGACAATCATGGGTAATGTAGAAATTATAACTTATTAGCTTTGAAGAATGGATTTGAGATGATGAGAAATATTTTTGATAAGATAAAAATTTTAATTTTATGGATAGAAAATACAATATGTTGTTCAAGGCTGAGAAGTCAAATTACAAAGTCACATTAAAGTATGAATATGTGATATTGTTCATTATGGTTAGCTAATAAATGGTGCTTAAAGTTATAGTGGATTAAGTATACGAACTTCCCTAGCTACACTAGACTTCAGAATTAAATCCTCAAGGTCTAGTTTTGTCCTTAGATTTATCTAGTTCTCAATAAATATCCAGTGGATTCATTAATGAATGATTTCCTTCACATACTTTTCCTATTTGATCTTTTGTTTTTATTTATTAATCATTAACTATTTAATTTTCATTTTTACCTAACTGCCATAAACTCATTTTTAAAATCACTTGAATAAACAGCAGCCTCTTTGAACTAAGGATTGCTGAAAATCATTCCAAAAACTGAATTGGGGTCACCACCAACTGTTGGTCTTTAATCTTAACTGGAAAGTATTTGCAATGTCCCCAGTGAGTTGTGTTTCCAAGAAGACTATTTCAAATATTAGTTGTATTTTCACCCAGCTCTTTAAATTTTCAATAACCTTCAGTCTCAAGAGATGTCTTCTCCACCTTCTTCATAGGACAAGGTACAAAACAATATATGAGAACTTGTCCACATCTCAGTGATGATTATAATGTTTTTTTTTCCCACTTCCATTCCTTCTAAATCTGTTATCATGCCATGATTTCAAAACAAAACAAAATAAGCAAAGAAACATCACCAAGCATTCTTCACTTACACCATTTCTCCCTGTATAGTCTTTCAGAACTAAGCTTCTTGAAATAATTGCTAAATTTATTTGCCTCATATTTCTCAATTATTCCTAATGAAATTCCAATGAAGAAGACATTTCCAACTTTTTTTTTGACATTTGGCACCTGTGGTTATAGAATTTTTGATCTGAGACACATATATTTTAATTTTTGTGAGTAAATATATTATTCCTTGTTTTCAATTTGGATTAGTTTTATTGAGATAATTTTGGTCTACAATACTGTATAATATTTAGGGGTAGAGATTAAAACCTCTTCATGCCACTTCACCTCCAAAGACAAGACATCCTCTACCACAGTTCAGTGGCCTTATTCCTTTTATTTCTCATCTTCCATCATCCCCCAATGATATCCTCAATTCTGAAATTATATTTCAAGGGTTTGTTTTGATTTGATTTTGTCCGTTTCTCTCATCTGGTATTTGTCTTTCTGCTTCTGACTTTTCACTTAGCATAATCTTTTCCAGTTCTGTCCATGTTGTTGCAAATGGCACACTTTTATTGTTTTATAACTGATTAGTCCATTCTTTAGCCATTCATCTATCATTTGGTGCTTATATTTTTTCTATAGCCTGGTGATTATAAATAGTGCTATGATGATGATGGTGGTCTGTATATCCCTATGAATTAGTGTTTTCATATTCTTTGGATAGATACTGGGGAGTAGATTGCAGGATCATGTGGTAGGTCTTTTTTTATTATTTTGAAAAACCTCCATATTGTTTCCATAATGGCTTACCAGTCACCGGTCTATGTCCCTACTATAATGTACACAATATCCTTTTTCTCCACACCTTTACCAACACTTATTATTTCTGGTCTTTGGCATGTGAACCATTCTCACAGATGTACAGTGACATCTCATTGTTTTGATTTGTATTTTCCTGATGATTTTTTTTGTATGCCTGTTGATCACTTTTGTATATTCTTTGGTTATGTGTTTATTTAGATCTTCTGCCTATTTTACTTCGAGTTATTTGTTTTTGTTCTGCTGTGTTACATGAGCTATAGGATAGTAACCACTTGTTGGATGTATGATGTGCATATATTTTCTCACTTAAAATGCGTGTCTTTCATTTTAATGGTATTTTGTTTTGCTATGCAGAAACTTTTAAATTTGATGTTGCAAAAACGCTCAGCATAAACTTATTAAACTAAATTCAGCAATATATTAAAAGGATCATACATCAGGACCAAGTTGGATTTATTCCAGAGATACAAGGATGATTCAATATAAGCAATCAATAATCAATATAAGCAATCAATGTTATCAGTCACATCAACAAAAAGATAAAAATCATGATCATGTTAATATAGACAGATAAGGCATTTGACAAGATTCAATATCCATATATTAAAAAACTCAATAAAATGGAGATAGAGGAACATCACTGAACATAGATGATGAACCCATAACTAATGTCATATGGTAGAATGGTTAAAAACTGAAAGTTTTTCCCTCTAAGTTCATTCACTTCATCACTACTATTCAAGGTAGTATTGGAAGGTCTAGCTATCTATTACATTACCATACACAAACAATGTGCTATAAAACATATAAGGAAAACAACACATTTATAATTATGTTAAAATTAATAATGAGCAATTAACAAAACAGGTAAAAGATTTGCACAAGAAAACTATGAGATATTATTAAAAATGATAAAGATACAAACACGTGGAAAGATATCTTACCCAAAGCAATATATAGATTAAAGCAATCCAAAATAAAGTTTCAATGGCATTATTTAAAGAAACAGAGATATAGTCAAAAATATAGTAAACCACAAAAGACATAAATATCTAATGTAATCCTACAAAAAAGAAAAAGATAGGAAGTATCACACTCCTTAACTTCAAACTATGCTACAGAAATCTAGTCATCAGAACAGCATAATAATGGAATAAAAATAGACCTATAAATCAATGAAATATGGTGGTGAGCAGGCAAATAAACTCACACTTACATGTACAGTTAATCTATAGCAAAGGAATCAAGAGTATATAATGGAGAAAGAAAAGCCTCTTCAACAAATGATGTTGGGAAACTGAACAGCCAGATGCAAAAGAATCAAATTAGACCACTATCTAGCACCATATACAAAAATTAACACAAACTGGATTAAAGACTTGGATGTAAGACAGGAAACCATAAAATGCATAGAAGAAAACATATGGAAAACACTAGGAGTCACTGACTTCAGTGATATCTTTGGCAACTTGACTATAATGAATAGGGAAAGAAAAACAAAAATAAAGGGAGTAAATACTTTACTTATTATCTGCTTATTTTCTTGATGGCCTTTGTTAACCCTCTATATGTGTTTTTCCCTTATTTTTGTACATGGTCTACTCTTTTTTTTTAAGCATTTTTTTTAATATTTATTTATTTATTTATACAAGCACTGCTGGGTACAGTCAGAAGCGCAGGACGGTGAGAGAATTCACCAGAGCCAGAGCGGGGAACAGAGCAGGCAGAAGGACCAAAGTACACTGCTGAGGGGAGCAGCGGGCGGCAGGAGAGGTCTGCGCGCCATGTGGGACCCTCCTCCAGTGGCCAGGGAGTAGCTGGGGATTGAACTGGTGCTGCAGAGGCTGCGGGCAGCTTCGCAACCCCCTGCTCATGTGGGGAAGCCCACATGGTCTACTCTTTTACTTGATATATTTAATGTAGGCATGCTTACCTATAGTCATGTTTTTATGACAACTTACGCACTAATTTATCCCTAGACATGTCTTTAACTGCAGGCAGACATTCTTTGTCGTCATGGAAATTCACACAAGCGTGACATTTTAACCCAAATTGTTAAAAAGGAAACTCATATTCCACTCTAAACTTGCCCTTTTTGTTCTTCACTGTTTCAGTTGATATTCGAAATCAGAAGTCAAGGATGATTTTCTTCTTTTGTTCTTATATCTTTTGTTCAACCAACAAATCATGTTGCTACAGTGTAGTTTTAATATTTTCACTGTTGTCACCTTAATTTAGACCCTCATCCCATCTTATTTGGATTCCTGTAACAGTCTCCTGGCTGGATTCCTTCCTCCTACTTTTACTTTCCTCTAATCCATTATTTACACTGCTGCCAGAGTGAGCTTTCTAAAATGCAAATCTAATCATGTCTTTTCCCTGCTTCAGAATCTTATAATGACTCCCATAGCTTTCATGATAAAGTCCAAACTCCTTAGCATGGCATATAGGGTATTTTATGACATGGCATCTGCTTGCTCCTCTAGTTGCATTTCTTTTATCCCCTGACTTTCTGATAGTGAACAAAAGGTCATTCACAAGAGTCTGCCCACTCTAGCTTTGCATGCACTTGGTATCCCCCCTCCCCTCTATTTCTGAGGTAGCTTTCCCTCATCTTTCAGATCCAAAAACGATGCCTCATCCAGGGACGCAAGGGCTCTAGAATCGAATCCAGTTTAAAATAGTCCTCCTCTGTCTTTTCATTGTATAAAGCCTACTATGCTATTAGATCGCATCATATTTCTGGAATATATTTTCCTTACATGAATATATACTCCTTACAATAAACAAATCATATATATCACAAATTATTTTTCACTCATTATTAAATAAATGTCCAACTAGTACATGAAAAAATGGAAAACCAGAGATAGACTTGGTGGACTTTTTTGCATAATTCTTAGGGAGCCATGAGAAGCATTTTAAATCCCATTTCTAACAGTTACTGGTTGAGCGACCTTAGATAGTTACACAATCTTCTGAGGTGCCAGTTATTCACAGTGATAGCCCATAGTTCTTCAAACATAATAGAAGATAAAATGAGGTAATCCAGAGGAAGCATTATTGGCATGCTTTTTTAAATGCTAGCTCTTAGATTCCACATTGTCAAGTGGTGACATGGATTGGTATTTTTGAACATAAATAGAATTAATAGTTGGCATGTACAAGGAGATATATTTTCCTGATATAAGGAAAAACTGTAAAAATTTTAAATGCTCTATAATCAAAAGGCTGCCTTGTGAAGTAGTAAAATGTACAAGGAAAGGAGAGACAGCTTAGCAGCAGTGTATTAAAAACAAGGCAAAGATTTCAGTTGACAGGGAGATTAATGTGATTCAAAATGTGATATGGTTACTAGGAAAGTAATCTGAATTATAATTTAAAGGGAATTTATATCTGCAGAAGGTAATGGTAGTTCAATTTATAATGTACTTGTTAAAACTACTTAGAGTTTACAATCAATTATGAAAATTGTTTAAATGAGAGGAAAGAAAAACCTGAAGAAGGTGACAATTATGAAAAAAGAAGGGCAAAATGAGGAATGATAAAGGAGAATTTTGCAAAGTTTTTTGAGATAGAAGTCTACAGGTAAATATTATGCTCTTTCCAAACAGGTGACCTCAAAGGATGGAGTCTAACTTCTGCTTTTCTAATTTATAAGCAATGCACACTTGAAGAGATAATAAATGTCTCTGAATTTCAATTTTCTATTTGTAAAAGAATAAATAACTATCTCTAGAGTTGTTGGAAAGATGAAATAAAATAATTTTATTTAAATTTATTAACATGATGACTGACATTGAGGGGATGGGTAAAAGGTAGAAATTGTTTTTAACAAGAAGGTTTAAGCATCCTCTCTATTGAATTATATAGTCATACTCAAAAGACAGACACCAGTTTAACATAAGAGAGTATTTTCCAATTCCTAGAGGTGATAGAAAGGTCTGAGTTTCCTATTATTGAGTCTCAAAATTCACATCTTCAAGAAAGCTGTCTTTAAAATATCAGTTGCTTCTCTTTCTCTTTCAAATCCTGTTACCTCAGTTGTAGTTTCATTTTTATGAAGACTGTCTCCGCTTTTTAAGTATAGGGCTCTAGGTTCCAGTAAGATGGCAGAGGAGTAAAGACTAAAGACCCCATGCTTACCTCCTCCCAACACATACAACAAAACAGATACAGATAAAAACAGTAGTCCTGAAAGATGAGAGGAGAACCATTGTTTTCACAAGAAAGAGCTATAGGCAGGTAGAGAGGAGAGAATAAATGGCAATATAATTACACACAACCCAAGAGAGGGAGTGACAGCTGTGATTGCTAGGTTTTTCTTGGTGGTAGTGACTTAAGGACTCAAGTTCATATTGAGAACTTTAAAAACAGGTCACATATAACCAAGTGTGTAAAATGGAGGGGGCGTCTCAGGAGAATGATAGGATTGGGGCAGTATAGATATGATTTCTGTGGAGAGCAGCTAGTTATCAACAAAGGCTGACACTATTGCTAGAAATCAACTAAGGTCAAAGACTGAGGATTCAACGCCCTGCAACCCAGTCACAAAGGGCACTTGATGCCATTGGACAGTGCGTTGCAATTCAGGTGTAGAGCTTTTGTAAGGTAGGACTCTCAGCTTGAGTCTGGAACCTTCAAGTAGGCAGGCTCTAGACTGTGGGGAAGGTCTGGTGGGTGGAACTTGACTTAGTGGGAGGAGCCCTGCACAAAAGAGGCTCCTTTCTATAACTGGCTTCAGTGTAATCCAAAATACCTGTCCCCACTTGATCTTAGCCAAAAGGCCGAGAAGCGATTCAACGTGCTGAATGGGAAGGGGAAAACCTATCAATCAAGAATGCTATACTCTGAGAACCTGTCCTTCAGAAATGAAGGACAGATAAATATACACAAAATCTGAGGGAGATTGTCATACTTAAACTAGCCTTACAAAGAATGTTGAAAGGAATTCAACCTGAAGTAAATTTTTATTTATGGCTGAATAAAATTCCAATTTGTGGATATTCCTTATCTTCTTAATCCAGTCTTCTGTCAGTGGACACTTGGGTTGTTTTCATGTTCTAGCTATTATAAATAATAATGCAATAAACATTATAGAGAGTATGTTTGATGGTTCTACAGTCTACAGATATGTTTTAGGTTCTTTGGATAGATACCCAAGAGAGGATTGTCATAAAGAATTTGCATATTCATTTTTAAGCTAAATCCAAAGCATTTTCTGTAATGCTTTCATCAGTTTACATTCCCACCAACAGAGTAATACGATTCCCTTTTCACCATATCATTTCCAAAACTCTTTGTTTAAGGTGTTTTTAATATGTGTCATTTTCATGAGCATGAGATGGTATCTCAATGTGCTTGTAACCTACATTTCTCTTGTTGGTAGCAATGATAAGCATTTTTTCCATGTGTCTGTTGGCCTTCCATATATCCTCTTTGGTGAAATATCTATTCATATCATGTCCATATCTGTTTCTCATTTATGAATTGAGTTTGTTATTTCCATTGCAAATTGTGTGATTTTTCTAGTATATCTTAGCTATGTATATATGAGGTATATATCTTATCTTAGATATACAGTTAGCATAATATATATTTTATCTAATATATAGATAATTTTATTTAATATATCCCTGACAGGTAATTGTAAATATTTCCTCCCCTTAAGTAAGATGTGTTTTAATTTACTGTTGTTTTCTTTCACTATATAAAAACTTTTTAATTTGAAAAAAAAAAAAAAAAAAAAACAAAATACCTGTCCCTAAGCCACCCTTTCCTGAGCTGATTGAAGAGATAACATTCACCTAAGGAGCTTGCTCTCTCTGCCCAGAGGTTAAAGAAAGCAGGCTTTGGCAGCAAGAATTTGTCCTTCAGGAAAATTTAGTATATGAAAAATATTGGGACCAGATGCTGGCCTCAGCTATACCCCTGTCATTGACCATACTCCCTTCCTGGTAACAAAACCCCTGAGGAGATTCATAGGACCACAAGGGAGGTGATATTTTAAGGATGGCTCCTACAGACCCTGAGAAACACATGGTCGTCATCCAATTGTGATTGCAAATGGGACTGTTAGAAAACCCAGATTCTAGATCCCTCTGTCCCTGCCTGTATCCCAGGCAAACCACTGATTACAGAATCTTCAAACCAGAAACCAGAGCTGAAAAAAAGTTGAGGGATCAGTATAAGCTTGAGACTACCAGATAATTCTACTGACAAACTGGACTAGAAGAAGGTGTCCTTGCAAATACCCCCTCATTTTGGGCATCCACAGCCTCATAGGAAGCTTGAACTATTGGTACTTTCAACTGCAATGTCTGGGCTCCCAGCTCTCCTGGTCCCATCCTTCACTGGTACTAAATTCAAGTCATCCAAACAGGTGCAGAAACATCGATTTATAAAACAACAGACACCACAGGATCTGGGCAAACAACCTAGGATTGTATCCTGCAACTGCAACGTGAAATCTTAGTATAAGGGCAAATCATGAAGATAAGGAAAGAAAACCTTTTAACTCAATCCTTAAAATTTAATAATGGAGAGACAAAAAACTTATCACAAATCATGGGACAAACCCTGCCACTAACACCAACCTGGAAAAATCTAAATACAGCAGGACCTTAATGGAAGAATAGTTTAAAGTAACAGTCCCAACTATGCTTATAGAAATAAGAAAATAATTGACAAACAAAATGAGTATTAAAACAAGAATAGAGAAAATATAAGAAAGCTTCAAATGAAAATGGTGGACTGAAAGAAAATTCTCACTGAGCTAAGTATAATATTCCATGAAAGACAGGAACATTCTTACTTAAATGCTGGGAAACAGGTAACTCTTAAATACTTTTTCTTAGAGTAATGAATGCAGGGTATATGATGAAATTAATGTAGTAATATTCAAATAATATTTCTTGAATTAAAAAATGACTTCAGTTCAATGGCAAAGTTACTGTAGAAAAGTTTAAAAAATTGAGCGGTTGAATTGCATACTCACTTCTTCTAACACCAAGATTCACCTAATTTTGAGTAGGCACCTTCCTTAGAAATCTTCAGTAAGGTTTGCTCTACACTTACAGAAATCATTTAGAAAAAGTCCTTCACTTCTCAAAAGGTTGGATTAGGTGGTCTCTAAGCCCTCTTCCAATACAAATATCCAGTGAATTATTTCATGAATACATTTAGCCTTGAATTGAAGAAGATCTATAAATGCAAGAATAGCTAACATCAAAGAGTACACTTTATGGGTTTAAGTGAAGATTTTAAGCAAATATATGCCCTCTCTGGGGACCTGTTTATTTTTAGTTCTTAGATATAATAATGAAATAGTCCTTGCTTTATGTGGAATAGTTTCAATATGATTTAACTTCTTATATATTGTTACCATTTCATGAACGGTAAACGGAATCAACTGATATTTTTGCATTGTCTGAAATAAGAGGTAACTGAACCTGTTTGCTCTCCTATTTGTGGTTACTCATTTTCACTCATTTTTTTCCTCTTATCTAGCGATTAAGTAATATTATAGGGCAAAGCTCATTCCTGTTGATTCATGATCCTTGAGTCACTCTACGATTTTGTAATAGTCCCAGCAATGGAGTCATAAGCTGATGATATTTGTTCTCACCATTTTCACAATCTACCTTCAAGGCTTCCCATACCTTAGGTCATTAGCATTTCTAAATAAATGGTTTTGTGTTATCAAGAAAGAATCACACATGCTGATTCATTAGCTCTGATGTACCTCCAAGTTCAAATCTGCTGTTTACAAGGATAGAAAGAAGCAGTGCATGCAAATTAGTTGGAAGCTTACACTTGGCTACAGAAACAATTGCAAGGATCATGTAGAGATAACCTTGAAAATCTAAGATCAGAAAAATATCACACATTTATGAATTAGTGAATTTTCTCAGACTTGGCACTATTGACATTTGGAGCTGGATAATCATTTCTGTGGGTGAATATCCTAGGCATTGTAAGCTATTTAGTAGTGTTTCTGGCCTCCACCCACACTAGAGCCAGCAGTGCACTTCTCCTATTTATGACAACCAAAAATGGTCTCCAGCTCTTGTCAAATATTCCCCAGGGGGCCAAATCACTCCCAGTGGAGAAACACATATTTGGCATGAGAGAAGATATTTCCTAGGACCAGAGTAGTTTTCCATCATTAAAGTCTTAAGAGCATCAGAGGTCTCAGAGAGGCACATAAAGTGTTCCAACTGTGGTTTCCCACCCTGGACCAAAGAAATGAGAATTCTACTTAATATCTGAAGGGTTTCAACCTTATGGAATAGAGTTCTAAGTTTAAATTCTAAGTAAATACCATAAGATTTGATAACAAATCTCTCTTCTGACAGTGCCCTCCCTGCTAACGGCAAAAACGGCATGTTTGTATTTAAATCTTGTATTTAAACTTAACTGGTGTTGTCAGAAAATTTGTTAACAAAATTATAAAATGATTATTTCCATGCCAATGGGAATGTGTGAAATTTGTTAGAAAATATGCATTGTGGGTGTGTGTGCCTATGTCTATGTGTACTTTACACACTTTTGAGAAGAACAATGGTTTTAACCTAGTATATGTAGGCCTTGTCTTCCGGGTATTTTGTGTTAAGTGCTAAGTGGATTAGGGAAAGTTTGATTATTATTTTTAAGGAATAGCACCTGTATTTGTTTATGTCAGATAACAAAAGAAACTTCCCTAAAAATAGTTGGTAAATGTCCCGTGTCTGAAAAGCTCCACTATAAGCATTTTGCAATTTAATTCCACATGCTCCTCTATTCCATATGTGCTTTATTACTCTCTCAAGGAGTTCAATACCAGACATGAATTCTCTGCAAAAGGCTAACCAGTAAGGAAAATAAAACTGACAAACAGAGGAATGAAGCATTAAGCAATCAGAAGAGTTTAGAATCTTCTTTTCTTTTTGTGAAGTTTGTAAACGGCTTGGGATTTTTCCATACCCTGCTCCCTCTTTGGTTTGTGTCTTCCTTACACCGTCCTTGTTACAAAATTATGTTTACAATATTCTTTTCTACTTTTTGATAACCTTGACTAATACAAAAAATTCAGTAAGTAAAATATGTCCTTTAAGAGATTTTTGTTATGACTACTATTTGGGACAAGAAAATAACCAGGGAAAGAATTAGAACATAAATCAGTATAGATTATATATCTTGTAGGAATTTGATATTTAAGTATGTAATTCATATTTTATAATTTACTGTTAACAATAAAATTGGTTTTATTGTCAGAACAAGAGGGGCATATTTAAATCATATTTTCCTCTGACCCATTTACCTAGTTGGCCACTCAGAGGGGGACTCAGAAGTAAATTGTCATAGCAATTCTCTATTATGACCTGGAGTAGCATAAGCAATTGACCCTCTTGAATGTAAGAGGCACCACAGCACTTTTGGTGAATTCTTTCTTTCTTATAATATTGGTTCAGCATTTCTCTGCAAAGTTCAGTGAGGTTCATTAGCTTATCTGAAAGAGAATGGGACCAGTACTTTTGAGACAGCTTCTCCCTATGACTTTTCTAATTAAATCCCTTCCATCAGATGAAGAGCTGCCCTTTTTACTTGACAAACATTTGTTCTAATTTGGCCTTGCTTGATTTTTCAGTGCTTTTACGTCCCTCTCCCCCTCTCTATACCCACTAGCATCTGTTAGTCAGAAGATCGCTCTGGCTGACATTTACTCTGAATGTGCTTGCTTATTAAAATATTTCAATGTTAGACAAGCTTATCAGTTGAAAAATACAATATAGTTCCAGAGCACTAGTGGGGCTCATATTAAAGACAGGTTTTGTTGTACTGATGCATCTTTCTTATTTATTTATTTTTTGAAATAAGGTTGCAGGTACTCACTAAAAGACTTAGGGAAACTTGGAAGTAGAGAGAGATTTATATTTTGCAGTGTAAGCTAAAACCTCTTCCTTAATTTCCTCTTAAGTATAAGAATCGCATGTTGCCTAGGTAAACATAGGGATTTGAGTTATGATTAAGAGATAAATAACATAAAGCACTCGTACTGGTCTTATTTGAAAATTATTAAATGGTCTTTGGTGGAATCCTTTTGACCTCAGAATGCAACTATGGAAGAAGTTGAGAATTCCAAAACCTTTAAACTCTGTTCATTTTGCACAGGTATTGAAAATACTAGTAAAACTTCTAGCTCTCTGGCTAATTGGAACTAATCCTTCAGGAAGACTCTTCTTTATATACAAAATGATGGTATGTAAGGTTAAGTGCGCACCTAGGAGCAAGTGAACAGTTTAGGCTGAGTGTTAACCCTGGACTTCAGAAAGGCATACTCTGTCAGTGACAAGTCTTGCTACATTCAGTTTATTCTCCTATTTTCTTTAACACTATCCAGTGCTATTAGCTTGCCAGCCATGTAGTCTGTAAGTAATAGGTTGCAATAGCTGCTGAAATTGACAAGTGCTTAGCCCAGAGCATGGATTGAATGTAATTCATAGGGTTCCCGAGTTAATTTCCAATACCTATTTCATCAAGGCAGACTGATAGATGGCTGCCAGCATCTTTTAGCTTTATCTGTAAATCCCTGTGTCTTTTACTGCCATCATTTTGTTTTTTATACATTCCATTCCTTGCATTTGCTCCTCCCCATTTCCATAACTTCAAATGGAGCTTCTCTCTAGACACATCAGTCATTTAGGGTTGAGGCCCTTGCAGCTAAATGCAAGACCTTCAAATGTTATTGAAGTGTATTTTTCCATGTGGCCCTGTTTAAAGTGATGTTTCTTTAGGGACTGCAGGGTGAAATATGAAGTTATCTGGGAGAGTAAATCTGAGATGTTGGACAGATGGTGAAGCGTCAGTGCATCCACAGAAATGCATTTCATTTTTATACAGGGGACACTCTCAATCAATTTTGGCTTGAGAAAACAGTTGCTTGTATTGCATCAGTGGCTTTTTTCTCCTTTAACAGATCAATAGTGAAGCTTGCAAATCTCAAATAGATTTTAAATAAATTCATTAATAGAGCAAATGTAAAATTCAAAATAGAAAATTTTCTTAAAGATTCAGACTTTACTGAATATAGAGCAAAGGTTACCACTAAAACATCAAGTGGATTAACTGTTGGTAAAACATAAAACTCATTTACTCTATAGAATGTGGTTTCATTTCTCACCTAAAATGTGCTTTGGGAACAGTGTATCTTCACTACAGTTCTTACTTAAACTTTGCAAAATTACTTTTTTTATTGAAGGTCCGAAGTTCCCATTTATACTACATATATTTAATAGCCTTCTAAATCACCCAACTCAGTCCACCTCGGTTTCCGTGAGTCTAACTCTAACTCAAATCACTCTGCTTTCATCTAGCATGTGGAAAAGAACACTTGGAATTTTGGATATTCCGTCTATTGTAAAATTGTTATTTGAAATTTTTCAAATGAGAACCCAACAATATTTTAGTGTATATTATTCATTTATGGGCAACATCCCAGACAGTGCCTTCCACATTATAGTTATGATTTACCATTTTAGCACATTTAGAACATTTACCAAGTGCTAAATGGAGTATGCCTAAGCTGATTTCCCCAGTCAATATAAAGTATAATCAAACTTGGAAAAACATACCAAGGAAAGGTAAACTAAATCATTTCAATTACATGAAGCTGCACTCATATCTTCAAAATTATTGACTTTCAAGAAATATATGGAGATTGTCCCAAAGAATTAATGTTTTTTAAAAATGACTGACTTTACAACTGGATGCTTGCTTTGCTGGAAGTTCAGTGAAATTGTCTGACAAGGCAGATACTTGTTTTCTTGATGGCATCGAGTACTGGAGAAGGGATGGCATAATGATATACACCTAGAACAGGAGCTGGCAATTTTTTTTCTCAAAAAGCCCAGATAATGAAATATTTTGAACTTTTGGGACCATATGGTCTCTATTGCAGTCACTTAATTCTGTTGTTATAGCAAAAACGTAGCATAAATAACACACAAAAAAGTGGACATGGCTATGTGACAATAAAACTTTAAAAGCAGATGGAGGAATGGATTCTATAGTCTGAAATTTTGTGCTCCTCAAGCTCTTATGGTGAAATCTAATCCCCAAGATGATGGTGTTAAGAGATGGGGGACTTTGAGAGGTGAGTAAGTCATGCATAGGATTAGTGCCTTAGAAAGTAGACCCCACAGGGCTTCTTATCTCTGTGAAGATGCTGTGAAAATCAAGCAGTCTGCAACCTAAAAGAGGGCCTTCCTTAGAATATGCCCACACTAGTGCCATGATCTTGGATTTCTCAATCTTCAGAGCCAAGAAAAACAAATCTCTGTTATTGATAAGTCACACACACCATCGAATGGTATTTTGCAGTGGCAACCCAAGTAGACTAAGTCAACGATTTGCTACTTTTTTTTTTTTTAATTCAGTGCTCAGGTTTAGATTTATTCAGTGCTCACATAGCCCTAGATTCAATTCACAGCTCTCCATTTATTAATTGTGTAAGGCGAAGTTGCTCAATCCTTCTCTATATTAGCATCTTCATCCCTTCCCCAATATGAGAATAACATTCAGTGCATAGGACTTTTAAATGGGCTTGTGCTGTATTCATAGTGCTTAATAAATAACCATTGGATTTGCTAAGGCTAATGAAAAGTTCTTCAAAAAATTTAGGAAACCCTATTTAATGTTTTTAGAATTCTTTCAGCAGACAACAGTTGGACTCAAAATTGATAGGGAAAGACTGTAGTAAAAGTTTACTCATTTAGAGTAATTGAGGTGGAACCCCTTCTGGATCATTGAAAAGTTTGAATTATATGATGCTTTTTATAGAAAATAGTTTTGTTGTTTTCAAGTACATACAGTAATTGGCAAAACATCCAAGAAAGTATTGCCAAGTAGACTTCCTGCTGGTGTGTTTAAGTGAAAAGCCGAGACTCATTTAAAATTAGCATAGTATTATGTGTGTAAAAATGGCCCAGATAAAGTTCTTGAAAGCAGTTTCCTCTCTTAGGTAGTTAAATATTCTCCTTAATTTATTGTATAATAAAGAACAAATAAATAAAATTGGTCAGTTTTCTTTTCTCTACTTCTATACATTTAGCTTTCTTTTACTTAAATTAATGGTTAAAGATTACCCCTTCAGGACATAAAAACATTAATTCAAAAGGATGCCTGCACCCCTATGTTTATTGTACCACTATTTATAATAGGTAAGATATGAAAATAACCCAAATGCCCAAAAATAGATGACTGGATCAAAAAGATGTGGTATATATACACAATGGAATACTATTTATCAATGAAAAAAAAGATAAACTCATGCCATTTGCAGCAACTTGGATGAGCTAGAAGGGATTATATTCAGTGAAAAAGTCAGAAGGAAAAAGTAAAATGCCAGATAGCTTCACTTTTAGGAAGAATATAATGGAACCAAATAAGGGATCAGGGGAAAAAATAATAACAGAAAAAAATTGGCAGGCAACTATAAATCAGAGACATTCTTCAGGGGAGCGGAAAGGAGAGGGATCAGAACAGGAGAGGGAACAGCACAGGGGACTATGGTGATGGTGCACGGGTGAATTTGTGGTGGGAATCTCTGGGGACTATACCTGAGAGGAGAAAGCAAACATTGTACAAAAATGAACAATGTTGTGAAATATATTAAAATAAATATATTAAAAAGATTGTCCTTTGAATAACAGAATTTCTCTAACATTTCTTGCCTTATTGGCACATAGAATTCCTTCACATAGTTCAAAATAGACTGGCATGCCCAATCATTTTGAAGGAAGAATTGAATTTTTTTCTGTAGAGCAAGTGTTTATAATATACAAAATCACATTTACATATGGCATTATAGCTAGAATTTATCTGAGTGTATGATTAAAACATTATATTAATTCTTAAGCATTTTCTTGTTCCTCCTTTCTATTTTACAATCCATTTCTAGAGTCATTTAATTTTAGGGTAATTATTCTAGGGAAATTTCCCCCTTCTTATAGCTGAGATTAGATGCTAAGTTCTTTTCTTTAAGCTCTTTAAAAGTTGTAAGCAAATAAATATTTATTTATTTATTCAACAATTACTGATTTAGTCAATACAGTTTAGCAGAGTCACTATTTTGCCACAATTGGCTCAGGTACTGGGAATACAAACACCAATAGGTGCTTCTATTCTCAGTGAGTTTTCCCTTAAACACATGGGATGTCTCATTTTAAGCTCTGAGGACCTTTCTATAGACACTTTAACTTAAATCTTGGACTAGTCTTTTCAATAGCCAAGTAGTTGTCCCCACTTTGGTTCCTGGTTTTCTACCAAAACAAAACTCTAGGTTAATTAGTTCTTACATGAGAGTAAAATTATACTTCTAATTGTCACCTCTCACAATGAATGAGCCAATTTCCTTTGAACTTTCGCACTATAATTTTTGAGCATTATTTTTCCTCCTTTATGGACATTCTTTCTCAATTCACTCATCTTGGTCTTTTAGCCACTTTTCTTTGTTTTAAACTTAAAAAAAACATTCCTATTGTAATTATTTATCTCACTCTAGAGCATAATGCCTTACATTCAATTGTATATTTCTCTTTTATGGTGGCAACATTTCATTTAATGTCTGCTTCCCAAAGTAAGCACTTTTTTTTTGACCCAGCTCTGAGATGCTTTGAGATGTTGTATTTGAGTTTATGAGTTATTATATCATCTTCATGAGGAGGCTCATAACTCAAATATACATTCATAGATTAATAGAGTCATCATTCTAGAAGTTGCCTACGAGATGGTTGTTTTAGAGAAAATCCTGTTCAGCTAGTATCTAAGTCGTTATGAATGCACATACTAGCTTAAATTGGCTTAACCAAAAAAAGAAAATCTGTTAATTCAGGTGAATGAAATGCAGTCCAGGCGATACAGTGGTTAACTATACGATTGCAGATACCAAGTACAAATGTCTTCATTGGTCAGTTGATGTCTTCAAGAGTCAGTTTCCCTTTCCTATTTAGCTTGATGTTCCTCCCTGTGCTATTTTCATTCTCATGCTGCACATAGAGATGAGGTAGATAGAAGCTTCAGTTCCCATTCTATTCCCTCTTTGTTCAAGAGAACAAATACCTCTTCAAAATAGTCAACATAGATATCGGAATCTTTTTTGAAATTCTTTTTTTTTTTACATCATTGTTCATTTTTAAACAACATTTGCTTCTTGCCCCCCTCAGGTGTAGTCCCCATAGAATTTCCTTCATGAATGCACCTGTGCATCATCACCACAGTCCCCTATGCTTCTCCCTCCCTCCCTCTGATCCCTCTCCCTCCTCCTCCCCTGCAGGATATCTCTGATTTATAATTGTCTGTTTTTGCTTTTTTGTGTTTTGTACTGTTACTGTTTTTTTTTTACACTGATATCTTATTTGGTACCCCTATATTCCTTCTATAAGTGAAACCATCTGGTATTTTTCTTATTCCTTCTGACTTATTTCACTAAGCATAACTCCTTGTAGCTCCATCCACGTTGCTACCATATAATCCAGCAATTCCACTCCTAGGGATCTATCTACCCAAAGGGCACAAAAACATTGATTCAAAAGAACAAGTGTACCCGTATGTTTATTGCAGCACTATTTATTTATTTGTTTGTTTGTTTGTTTGTTTGTTTATTTATTATATAATAGCTGGGGTACAGGCCAGAGGCATGGGAGGGCGAGAGGATTCACCAGAGACAGAGTGGAGAGCAGAACAGGCAGACGACCAGAACACTGCTGAAGGGAAAAGCGGGCGAGGCAGGAGAGGTCTGCCACGCCATGTGGGTTTCTCCCTGGCTGGCCAGGAATCGAACCTGTGCTGCAGAGGCTGCAGACAGCTTCACAGCGCTGTGCTCAACCCGCTGCGCCACCGGGGAGGACTTGCAGCACTATTTATAACAGGTAAAACCTGGGAACAACCCAAATGAGAAAACATAGGTAACTGGATCAAGAGGATGTGGTATATATACACAATGGAATGCTATTCAGCAATCAAAAAAGATAAGCTCATGCCATTTGCAGCAACGTGAATGGAGCTAGATTTCGGAATCTTAACAAAATAGGATAGGTGAATGGATACAGACCATTAGCTCCAAAATAGAAGATTCAATTAGAAGAAAATTGACTTAAAATTAATGTACTGCTCACCGAACACTATAACTAAACATCCTTAACAAATCAGTTAACCACTATAAATCTTAATTTTTTTTCCATTTGAAATTTGATTAAAGACATACACATGATAGCATTCCATGATAGGTAATAAATATAATATCACACATGAAAGTATGATGTACTGATAGACACAGAAATGTATTGTTATTTTATTTTTGTCCGTACTAGTACTGGTAGTGCTTAGTGTTTATGCCAAGATGAATGAAAGAATGACTTTAAAAATGGAGAGGAGACCCAAGTAGTAATATTTTCCTGAAAGTGCATAAAAGAATGAGTACAGAAATTTGAAATTGAGCACTTAAACAAATGCAGGTGTATATTCAAAAGAAGAGTTTCAATTAGGAGTTTGATACTATCATATGGAAAGAAGGCTTGGAGTTAAATCTGAGTAAAACTGATAAGAAAGGACAAGGCAAAGTTGTTAAAACTTTTCATACTTTTTTTTAAAAACTTTTCATACTTTCTTATTTTCAAAAGAGCACAAATAACTTGTGAGAAAAACTATTACCCTAAGTAGACTTTCTAATTCATAATTTGTCATATCTATCTATCTACCTATCTATCATCTATATCTATCTATCTATCTATCTATCTATCTATCTATCTATCTATCTATCAGTCATTGCCATCTATCTAATCATGTATCAGTCTTTCATTTATAAGTATGGGCTAACATAGTAAAATACCACATTTTGGGTAGTATGAACAAGATATATTTATTTCTGTCAGTTCCAGAGGCTATAAGTCCATAATCAGGTTTGGTTTCTGGTGACATTTCTCATCTTGACTTGCAAATAACCAACTTAGTGTGTTCTGTCATGGTCTTTTGTTAGTGTGTGTGCAGAGAGAGAGAGATTTCTGGTATGTCTTCCTTTTCTTATTTGAAAACCAGTCCTATCAATTAGGACCCACTCTTATAACCTCACTTAACCTTAACTAAGGTTAAGTTAAGGTTAACTTGTAGGCCTTACCTCTAAGTAGTCATATTGTGGATTATGATTTCAACAGATGAATTTGAAAAGGGAGGACAGTTCAGGACATGACTCTATAATGCATTTCTCCTCATTATGGTACTTTAAACAACATTGCAATTGATTACACATTTTCTATTTGTTTTTCTTGAGACACTAACCTTATCTCATTTTCTTTATCCTTTTACTTTATAGTAAATTGTTTCTGTTGTGGTGCTCAATAAAAATTGTTGGTTTTTTGACATAAATTGATAATCATTAAGAGACTTTTTAAATTTTATCTGATGTGTGACCATTTGATTTTATCAAACAAGTACTTCTGCTCTCTGGAGTTCTTTTACTTTTTCTCTAGGAGGAAATAACCAATATTGGTCTCACTGCCACTGCTGACCACTCTTCCCTGTTAAAGGGTTCTTTCAATAGCTTATTCAATAAACTTGATGGATTATAATATTTCCCTGGAAAATCAAATACTGTCTTCCATTAAAGACTGAAAAATATTTATAAATATAATGTATACTTTAGCCTTTTTCTGGCATAATCCTTCACTATTTATTGGAGGTAGAAGAAAGTATAGTGTAAAACTGTGTACAATAAATAAATAAAACCTCTCTTTTCAAAGGACTGCCACCCTACCTCCCAAACACACACACACACACACACACACACACACACACGCATTTCAACAGGATTAGAATGATTCAGACAGGGATTTCAAGTTAGAGTACTCAGACTCAAATGAATGCAGTTTTGAAGAAATAAAGTAGTAGACCGTTGCATTTTCATAATCAAAAATGAAAATGCATACATAGTGCAAAAATGAAAAATGATGTAAGAATTATATAAAATAAAAATAAAATAAAATAAATTCCAAAAAAAGAAAAAATTGGTAATTTGAAGTTTACAAATTCATCAAGTATTCTACTTGTGTAGAATACTTTACAAATTCATCAAGTATTCTACTAATTGCTTTTTACACTGTGAATTGTTCTCATTGTGCAAGCATAAGTTTAGAGACCCTTTCTCCCAGTTTTCAAAGGATTTTGAATTTTTTTTAAGATTTATTTTTATTTAAAGAATTTTTATTTATTTATACAAGCACTGGGTACAGTCAGAAGCGCAGGAGGATGAGAGAATACACCAGAGCCAGAGTGGGAAACAACAGACAGACTGACGAAATACACTGCTGAGGGGAGCAGCAGGCTGCAGGAGAGGTCTGCGTACCATGTGGGACCCTCCTCTGGTGGCCGGGGAGCAGCCCAGGTGCAGCCGGGGATTGAACCGGCGCTGCAGAGGCTGCGGGCAGCTCAGCAAGCCGGCGCTAAACTGCTGAGCCACCGGGGAGGCCCCGGTTTTGAATTTCTTGCAAGGAAGAAATGATATCATACTTAAAAGCTTATCCCAACATTTGGTTTGTAACCTTGAATTAAGTCTCCAGATAATCAAACCCTTTAGACTTCTCATTTTGAAAAGTGTGAGCGATAGTACTTACAACTAGCTTTTAAACATATGTAACAGGAATACTCTGGAGGTTAATTACATTAAAAATCTACAAATTGTTTGTAGCTCCTTGGGGTTGGAGGCTACATAAATATAACTGTCATCCTTTTCCAGGGACTGACCAAATTTCTTTTAAAAGCAAAAGGTTTTCATCTTGTTTTCCTGAAACATGACCTATGTTGGCAGTCATGATGCTTTACAGCATTGATGCAGCTGCCTACTGAACCATTTAGAGCACCTTTCGATCTGGAAACTTTGATTACATTTTATGATCACTTTCCTAAGGTCAAGGCATTTGATTTGCATCCATCAAGCAAGTGGTAAAACGAAAGTCTTTTCTGAAGCATTATCCCTGGCTTATCTCTATAATTCATTTACAACATCTACTTCATATACATTCAACCTTTCATTGTTATCTTGAATATAGATATTTTGTGCTTTTACACTAATATTTCTAGGATTTAAAAACATAAAGTCATGAGCTTTGTAGAACCTGGAACAAATGTAGAATTTCAATTTATTAAGTGGTTTAAGATTCTGGAGACCATTGCCATTTTGAAAGGTTCCAGAAAGCAGAAGTACTTGTTTGATAAAATCAAGTAGTCACACATCAGACAATCATTTTGTAAAGGGCATGGAGTTTGGTGGAGCCAACATAATTTAGACTGCAGATGCTGCATAACCTCCTCCTGGGATTTGGAGAATCATCTCTGGAACTGCCATTTCAGAAGCTGTCTACTGAACCACATGTGGAAAAACTTAAAACAAATTAAGTCTTAGAAACATTTAATCCTAATGCGCTTCACTATCATTAAAACTGCACAGGAAAATATTTGTTATCTGGGGACACAGGTATAATAATATTTTGGGTGCTGTGAAAGTCAGAGTGTGTCACCCCCCCCTCCACTTGCAATCTGACAAAGAAACCTACAAACAGCAGGGGATAGACAGCTATTTCATGCCCTGGGAGGCAAGAAAAAAGATGAAATTTAATGTTTGAAGGATGGCTGTACTCATAGTTTCATCTGACTTGATGCAACGCAATGTCAAATTGTGGCAAGAGTAAAGAATGTCAGAAAACCTGAATTTTATTGAATGGTTTATGTAGGCTCTTTGCAAGGTCACCTTAGGTTTCACTATAGAACTACTAAGGTTTTCTATTTTGTCAGAATACCATTACTACCTTATGTGGCATCTATAGCATTTTTCAAAAACAATTTTCTTGAGAGTATTTATGCCACAGACCTCTGTATTTAATAAAGATGTCTTAGTAAACTTCAACGCATTTCCCAACCCTTCATTTTTGTTGGCTTATTCTGCCGTTAATTGGTAATCAATCTCTGTCAAGATAAGCAATTTGATCTACCTTAATAGAGAAACGAGTTCAGTTGGGAAGTGATAAAAACTCATTTCATTTTAATATGACCTACACTGCAGGTATCGCATGGGTTAGCACAGACATTCTGTTTATTTCTATGTTATAGAGAAAGAAATGTTCAGATTTATCATAAATGAGCTAATACTCTGTTTATATAAACATATGAGTTGGTGTGCTCTTTCTTAATTACAAATCAACAGTCAAGTATTTTTAGTATCTTTTATTTAAAAAGATTTATTTATTTATGCATATAAGAACTAGGGTACAGACCAGAGGGGTGAGAGGATTCACCAGAGACAGAGCAGGGAACAGAACAGGCAGACTGACCAAAATACACTGCTGATGGGAGCAGTGGGCAAGTCAGGAGACGTCTGCTGTGCAATGTGGGTCACCTCCCTGGCCAGGGATTGAACTTGTGTTGCAGTGGCTCCGGGTAGCTTCAAAGTGCTCCATTTTAACCCCTTGCACCATCAGGGAGGCCCCTGTTTTTAGTATCTTAACACTATGCTGTATGTAGCAATTGTTTGGAATTTTGACAAATGAAAGGCTGTTTATTCATCAGTCAATTTGTAAGTCTCCACAGAAAAACAAATAAGACAACTCTTTGCAATTGTTAACACAACAGAACAACTTGAAAGTCTGACTGTACATTTTAACTAGCTGCTATAGCATTGTGTATAACTCCTGATATGTAATTAAACATATCTCCTTTTTTCTGCTTTGTGACTGATTTGATGTCATTATAGTAAACAATTTCATTTAGCATGATAGTCATACGATTATAATCATAAACTATATGCTGGCCCAAAATATTAAGAAAAATTGATGGTTTATATATTTGACTCTGATACAGAATTGAACCAAAATCAGAGAAGTGATAGGCAAAGGTCATGAAGACATGGTGTGGATAAAATAAGAATCCAGTTCTAGAGAAAATCGTATGGTAACACATAGTTAGTTGAATTACCAAGGATTAAAGAAAGCATAGATCTAATAAAACAAGCTAACCATTGAATATAATGTAAATCTAATGACTTTTGTTTGACTTATCTGAGTATGTACTTCAGAGCTAGGAGTCAGTATATATCTAGTAATTTCTGTAATGCCAGAGTTTACAGTTGTACTTTTGTTTTTATTTTTTATCTTGGTTATGACTCTGATACAATTAATAGTGAATTCATGATCATAAATACAATCAATACTTACATTGATTTATTTATGTATAAACAAAATATTAGTTAAATTGTTAGGTTTAAATGAATCTTAGGAGAACACAGAGTCCAAAGGAAGATCTTATACAGGCATACCTTGTTTTATTACACTTTTTTTTGTTGTGATTTGCAGAAATTATATTTTAAAAATGGGAGGTTTGTGGCAAAACTGCCTGGAGCAAGTTTACCAGCACCATCTTTCTAACAGTGTGTGCTCATTTTATGTGTCACATTTTGGTAATTGTAACAACCCTTCATCCTTTTTCATTCTTATAATATTTGGTATATGGTGTTCCGCAATCAGTGATCTTTGATGTCACTATTTTAATTGGACAGGGAAGGCTCCATGAATTATGCTATGTAAATAGCAAAACTAATTGATAAATGTTGTGTTTTCATAGTTCCATTGACCTGTTATCCCCTTTTTTCACCTCCCATCCCAGTCTCTCCCTATTCCCTGATGCACAACAGTATTCAAATTGACCCTGTTAATAGCCCTATTATGACCTCCAAATATTCATGTGAAAGACAATTTGTACTTTTCTCATTTTAAATCAAAAGCTTGAAATGATTAGGTTTTTTGAGGAAGGCATGTTGAAAGTCAAGATAACCAAAAAGCTAGGCCTCTTGGGTAAAACAGTTAGCCAACATGTGAATGCAAAGGAAGAGTTCTTGAAGGAAATTGAAAGTGCTACTTCAGTGAACACATGAATAATAAAAAAGCAAAATAACTTTATTGATGATATGGAGAAAGTTTGAGTGGTCAGGATAGAAAAATCAAATCAGCCACAATATTCTCTTAAGCCAAAGCCTAATCCACAGCAAGGCCCTAACTCTTCAATTTAAAGGCTAAGAGAAGTGAGTAAGCAGAAAATGAGAAGTTTGATACTGATAGAGGTTGGTTCACACAGTTTAAAGAGAGAACCCATCTTCATGATACAAGTGTGCATGGTGAAGTGGTAAGTGCTAATGTTGATGCTGCCACTTAAATATCCAGAAAATATGGCTAAAATAATTGATAAAATGAGCTATATAAAACAACCAATTTTTAGAATAGGCAAAATAGCCTTATATTTAAATAAGATGCCATCTAGGAGTTTCATAGCTAGAGAGGAGAAGTCAATGCCTGGTTTCAAAGCTCAAAGCATAGACTGATCCTTTTGTTAGGGGGTAATGTAGCTGGTGATTTTAAATTGAAGCCAGTACTAAATTACTATTCGGAAAATTTAGGTGCCCTTAAGACTAATGCTAAATCTATTCTGTCTGTGCTCTGTAAATGACACAACAAAGCAAGGATGGCTGCACATCTATTTACAAAATGGTTTACTGAATATTTTAAGCCCACTGTTAATACCTACTGCTAAGAAAAAATATTCCTTTCAAAATACTGCTGGTCATTGACAATGCACCTGTTCACCCAAGAGAGCTGATGGAGATGTAGAAGAAGATTAATGTTTTTACACTTGCTAACACAACATCCATTCTGCAGCCAATAGATCAAGGGGTAATTTCAACTTAAAATCTTATTATTTAAGAAATGCATTTTATAAATATATAGTTATTCCTCTGATGGATCTGGGAAAGTAAATTAAAAAACTTCTAGAAAGGATTCACCATTTCAGATGCAATTCAGAACATCCATAAAAGGAGGTCAAAATATCAATATTAACAGGAGTTTAGAAGTTGATTCCAACCTCATGGATGATTTTGAGGAGTTCAAGTCTTCAGTAGGGGAAATAACTCCAATATGGAAATAAGAAGGGAAGTGGAATTCAATGCAGGGCTTAAAGATGTGACTGAGTTGTAATTTGATGACAAACTTGATGAGGAGACATTTCTTATGCATGAGCAAGAAAGTTGTTTCTTAAGGTGGAATCTACTCTTAGTGAAGATGCTACGAATGTTGCTGAAATGATGATAATGGGTTTACATTATTACATAAATTAAGTTGATAAAGCAGTGGCAGGATTTGAGAGGAATGACTCTGATTTTGAAAGTTTTGCCATGGATAAAATGTTATCAAAAAGCATCACTTGCTTCCAAGAAATCTTTTATGAAAGAAAAAGCCCATCATTATGACATACTTGATTGTTGTCTTATTTTAAGAAATTGCTATAGTCACTTCAACCCTCCACAACCACCATCTGATCAGTCAACAGCCATTCACACTGAGACACGATCCCCACTCACAAAAGTTCAGATGAGGGTTAGCATTTTTCAGCAATATTTTAAAAGTGGACTTTTTTTTCATTCATAATGCTATTTTTTAATACAGAATAATGTAAATAAAAACTTTATGAACTGGAAAACCAAAACTAATAGTGTGACTCACTTTAATGTGACATTAGCTTTATTGTGGTGATCTGGAACCAACAAATATCTCCAAGGTATGACTAGGTTGGGTGGTGGGAAGTGAAAAGAGAGATATAGTTAGATAGAAAGCAGATAGATAGATAGATAGATAGATAGATAGATAGATAGATAGATAGATAGGTAGATAGATAGATAGATAGATAGATAAGAAGTCTGCATGCTGTGTGCATGTTTTTGTTTTAATATTGTTTGAGATTAATAGTAAGCAATAATCCTAGTATTTGAATATGTATAATTTCAGAATATTTAGGAAAAGAGCAGGGAATCAAATTCTATTGTTTTTTGTCAAAACAGTCAATATGCAAGACTGAAGAGTGTAAGTTTTGGGATTTGTTCTATTGAAACAATAGTTAGGGTCCTGTGACTTTAGATAGTTTCAGTTTCATACGTTGGCTTACAAATCAGTGACATAAATTGTTAATATAATTTTCCTGTCATTTCATGAATCTATTTTTGTGCTTATGTTCAATATAAATCAATAAATTTCTGAACTTAGAAGGTATTCCTATAAGTCCATAGAATATAGGTTATAAGCTGTTGCCAAAATATATACTGAGTGAGTTAGGTAAATAAAAACTAGGTTTTGTTTCCTTGAAATACTCTACATAAAAAGAAAAAGAGTTTTCCTACTTCAAACCCACTACAGAAAAACAAGTAATTTATATTCTTGACTTTTTATATCCTCTACCTTAAAATTATTTTATATTAAATAATATATGAATGTGCATAATACATAATATAAAAATTTTTGTTTTTCCCTCTTATTTGATTTCTAAAATTTTAATAACTATTTTCAGCACCATCAATAACTATACTGTCCTTCTGAGTTTGTACATGAACAGCATAAACTTAGCCCTGATTTATTCATTTCCATATTTTTTTGTCAGCAAATCTTACCTATATTGTTTGGAACAGTTTTTCCCTTTCCTTTGGTCTCATAATCAAAATAACTAGGTAAACCCTAACCAAATACAAACTTTGTTTGTATTTTCCCCATTCTTTCAAAATAATCAACACAGAGACCCTTATAACTTTTACCCTAATATTAGTCAAGGTTTTTCAGAGAAACAGAACCAACAGGAGATTTATTACAAGGAACCGGATCATGTAATTTTGGAGTCTGAGAATTGGCACAAATTGCTCTCTGTAAGTTGGAAACCCAGGGAAGTGGTGATACAAATCAGTCCAAGTGAGAATGCTGAAGAACCAGGGGAACCATGGTTTAAATCCGAGTTCAATCGGTGAAGCAGTAAGAAGGGATCAATTCCTGCATCCTATGCATTTTGTTTCATTTAGGTCCTCAATGGATTGAAGGATGATCAGGCATAGTGGAAAGGATACTCTAATTTACTGAATCCACTGATTGAAATGTTAATCTCATGTGGAAATATCCTCAGAGACAGCATTCAAAACCAATATTTAATCTGAGCATCCATGACCTCTTCAAGCTAATGCATACAATTAGTCATCACAACCCTGTACCTTCTTTTAAAATATTTATTCAGAGTTTCACTTATGCATGATTTTCCCCTTTTATCCTTTATAAGCCATAATTTGTATATGGCTTTTTTCCCCATGAATGGTCTATGTCTTGAATGAATCTTGATGACTCCTACCCTCCCCTGATGTACAGGCATAATTTTTTCATCTAAATAGTTTTAGTTCTAACTGGGATTCTCTAACTTGCATATCTGATGTTGGTTTACTGTTTCTCATATACTACACCATCCATACAACAATCAGTTATCAGCCTTCTCCTGTGTCTCATGCATCATCACACTGTTTGGGATACGGTGGTCAAACAAACAAGCACACCCAGATTCTTTAGTTTTGGACTTTCATTATCATGAGGGAAGTTCTTTAGTATTTGATAACAGTTATTAAACAATAACTAAAGTAGAAATTCAAAGGATAATTTGAGATTGTGACAAATTCCATTAAGGAAATATACAAGGTAATGTGTAAATGGGAAGCTCCTTCACATTGTGGATCTTTGTAGGAAAACTTCTCTGAGGAGCTGAGTTTGAGCTAATATCCATATGGGAGTGAGGATCAGTCACTCAGAGGCCCTTAGAAAAATTCTAAGAAGGGAATAGAGCAAGGCAAAAGATCTTGAGGTGGGAATGATTTTGAGATTTTAGATAATCAACATGGTTATGGAATAGTAATAAGGATGGGAATAGGGGTTATAACATGTAGCATCAAATATGGGCAGAGTCCAATTGTGTAAGATTTTGTATGCCACAGAAAGAAGTTTAGAGTTTACTCTAGCACAATGGTCTGCAGGAAATGATACCTAAAGGTGCATTTCCAAAAGATCACACTGATAATGCTTTGTAGAATGAACTTAATGTGGTAAGGAGTCAGGGAAAACAGACATCTGCTACGTTAATCTAGGCAATAATAAAAACTAGCATGATGTGTACATTGTCATCCTGCATTTATGGGTGTTATTAAAAAAATAAAAATAGAACTATATTATCAAGAAATTCCACTTCTGGGTGTTTATCTGAAGGAAATGAAATTACAAGCCCAAAGAAAATATGCACCTCCATCTTTATTGCAGCATTATATACAATAGCCAAGATGTGAAAGCAGCCTAAATGTTCATCAGTGAATGAAGTGATAAGTAAAATGTGATATATATACCCAATGGAATATTAGTTAGTGTTAAAAAAGATGGAAATCATTTCATTTGTTACAACATGGACGGTTTCTGCTGCATTATGATTATTGAAATAAGTTAGGGAAGGGCAAATACCATATGTTCTCACTTAAAAGAAAACAAACACAAAACATTAACAACAAAAATCCAAGATCATAATGCACAGAACTGACTGGTGCTTGCCAGAGGTAGGAAGTCAGAGGTGGGAAAAATGAATAAGGGAGGTTGAAAGGTACAAGCTTCCATTTATAAAATAAAGAAGCTCTCAGGATGTAAAGTAATATGCTTGCTATAGTTAGTAATACTGTGTAGTTTATTTGAAAGTTGCTAATGTAGACTTCAAAGTTCTCATCACAAGAAGGAAGTATTATAACTGTATTGTAACTATGTATAGTATTGGATATTAACTAGCATTAACATGGTGACCATTTTGCAATATGTGCAAATATTAAATAACTATTATATATCTGAAGCTAATATAGTTTGATATATCATTTATATCAATAAAATATTTTGCACAAAAGATTCAATATATCTGTGATCTCTTGGCTACTTTCTGTGCCAAGAATTATGCTATTTCTGTTTATGTTATCTGACTATTCTCAAAATAGTCCTGTGATATGAGTATTTTAAAAAATAAAGAAATTTAAGCAAAAAAAAGATTAGTTGCTTGTCCAAAGTGATAGTCTGTGGCACAACTTGGATTAAAATCCATATTGTCCTGGTAAACAGAGACCCTCTTTGTTCCATTTTCTTAATTAATATATTATCTTTTCCTGATGGCTAAAACACTATTTCAAACAGCTATATTATTATATATCCATATGTGTATATATACTTGTGTGTGTGCATGTAGTTATATCTTATGTATGTAAGTATATGTTTTATATGAATAAATATACTTGAATATCATGTATGATTTTAAGCCTTAAAGCCATTATTTAAAAAATGTTAATGTCATTTCCTTCAGCTAGATCTTTAGAACAATTATTTAAAAAATTAAGTAAGCTTAATATTTAAAATTAGTTTGAAGTAATACAAAATGAAAGTATAACATAATGATTACTCATGTTTTGCTACTGGGTCATTTTGCATTTTAAATATCCCCTGTGTATACCTTACCACACTTTGAAAATTCTTGGAAGAGAGGTATGTATTCTTTTTATCCTCTGTCCCATAGAATTTTGTCTTCAATATATTCTTTCATTGACTAATACATAATTAGAAACCTATATAACATAAAACTGAATTCAACTCACAGTGAAATTCCTATGTTATCTAGACATGGAAAACAAACCCTGAATGTTATGTCATGAGCTCTGTGTGGTTTTTAGGTAAAGATCAGAGACAATTTTGTTAACTGATTAGTCTTCCAGTAAACAATGCTTTCTCCAATTATGACCTCTGTACTACTCTGCAAATGGATCCTGGCTATCTACATGCATACCCCATAAAGTCCCTCCCTTTCGCTTAGTCTCAGATATCTTACAAATCAATAGTCTTTTACTGTGTGTTTACTTTCATCCTCATTCAAGTGAAAAATAGGATGTTAAAGTGAATGTGCCTTTTCAGCCATACTGCCTCCCACAAGGCAGACTTCTTTCTTGCAATTTTCTTACAATGGATAATGTTGATAAAGTGGAATATAAAGTAATGGAGGGTACTTTCTCTAGACATTTCTGTGGGTAATGTTTCTTTAAAAAATCATTCACATCCTACACTTCTAAGAGGTAAGGCAAAATTTCTCCTCTAGACAGCAAGCAAGTAAATGAGCACTAAGGTGGTAGCTGAAGAGGAAGATGGACAATCTGACACCTGATGGGTTGCGTCTTGCTGTAATCTCAAATTTGCTCTTGCCCATGGGGAAATTAGAAGGGAATAGCAATAAACCACTGCTTGCTGACAAAGCAGACTGCTTTGTGAAGGCATTCCAGCCTATTGACAAATACATGGCAAAGTATTTAATTTATCAGAGCACATGGTAGTTCATTTTCCATTCTAGGGTCAGCCGACTATTTATCTAGATCTTGAAATGCATATCCAGTGCATCAAAGTAAAGAGACTGTGTGAAGGCAATGAGAGTTAAATATAGGTCTTAGAGACATCTATACATATATATAATTTAGACACTATTTATAAAATGTAAATCATTTTATTTTATTTTTATCTTCAGTTTATTTCATTCATTCCTTTAAAAAAAATAAATAAGGGCCTCCCAGTGGCGCAGCGGCTTGAGTGCAGTGCTTTGAAGCTGTCCGCAGCCTCTGCAGTACAGGTTTGATTCCCGGCCAGCCAGTGAGATACCCACATGGCACGGCATACCTCTCCTGTCTTGCCTGCTGCTCTCCTCAGCAGTGTTTTTGGTCCGTCTGCCTGTTCTGCTCCCTGTGCTGTCTTTGGTGAATCCTCTCACCCTCCCGTGCTTCTGGCCTGTACCCCAGTTCTTGTATAACTAAATAAATCTTTAAAAAATAAATAATTAAGACTAGTCCAAATCTTACATAATGTCATTTGTTCAAAAAAGAATAGCAATTAGAATTTAGGGGTAACACAGATATTTGAGCACACACAAGAATTTTCTTTGCTTATTCTTCATTTTCTTTAAGGTTGAGACACAACGTTTAAGCTCTGACTTATTTCAAACAATGTTTGAAAATACTGAGTATTAAAATACTCAGTTTCTCTTTGCCTTGTGTTCCCTCAGATATTAAGATACTTAGCAAATGTTGAACAAGAGGAAAGGGAAGTAGTTTGCTATAAATTGCAATTAAAACATTAGTACCTCTTTTTCTTTTTTTTTCATATATTTTATGACTACTATCTGGATCCAAGAGAATGCTTTGAGATGTAAGATGTCTGTTGCTGGAAGAGCTTCTTTCTACCCAGCTTCACTTTGGGTTATATGGGGCAAAAAAAAAAATCTCATTTTTTAAAAATAATAATCATAGATTCTTCTCAATTTTCATGTAGCTATTTAAATAGGTGTGCTTTCTAGAATTCATTATAAGAAAATATTTGTTTTCTATGTGTTCAATTTTACAAAGAAAAATTTCAGTTAACTATTTTATAGAGCTACCTGTTTGTCAAGAACAATGTAATATTCTGGAAATACAAAGAAGAATAGGAATTCCCTTATTGATGATGAGTTTAAATTCAGTAAGGAAGCTGGAAAATATGGGGTTTAATGGGGGTACACAATTTACAATGTAAGAGATGGCAAAAAGATTGTAGAGTCTTGGTGATATTTGATCTAAGTTTTAGATGATGAATAACTGTCCACTAGGCAACTTGGAAATATTCAGAGTATAAATGTGTGTGTGTGTGTGTGTGTGTGTGTAATGGCCATTGGTGAGGTATTCAGAGAGTAGCTGACAGAAGAAGACAAACAAGCACAAGTGCCTGAAACAGACTGTCACAATAGAGGAAATATGAGGGATAGGCCTTTGGCCGACAAAGAAAAACAAAGAAAGAGGAATCTGGAGTTATAGGTAGGGACAAGATCAAGGAGAGACTGTGTATCATACCAAGGAGTTTTATTTATCCGGTAGTAAACGGGGAACTGTTACAGGGTTTTAATCAGGAACAAACGTGATTAGATTTGCATTTTAGAAAAATCAATCTGGCAGTAAAAGCCAGATGGATTGTGCAAGACTGGAGACAAAACTATTTAGGAGTTTATTATTATAAATCAGACTGTGACTAGGGTCTGCACTAGGGTAATAGCAGTGTCAATTGAAAAAGAGAGATCAGATACAAAAATGTTAAGGAGGTACAGCTCTGAGAGAATCTGACAATTGATTTGTTCGTGGTCTGGTAGCAGGAATTGCAGACACAACTGTTCAGTTTATGGTTTGAAGAAAGCGTTGGACTCAGAAATTTGGAACCCAATATCTAGTACAAAGGCCAGAGTTGAAGACATGAAAGAGATTAAAAATACTCCAAAATCTTTTTGAATTATAAAGGTTAAGAAGAGCAATGATAAAAATCTTAAAGTGAAAAACAAATGCTTAAGAGACAAGCAGAGAAATTAGAGCCAGCAAAGACAGAAAGACTGGCTGGTGGAAATGAAAGGGAACATAGAAATAGGGGTAATATTAAAACTCATAAGGGGAAGACTTTCCAGAAATAGCTAATAGTATCAAATGCCTCATAGTGGTCAAGTAAGCGGAGGACCTAAAATATCCTTTGGATTTGGTAATTGCAGATTATTATACTCTTTATAAAATTACAGTCAGTATAGTAAAGGTATGGTCACCAGATAGCAATAGAAGAAATAGTGGGCATTGTTAAATGAAAATAATGACAGTAATGTCATACGTGATAGAAGGAAGAAATTAGAAATACTGCTGATAGCTCCATTCATTCCACATTAAATGGTATAATTTTTTTAAAAAAATGGATCTAGATTAGTTAAAATGCATAGTAGAAACTAGGGCAACCACTAAAGTTTTTAAATAAATACACATGAAAAACAAAGGAAGGAGAATAAAAGGGATCATATGTAATGCTCGATTGAAAGACGAGAAAGGAGAATAATAAGAAAAAACACACTCGCAAAATCGTATATTGCATGATTACGTTCATATAACATTCTTAAAATGAAATTTTAGACATGGGGACAGTTTAGTGGTATCCAGGTATGAGGAAAGCTGGAAAGCATAGATATGCTTAAAAAGTATGTAGGGGATTGGGGCCTACCCTGGTGGCGTAGGCGTTTGAGCGCAGTGCTATGAAGCTGTCCGCAGCCTCTGCAGTGCCGGTTCGATTGCCGGTTCGATCCCCGCCGGCCGCAGAGCAACCCACATGGCGCGTCACACTTCTCTTGTCTCACCCGCTGCTCCCCTCAGCAGTGTATTTCAGTCAGTCTGCCTGTTTCAGTCATCTGGCCTGTCCCCGGTTCTTGTATGCATGAATAAATAAATCTTTAAAAAAAAAAAAAAAAGAAGAAGAAGATATGCAGGGTAAATGGTTTTCAGGTTTTTCTGCCCTTTGCTATTAGGGTTGCCCTGCCTGATGGGGGCACCTGCATTTTGTTACGTTGTTATAGTTGTGTTGTTTAATTCTGTGGGCCATGGCAGCAGCATTGAGATATCTGCCAAGAGAAGCAGAGGCAAGAGAGTGGCAGGAGAGAGAAGGGGAGAAAGAAGGCCAGAGAAGCCCAAAGTGAAGACTTGCTGGGGACTTGGAGGCCTGCCAGCCTCCTGGCCCCCTGGCACCCCTGCCTGCCATGTACCTGGTTGCTGCACTAAACGTAAAAGCTCAATAAAAGCCTGAGAAAGCCAATGAGGGCTCCAGGACTCTCCTTTCCCAGTCAGTCTGCTCGAATCATAGAAATCCTGCTCTGTCTCATCCTTCCCCTACAAGGTAGCACAAACGTGTGGTAATTGAACAGTTCTGTATGCTAATTAAAGTAGAGGTTACATAAACTTGCATATGTAATAAAGTTGTGTGGACAATACAATATAAATTCTGTGGATTGTAGCAATGTCTGTTTCCTGGTTTTTGTATTGTGCTAGAGTTATTCAGCTTACTACATTGGGGAAAATTAGGTTAACTACTGTTAACAGACTTTCTTGCTACAGTTTTTGCAATTTCCTGCAACATATTTACAAAGAAATTTAAAATAAAAAAATGTGGGCATTGTTTTTGAACCTGTATTGGATTCACAGGACTTAATTAGCTTAACTTGTTGCAATTATACACTAAGGATTTAAATTAGAACATTTAAAAAATATTACTTATCTACATGGGGAATTCTTTCCATGAATCTCAAAGAAGAGATCAATATTAGCTAGTTTATAGGTCATATTACCCTGTGCACCTAGGATTTTTATGAGTGTGCAGATAATTCTATGGAGGATGCAGCAGAACTCAGTGGTCTGTCACATCTCTATATGGCACGTTATGTCTGTCAAAGTTTTATTACGTGTAAAAACAAAGTCACATAGTCACAGGTTATCTTAATTTTTTCAAATTAGAATATTTGTATCATAAGTTAAACACTGCAAACAATAACATTATAGATAAAATCAGGAAAGGAAGTTATTTTCCGGTCTCATCCATTACAGAATGTAGCTTTAGTTACTACATGTCTGATTGTTGTCTTTAATACATGAAATATAATCAAAATCAGAAATTTTTAAGGATATCGTGCAAAATATTGGGCAGCACAGTAAGAAATAAATATAAGGGTTAATAAGGGTTACCTTATTAAGAAGATGAAAAGTGCAAGTCACTAAGATGAATGCAAATGTTAAATGTATAGGAAAAATACAGGAAGTATTTTAAGTAAAAGTTTTATGACTACCTAGAAAATAAAGTCATGAGTATAGAAAATATTATGACCATTCTAAGAACAATTTGTGCTAAATTAAAATTTATTAACTTTCTAGACACGGGTAATGATCAGAATGCATTTTAAATATCATTGCTCGGTTAAAGTGTTATATTTAAGGGACATTAAAATTAGAGTGAATCTACATAATGCTAGCCTGGACAGTGCAAAATATGATGAGTCAATATGAGAAGCAATTGAAGGGACTGGATTTGTTAACTTGGATTTAAAAGGTAAAATTTCAAAGAGACATTAGAAATTTCTTGACAGAATTATTATCTATATTTAATGGAAGGGAAAAGGAAATTGCACTTTAAATAGCATGATTAGCCCAAATAGAGAAATATAGTTTGGGTTAAAATACGGAAATTAAAATATTAAAATAGACAAAATTCAGAAATAAGACCTATGTTATCAAGCGATGAGTTCATATTATTAGGACGACTAATGAAAAGATGTCAAGACATTTCTCAAGTATGTGGCATATAGTTTCTTATCTTGAAATCATACTACCGAAATAATTTCAAGTTTCCCTCCAAATCTAACACACACACTTCTTGGACATATAACAATGATGTACATATGTAATGGGCACATAAACACGAATAATTTGGACAAATAAAAAATCTAGTACATAAATCAGTGATTTGAATAAAGTTGGGGTGACCACCTGTCAGGGAATAAGAGGCGCAGCTTTGGTATAGCTGTGCTCTGAAGCCTGTGTTGACATTATGCAGCAGAGATTCTGGTGAATGGCTTTTTTTTTTAAAGATTTGTTTATATATACAAGATCTGGGGTACAGGCCACAGGTGTAGGGGGATGAGAGTATCCACCATAGCAGTAGAGAACAGAACAGGTACATCAATTGAGATACACTGCTGAGAGGAGCAGTGGGCGAGGCAGGAGAGGTCTCCTGTGCCATGTGGGTCTGCTCCCTGGCTGGGGGCGTGCAGCAGTGACTGGATCACTTCCTAGCACTGCGACTTAACCCCTTGTGCCACCATGCAGGCCCACTGGTGACTGGCTTTGAAGAGAGGATTCCTGCTAGCCTCTATGAAGTCAAATGTATGCAGGCAGCTGTAGGATTAACTAATAAAGAGATAAACTAGTGTAGCAATGAATAGTAAGAGAAGTGACAGACATTTAAATATATCAGTTTAATATTTCCCCTCTCTCATGCAGAAAATAGAAGTAAATGTCAGTGTAAGTTTCTTGTGGTCATTTGGTAGTAGGTGACAAGAACTTTAAAATGGTAACAGATTAACTTGAATTATGAGGGGAATTTGTGCGCCCTTTTCTTCTTCAGACGTTAAATATATTAACTATGGTGGATTGCAAATACCTTGGTGGTAGGTGTATTGTGGTAACATACATTTGAAGAGGTATGAGCCTATATCCCTAAATCATATACAGTGTTATAAAACTATGTGTCCTCAATACAAAACACAACTGATAATTTTTCACTTTAAAAAATAATTAGTAGAAGAACTGGGGTATAGGCCAGAAGTGTTGGGGGTGGTGGTGAGAGGATTCACTGGAGACAGAATGGGGAGCAGAACAGGCAGATCTACTGAAATACACTGCTAAGGGGAGCAGCGGGTGAAGCAGGAGAGGGCTGCTGCGCCCTGTGGGTTAGCTCCCTGGCCGATGATTGAACTCAGGCCATAGCAGTGATAGCACTGAGACTTAACCCCTAGGCCACCAAGGAGGCTCACAACTGATAATTTTTTAAATTCAAATTTTTTTCCAAAATTCTTACCTTTTAGATGTCATTTTTTATATTCTAAATAAGACACTGATATTAAAATGAGAAGGGAGAAATATGTTAAAATATTTTGAGGAAAAGATAATAGTAAACATGAACTTCAGTTTATAGTGTAGATTCTTCTATTGGTGACTGTCAAGCAGTTTGCTCATCTTCAACTCTTACCCATAGTAGATTATGGCACAGTGATTACTCAATTATAATATTCTGAAAGGAAAGCTCTTTTTTAATGTAAAGATTCATGTTGAGCTTGGGGCTGTTCTGTAGGACGAGGATCAGAAGAAAATGTCAAGGTAGCAATAGGTCAGCTGACATTAGTGAGTGTAGATTGGCTCTTACTGAGGCCTCTATAGTCAGTGACTGAACTGAGTGGCAGGAAATGGTCAGGTTCCAGCTGTCTGCAGCCTCCGTGATGCTGTGTGGAAACCCTTCATGCGCTCACCTATCTCATCAGGAAAATGCCCCACTTTAGGACATTATCATTCCCATTTCTTCCTTGGCTCCATTTTTGCTTTTGGGGGTAAGAATCACCTCTTTGTACTACCTTATTTCATTCTTTCTATTATCTCCTTTCCTTTTTTCCTTTCCGAATTTTTTCAAATGACCCTTTCTCTCTTCCCATATCCACATTTTTCTATTTTTCTTTTCTAAATGATATTCTGGAAAGCACTAATGCACAGCAAGATAACTTTGAATATGCAGCCTCAGATCCCTAACTAGTAAGTTACACTTTTGTTAGTTTTATTAGAGTCTATAGAACATGAGGATGCATTCTTATTCTTTCTGGGGCTTCTGATCTTCCACTTATCCCCAGGGTTGCTATAGTTCCCCACCTGTCCTAATTTTGTGCAATTCTCTTTCAAGATCATTGCCTTTTGAGATATAGGAAGATCATTCTTTAGTATGATATATACTGTTGGTTAAAGAGAAAAGAGTTTAAAGTTTCTAGCTCTTTCTCCTCCACCAATTATCACAACACCTATCACAACCACACTCTACCACCAGCAAAGAAAAGTGCTAATTGGAGCGATCAAAGGACCTTAATTAGACTTCTTCTTGTTGAGGAACATCATTAGTTGGAGGGACCACCTCTATTGGGGGAGGGATGGCTTTTTCCTTTTGGAAATTTTTAATAAATGCAGAGTGATAAAGTGGACTCCTCCCTCACAATCCTCAAAGACCCTATTTCATCTTTTTTCTAAGCACCTATCTCTATGTCTTTTTCTCTGTCATGAATCTGAAGAAATATGGCATAGTTAGCCCCCTTATTTATGTGAACAGTCAGGTAAGATTTCCCTGAAGGTCACTACTATGGACACCGTTCCATTCCTAAAAAATCTTTCAGTTTGAAGGCTAAGACACCTTTCCCTAGACAGCAGGTAAATCTCTGTGTTGACCTATCTCTACTCTGAGAACTGATATGATCCAGGATTGCTTACTCTTGCTGCTGAAAGAGGAAAGTCTGTGTATGGCTGTGAAAGGTGGAAGGACAAACAGTTTTGTAGTTCTGGACTTAAGGTCATCTTCAGTTTAAGTTCATTGCTCCCAATTGAACTTCCACACCTGAGTTTGCAGCACAAATCTAATAGTGACTTGTTTCCTTAGACACTGTAAAATCCTGACTGATAGATGCACTAAGATATAAAACACACAGTATGTTCTCTTCCCCTCTCCTCCCCCATGCCATCACTATTCTATTCTATTCTATTCTATTCTATTCTATTCTATTCTATTCTATTCTATTCTATTCTATTCTATTCTATTCTATTCTATTCTATTCTATTCCATTCTATTCTATTATATTATATTATATTATATTATATTATATTTGAACCAACTTAGAAAAAAATAGAAGGAAATACTTCTCAACTAAAATGATTTGTATTCTATGATGCATTATAAATATTATAATAAAATATTATGATAAATATAATTATAATAATAATTATCCCTTAGTTAACCAAAAATCCTTGCACCCTCAGCTTTTTTTAGAAAAAAAAAAGTCAAATAACCCCAAAAAGAAATAGACTGATGCTAGGTTTTGGGTAAAAATGCAATTTTCAGAGTTTCACTTGTATTCACTGGAGTTTCAGTCTGATCTATGCCCATAAAATGAGGATTGATGTTTAGAATCATGTCCCTGAGGCATTGCCAGATTCTGAATCATGAAAGATTCAATTACCTTCAATAAACTGAACTTAACTATCTCAGGAAAGGTGATGAATACAGATTAGAAATATCATCAACAAACACTGCTGAAATACAGAAGTTTTTTGATTAAGTATCAAGTAATGAACGTTTCTGATTTATTATAAACTCTATCTTTAAGCATCCCAGGAAACTGAAATTTACTATATTCTTTTCCTTATGGTTCAGCTGACTGTGGTACAACACCAGTAATATTTGAGCTGTCTAGAGGTTACTCCATATAATAAATACTACCCCCAAACCCAGCTATTTAGAGTTAATTGTGCTCCATCTCTTCTGCTTGAATCCCTGCACTGACTTTTTAAAATAGATTTGTTTTCTTCTACTGTCTTCCCCCAGATCAACCACCTGCACTGAAGATATGTTTTAACTGAATTAGTTCCCTTACTTTTAATTTATTTTTGAAGAGCCTACAAGACACTGTGATCTGGCTTTATCTTCTTATCCAAATTCATTTAATGTCACTCTCTTTCTGTTCACTATAGTACTGACAAACATGCTCACTCAGTTTCTTTAAACAATGCATCAAAAAGAATCTAGAAATGGATCCTTTCACATATGAAGATTTAATATATAATGATATTATATATTGCAATAGCTTTTTATTGCCATAGCTTTCATTACTCAATAAATGATGCTGACCTGCATGGATAGGTATATGGAAAAAAGGAATAATAGGCACTATCCTATATTATCAATACATAAAACATGATTATAAATTTATGCTGACTTAGTTATTTAAATAACAAAGATGATTTTAATACTATAAATATAAAAATATCAATACTATCAGTGTAAAAATAACTTATAAAGTACAGGAAACCTACCTGATTAAATATAAAATTAGCTAAGGGATTTTGAAAAAAGTATTCACAATGTGGAAATTAAATTCGCATGGAAAATTGACATACATAAGTCAAAAGAAAACAAAAGATTTAAGGAAAATATTGGCAATGTGGAGCTTAGAAAATATAAAAAGTATTTAAAGATTCAAAAGAAAGGAATAAGTTGTATGAAAGAAAAATGAAGAAAAGGTTATTATTGGGCATTTCACAGAAGAGCACATCCAAATTGCTAATAAACATGAAGAGATGCTTACTGATGGTGAAGGAAGTAAAATCAAAGTAACTCAAGGCATTGATTTATTTATCAAACAGGCAAAAAATTTAAAGTCTAAAAGGCCACATCCCTGTCACTCTCAGTGGTGCATAAGAGTGCTCTCACTCATTGCTGCTGGAAATGGGAGTTTTTGCAACCATTTCAGAAAACAGTCTGGTGACAGCTACTAATAAAATAATGAAAAATATTTGTCTACACAGTCAGGTAAGTGAAATATTTACTAAGGTATTCTGAACCATCTTTCAGAAGTGTGTGTGTGTGTGTGTGTGTGTGTGTGCTTGGAATTCTTCACAGTGACAATACCTGGAAAATAAATATATGTTGATATATATATAAGATAGTAAGATAGTAAGAACAAAAATTGTGAAGGAAATATATCATCAAGACTAGTTATGGGAATGGAAGAGATAATGGGAAAATTATTTAGAACTTAGAATGTACAGAAGCAATTATAAAAAGGTTTACTAAGGGCCTCCCCTGGTGGCGCAGCGGTTGAGCGCTGGGCTGCAAGGCTGCCCGCAGCCTCTGCAGTGCCAGTTCAATCCCTGGCCGCTGGCGAGGGCCCCACCAAAAAAAAAAAAGGTTTACTTAAAAATATAGTGTCTGTATTATCTTATCATGCGTGTAAAATAAGGACATTTTAAAGTAACGTTTTTCCTTGAGAAAGTTGATCAAAAATAGTAAGAGTCACCCCCTAAGTAACTTTTGTGGCATGGGGCTTGCTTTCCTGGCTCTTCCCAGACTCGAAGAGTCTTACCTGCTTTGTATGCCTGGTTCCCTTCCCTCCAAATCTCTGTTTCCAAATGTAAGCACACCCTAATTTTCTCATTGTTTTTCATCTTAACACTTTATACACTAATCATTTGCTTCATTGTTGATTTTTTTCTCTACCATAAATGCATGCTTGGTAAACCCAGCCTGTCCCATTCACTATGGTTGTCCTTTCGGAACACCATGACTGCCCAAAGTAGATGCTAAGAACCTATCTGCCAAATTAAGGACTAAACATTTTTCATCCTTTTTTGCATCGAAGCAGTTCTTTGCACAGCAAAGAAATTGAGTCACTTGAAAGGGAGAGAAGAGAAATTGTTACAATCATATTCCACCCTAAACACTGGTCTAGTGTCTTACAAATTTTGCCTAATTTAATGTCTCCCATGAAGCTATATCATGATTCTTGTACTGAGATGGAAAAACAAGTTATTTCACCCCCCTGGTGGTGCAAGGGGTTAAGTTGCAGCACTATGAAGCTATCCACAGCCCCTGCAGCACTACTTGGATCCCTGGCCAGAGAGCTAACCCACATGGTGCAGCAGAAGTTTCCTGTTTCTCCTCCTGCTCCCCTCAGCAGTGTATTTCAGTAGATCCACCTTTTCTATTCCTTATTCTGTCTCTGTTGAATCTTCTCACCCCCTGCATCTCTGGGCTGTACCCCAGTCTTATATGCATAAATAAACCTTTAAAAGAAAATGTGGAGACCAAATTTGGAATAATGTCTATTTGTTTCCCCAATCTTTGACATTTGCATTCTCCCATACTACCTGATTTAAAAAAAAAAAAGCAAAATCAGAAGGGCATGGACATTATAATTTACTTTTTCTTGCTTTGTATGATGTATCTTACCTAGTGTTCACATGCAATGACTTATTTAATTCATAGAAAATCTTATAATTTTTATCCTCATTTCATAAATGATGATACTGATAATAATTGAGGTTAAATAATGTGTCTAACACCATAGTCATAGTAGTTAGCTGAGTCAGGACTGAAACACAGATCATTCATATTCATATTGTGTGCCATGCAATCATCAAATCTTAAAATCTACTTTTGAGTTTAAAAGGTCATTGAAGTCATTGTATTGAATATCAATTGAATCTAAACATTTTAAAGTGAGTGTTATTAGCTTTCTATGAATAAGACTATGGACAATTTAATTAACCTGTCTAAGTCTTAGTTCCTTATTCATAAATGTTGATTAATATCAATCTCATCAGATCATGTAAAGGATTACATAGTTAATGCTGTTGGAACTGTATGTTGAGGATGTGCTCAGCAAACACTAACAACTAAGAATTATTCGTGAAATTATTATATGGCACTTGAAACAAAAAAGTTCAGTGGCCTATGTAGAATAGTATTCAGCTCTAAAAGAAAGAAATCCTGAGCCTCCCTGGTGGCACAAGGGGTTAAGATGCAACCTATGATGCTGTCCAGAGCCTCCGCAGCACAAGTTCCATCCCAGGCCAGCCAGGGAGCAACCCACACGGTGCAGCAGACCTCTCCTGATTCGCCTGCTGCTCCCCTCAGCAGTGTACTTCAGTCAATCTGCCTGTTCTGCTCCCCACTCTGTCTCTGGTGAATCTTCTCCCTATCCCACACCTCTGGCCTGTACCCCAATTCTTGTATGCATAAATAAATAAATCTTTAAAAAAACAACAAAGAAATCCTAATTTTTGCAATAATAGGGATGAACCTAGAGTGTATAATGCTTAGTGAAATAAATCAGAGGCAAGACAAACATTGTAATTCCACACATATGTGAAATATTGAGAAAACAAACACACATGAAAAAAATAAAGCAAAACTAAACTTTTAGACTATAAGACCAACTAGCAGTTCCCATAAAGGAAGGGGGAATGTGAGGTATGTGAAAGGGGTCAGTTACATGCTGAAGATAGCATTGGACTTGTAGATCTAAATTTAATTTAATATACACATACTGATTTTTAGCGATGCCTATCTGAACTTACACAATGGCATAATGCAATGTTACTTCAATTTAATTAAAAAAACAGGTGGGAAAGGACTTGAATTTATTATATATTATTATAAGTCTTGTGCTCTTTTCCACTCACTCACACAAATGTGTTCACTGAAAAAAACATTACTTGATAAGCATTGCCATTCATCAAATGGTTAAAAGTGAGTATTGCCTCTTATCAGATCATGGCCTCTGACGTTTTCTTTGGACCACCTAAAGAAAGACTAGGGCTTCTCTTGTGTTTAACAGTATTTGGAAGGGAGTTGAAAATGTGAATGTTCATAACACTGATTGTGGTATACCCTGGGATTTTTCACTATTGAATACTCTCAAATCTGTCAGAGCTAATTTTGTTTTACCAAGGTCACTGGTGTAGCATGTCTGTTTGTAATGATTGACAATTGGAGGTATTAAGATCTTGGGGTTATGCACCTCTCTGATCAGGGTTCCTGTAAACAAGTGTTGACAATCTGGACCATTTGACAGTATGCAGGCAAAGGGTCAAACAGAGCATCTGGGCCTTAATTACTTGCATTCACCAAATTTGAAATGGCACTTGATACTCACTTTAATTCAAAGATCCAAAATATGTTTTTCTTTAAAAAAAAAAAACTTTTAATTGAAAATTGTTTCTATTAAAACAGAGACATGTTATATTTCCTTCATTGTATCTGTTCACTGGGTTGATCTATTTTTTCAACTTCATAGAAGCTTTTTATAATGACTAATGTTGGATTTGTCATGGATGAATGTGGTGTTTGGAGGACAAACATTATCAATGTGGGCCTCCCTGGTGGTGCAGCGGTTGAGCACTGGGTTGCAAAGCTGCCCGCAGCCTCTGCAGCGCCGGTTCTATCCCCGTGTACTATCAGCAGTGTACTTCAGTGTACTTCCTTCTGCCTGTTCTGCTCCCTACTCTGGCTCTGGTGAATTCTCTCACCCTCCCGCACTTCTGACTGTACCCAGTGCTTGTATGTATGTATAAACAAATAAATAAATAAATAAAAGATTTATTAAAAAAAACATTATTAATGTGATTAAAATTGTTTTTTCACAAAAGCATACATAATTGATCAGAGTGTAAAATCTTGCAGACTGATTTATAACGACATTTACTCAATTCTCTCACTTCCTCCAAATTCAGTTTTTCTTTTTAAAATATTAGTTGTCAATTAAAAATAGACAGACATTCACTTTGTTCACTCTCAATAATTTAATTATAACAGTGGCCAGAGTTCTCATTCTCTTGATCTATACAATATTTTCTGTAAAAGAGTTCAGAAAGAGAAGATATTTTGCCATGTGTAGTGAGAGGAAGGTCATGCATTTCATATTATTGTGATCTGGTTCTCTCTGAGAGTTCATGGTAATTCACAGAACCTTCTTGGGATTGAAGAATTTTAGGCAGTCTTACTAATCAATGAAATTTTCTGATATCTTGAAAGCAGGCAATGATAAATATTACTCTCCCTTGTCTTTTTACCAACACTATAATAATCTACATTGTGTAGTGTGGTAGGCTATAAGTGGCTCCCCAGTGATCTACATGACTCCAAATGATATACATGTCCTAATTACCAAAGCTATGGCTATATTGACTTACATGGACACAGGGGCATTGTAGATGCGATTAAGTGAAGAATCTTGAAGTAGGAAAATTATACTGAATTATTTTCATGGAACCAATAAATAACAAATGTTTTTATATGGGAAGCAGAAGGATCAAAGTAAGAAGAAAATAGATGTAAAGATGAAACCACCAGTTGAGTGATGCACTTTGAAGTTGAATGAAATGACCTGGATAAAAAGCATGTAGCAACCTCTAAAAACTGGAAAAGGCAAGAAAATGGATTTCCTCACTAAAAGCTCCAGAAAAAATACAGTCCTGAGTGCACCTTAATTTTCTGACCCTAGAACTGTTAAAAAAAATGCATTGTTTAAGCTACTCAGTTTGTGATAATTTGTTACAGTAGCTATGGGAAATTAATATACAAAACATGCAATGAAGATACTGTCAACAATGTGCAAGTACTGAATGGACTTTGCTTCCTGTAATAGATGTTTCTCATCGGGGCAATTCATCTCTTTCATGTGGGCTTTTGATAGCCTATAAAATTATGGCCATATGCAAGTAAACATGGTCATAATGGCCAGCAATAGATACTCTAGTTCATTAAATCCATAGTTAAAATGAATTACATATGCAAATCTCATGGAAACTAAGAAGATTTCAAATAAAGCATTTGAAGATAGGGGATTAGGACTGCTGTGGGTGTCTCTGCAACAGGGATTTATAGTTAAACAAGAACATTAAAGTGAGCATGACTTGGTCTCTATCAACTTTAGGTTTCTGTGTCTCTCATATAAAAATGTTATAAACTCCTTATTGATCTGGATTAGACCAGTTGTTCCTACTCTCAATCAATGAAACATGGTATAAAAAAAAAATCAGCATAGTACCAAGATGGTGACTAGAGTGTCACCCTGTGTGTTCCCAGCCATGCCCAGAGGAGGGAGATCATATAAACTAAAAGAGACCCTGAGAGCTGACCACTCATGGAGGTGATGATGCCAACTATACTGTTAGATCCCTGTGTTTCTTTCCAGAGGCTCAAATTACAGAGGTAATAGTAGAAAAAAATTACCTCAATTAAAAAAGGGAAGAAGAACATTATGACCTGCTAGATAAATAGGAAAATACTGAATGCTAATCACAAAACACTGCCTCGGAAAATAGGCAAATTGTTTTATGTAATAAAATATCAATGTAATGAAATATCAATGAATAAATATAAGTATAATAAAATCGTATAAATAAAATAGAAGGGTAATAAAATGAAAGGTAATATTCTGCATTCAGATATTCATCACTGAATCGATGTGTCTAGAAAGATTCTCGACTTCATTTAGGTTGTCCTCGTTTAAGTCAAACCTAGCACACTGGGTAAGATGATGTGGGTTACGATCCTCTCTCCACTGTCAACCAGCTGTGTGGTTTGGGGCAAGTCTTTTATCCTCTCTATGTTGCAGTTTTTTAATGTACAAAATGAGGACATTAACAGTATGAAGGATTATTAGAAGTCATGTGAAAGTGGCTGCTATTTAGCAGGCATTCAATAAGTGCTAGATATATTTTCCTTTTCCTCAGTACAAATTGGAGAAGTCAAGGTCTACATGTAGTGAAATAATCTAAATGCTGAATATAAAGAAGAGAAGAATTATCTTGAAGGACTAGTCTGTTCGGAAACTATTTCTAGTAAACAGCTCTTATTTTTCTGCAAATGTATTTAAAAATCATAAATAATTTATATACTTAAGGAGTACATATGTTTATCTGTAGGGGTTTCCTGCTTTTAAAAAGCACATTGGTGTTTAATAACCTGTTTAAATATGCCCTTTATGTTACCGCCTTGCACTTTCATGTGTCTAGGAAGGCTTAATTTATACAAACACAGGAAAAGCAAAGTATATATTACCGTATCCCTAGAGAAATGGACATGAATAAGATGATGAAGACATGGGATGATGAAGAATGACTAATAGAGATGAAGAATTTTAGATACCTATTTTTCTCAGTGTGGTCACTTTGGGGCACTTGTACAGATTATCCTCAGAGGTAAGTCTTCATGTGGGAGGGGGTCTTGGCCCAGCTGATGAGTGCAGAGTAGTGGTTAAATAGCCTCTGGAGTCAGCCTACCTGGTTGCAAATCTCTGATGCTGCTTTCTAGCTATATGACCTTGAGCTAGTTTGTTAATCTGTTGGTGTCTCTGTTTCCTCCTTGGTAAAATCATGATAGGTCCTTTGTAGGTTTATTTATGAAGATTTAAAGAGTGATATTATAGATACTTAGAACAGTGCATGGCATACACTACATGTTGCATAAGCACTTGCTTAAAAAAGTAACATTTAAAAATGTTGATATTTAGGATTATAATTATCATTAAGATACATTTTACTTAAGTAGTTTAACATTCTTAAATCTATTTTAGGTAACTAATAATTCTACTATAACCTGCATATGAAAAATAAGTGCAGTTTTGGATTGATTTCTTTTTCCTCCACACTTGGAACAATAGTGGATGTTTATTATGAACTTTCTTGAATGGAATATAGATTATTGGAATCACCAACCAAATGGAGCATATGAATGGCAATTAAAAACCTTAACTACTTTAAGCACCTACAAAACACCAGTTTCCTTATTATAAACAGAATGCAATCTAACTTCTTTGTAAGGTATAAATGAAGATTTTTATAATATCTGTAGAGAGCTGGAACCATCTTTGTCTGTTGTTATTGCTGTTTTGAAGTATTCTGAGTCATATGTGTAGCGTCCTGGCTGGCCAGGATCAAACTCGTGGTGCAGAGGCTGCACATAGCTTTACTGCGTTGAGTGTAACCCCTTGTGTGTTATTGCTGTTTTGAAATACTAGATATCCTGTGGAGTAGAGTTAGGCTTGAGGATAACGGGTGTAGGGTAAGAAAAAATGTCAGGCTTTTCTGCCTTCCCGACATCAGGATAGATGTTGGATCCTTGCGGTCCTGAATGCATGCCTGAAGGTGGGCACCTGGAGTAGGGTGTGGGCATAGGTAGATGGGATTCACCTTGGCTGAGACTGGGCTTTTAAGGGCTGTGTCATGGGGACGCCAGCAGACACCAAAAGAGAAGCCGAGAGAGAAGCCGAGCCATAGAAAGAAGCAGAGAACGCCAGAGAGCCCAGATAGAGTGAAGACTTGCTGGGGGCTGGGAGCGCCCCTGCCTGCTGTGTACCTGGTAGATCCCAATAAAAAACCTGCAAAAGCCACTGAGGACTCTGACTCCTCCTTTACCGGGTCTGCATGGGATCAGAAAACCTGCACTGTGTCCAGTTCCTGACTATACAATGGGTTAATTCTAATTAAGTACATAAGGGAGAAACGCAATATTCTTCAAATGGTGCCACTGGTTTGGTGGTTAGCATAGGATATACTTGAGTATATGGGGATAATACTGAGACTGTTTATACGCTGATTCAACAAAATGCAAGGAAATTCATAAACCACTTCACAGACTCATTTTATCTGATATATTCGTATGTTGTTATCATCTCCATTTTTCCCATTTGTCTTGGCACTAGAGTCTCTTTTCCACTATAACTGATAGTCACATCCTTTGTTGCTGCCGTTTGTGAGTCTCCTGCCATGTGTGTTTAACTATACACTTAGTCTACCCATTGGCACAAGTATCTCAAACAAATGAGAAAATTAGCTTCACTAAGTCAATAAAATACTAATGTAAGTGAATAAACCGAAAAAGATAATTTTAATGCTGGAAACTAAGTCAAATATTTATAAAATTTTTTGATTCCTTCTTATTTTATCAGAGTATTTAATAAAACATAAAGAAGACACTAAAATAGTGCAGTTTATGTGTTTTACCATCCAGTTATGGCAGTCCATAAAATCAGGTCGATACATTTTATCTTCAAACAGAATGCTAGGAATGAACGTCATGCTCTTTCTTAAAAAAGCAAACCTAGTTTCAAGGCTGGAAAGATTTATAAACATATTTAATTAGCTGATATCAATAAACTTGATTTTCAAGGTTCTGGGCCTTCAGCAAACCAATTGATAGTGACACAAGGTAATATAAATTGACTGAAGTATCCCCATAGCAATCCAAATGTACAGTAATTTGGCATATACATAATCTACAACAGTTTGTTTTTTAAAGTTTTTTTTAAAGTACATTTAATTTCAGGGAAAAATTTAAAAGTTAGATGTTTCTTTTAATATTTCTTTTGTAATAATTCAAAATTTGGGGTAGTCTTAAAGCTAGTGATTTTTTTTAGTTAGGTTTTCCTTTTAATGGATCAGTTTTTTAATTCGATTCTTTGTAAAAAAAAATTAGAACAACAATTTGTAATGTAAATTCCATTTCTGAGAGCAAAAACAGAGCAAGGAAGCCCTGGACCTGAGGCATAGCTTTGATTGTTGGCAGAATTTGCCAGTCCACAGCTTTCTGATGGACCTTGTGCTGCTCTGTAATCTGTTTCTCCTTCTGTGTTGGAGATCTCACCTTTCTGATGTTAGGACTTACATAGCTTCTTCTGTTTGTTTCTTTATTTACTTTTTTATATTTACTTCCATGTTTGTTTATTGAAGTAAAGTTGATTTACATCATTGTATTTGTTTTAGGGTTTACAGATTCAAATATCTACAAATACATGTTTTCACATCATTCCACCACCAATGCCCTAATAATCCTTCACCATGCTCCACTGGGCCCCCTCAAAACATACCCAATAACAAATCCTTGACATTTGATGGCAAAATTGAAGTAAACTTCAATAAGATATTTGGGGAATTTCACACTAATAGCATCTATTTTGGTGGAGATAGTGATGGGAAATTACTGGTGTCTGCTGCACAGATGAATTCTACTGAGGAAAAGAGGTCCAGTCCCACTTAGCAGCTACTGCTCACCCGCCTTATGAAAACCAGCTGCTGGCCCCAATGGCATCCAGTTATGATGATCAGAATGGCCCCCTGGTAGTGCTAGCTCATAGATTTCTCATATGATCACTGGCTTTCCCCCCCACTCCCTGGGGCTCAAGAGCTTTTGAGACTCAACCTTCAGTAGGAGTATATCTGGCATTTTGCAAAGTGCTACCACTCCTGTACTGCCGTTTTTGTCACCACCAACTGGTTTTGTGATGGTAGCAAGAGCCATTGCCTTTTTCTTTGCAGGTCTGGATTTAGCTGTGAAATACTTCCTCTTCTGTGTGGCCTTGGAATCCATAGCAGATCAGGAATATTGGACAATTCCTCTAACTAGGACATGCTTTGGGCTTCAGTGGGGCTCCCCCTTCTTAGGTGGTTTGGTTTTGGAGTTATCTTTATCTTAACCTTGCCATAAGCTTCAGTTTTCTTGGCTTCTCTTTAGTAACTGGTTTCTCAACTTTTTCACCTGCCATCATGCAAGGTGGTAAATTCAAATTAGATTCTTTAAGGGAATGATACATCAATATCCTCTCTGAAAACTGAACTTTCTCTCCAATTTTGATGAATTCTATCTCAATATGCATACAGGAGTATAGTTTATGTCTTCCTCTCCCTCTTCTCCTTTCTTTTAAGTTCTTACTTTCCAACTTCAATTCTTTCCTTTTTCTTCACTAAACAGCTACTGTAGGACAAGCATTGTTCAAGGGTTCAAGGATACATAGTGATCACTACATGGCCCTGGACCTTAAGAAGCACGTATGTAGGAAATGTGTCACTTCAAACATACTCTGTTTATAAAGTAAAACTACAAAATAATGCATATGTCTATTATTTATTTTTCCCACACATCCCCAACTTCTTGAACCTAGCTACTCTTCTTTCTGATGTTATTCTGATTTAAATGAGTTACTACTATAACAGTTGTGACATGTTATTTTTCTAATATGGTATTATATTAATTTTCTAGGACTGTTATAAGAAAGAAGTACAAACTGCGTGGGTGAAAACAGCAGAAATTTATTCTCTCAAGGTTCTAGATACTAGAAGCCAAAATAAAGGCATCAGCAGGGCCATACCTCCTCTGAGGTTTTGGCAAAATACTCTTTGCTTCTGCCTAACTTCTGAATGCAGTAGTTAATCCTTGCTATTCCTTGGTTTGCACATACTTATCTCCAGTTCTTGCTCTTTTGTCAAGTTCTTCACACTATGTCTCTCTTTTCCTCTTGTCACGATGGATTAGGAGCCCACTCTATTCCAATATAATACCAATTTAACTAATTTTATCTCTTGAATATTATAGCATTATCCCCGAATCAGGCCATATTCTCAGTTTCCAGGGTTAAAATTTCAACATGTCATTTTGGAAAACATAATCCAACTTAAAATAGACAGATTCTAGCTGAGTGGCTTTATCAAAATTATGGCAATTAAAGTTCACGTTTGATTTTATAACCGGATTTGGAAACATTATTTTGTCCTGTCTGGATTTAACTTGCTTCCTAAATAGGATTATTTTAATAAATGAATGTACTTAGTTTATACATTTGCCCTACCTTGTAGTTTCTGACTTTTAGATAAAAAATATTTACTTGCTTTGGTGTCAATATGCAACTGTTAAATCTAGAGTTAATTTGATTTCAAAATAGAAATGTTGAGCTAGAAGAGAAGTTAACAACATTAGAACAACCCTTTCTCCAAATACATCATTCCAGAATTCTGATCATCACAACGACCTGTAGCCCTCTGTAGTTCAGATGCTATGCAGTTAGAGGGAGAGGCATACATAGAATATTCTACATGTGACAGCATGTCATATATTATTTAATTTAATCCTACTACCTCCCAAGGAGGGAGTCAGCATGGCCCCTATTTCTGAGATGAGGAAACAGTCTGAGACATTTTAATTGCTCTGGGAACACAGCTACTAAGGAGCCAATGATGAATTGAACAAATGAAGTATATACCTACCTGCCTGGAAAGTATAGAACTACTGTGCCTTTTACAGTATTTACTACCTTTCAAATAGCATAGACACAAAATATAAAGTAGCTGTAAATATATTAATTTAAACACATGATAGGTGAATAGCAAGACGAAAAATAATATTAGAAGCCCCCAGTATAGATTGTGTCCTAACTTTTCCACTTCTCATCTAAACTATTCAAGAGGTGGGTCTCGCCGGTGGTGCAGCGGTTGAGCGCTGGGTTGCAAAACTGCCCGTAGCCTCTGTAGCGCCGGTTCGATTCCTGGCTGCTCCGCAGCCACCGGAGGAGGGTCCCACATGGCGCGCAGACCTCTCCTGCCGCCCGCTGCTCCCCTCAGCAGTGTATTTCGGTCCTTCTGCCTGTTCTGCTCCCCGCTCTGGCTCTGGTGAATTCTCTCACCCTCCCGCGCTTCTGACTGTACCCAGTGCTTGTATAAATAAATAAATAAATCTTTTTATATATATAAATAAATTAACTATTCAAGAGGAAGGAGAAGGAAGGGCTAAATTATAATGCCTCAGTATAAAAAGATTACATAAAATTTAAGGTGTGTTTTCTACACATATAGATTTTAAGTTAAAAATTGAAAGACATGGACAGTCTCTAATTTAGTTTACTAAATAAGGGTAGTCAAAAAAAATCAAGCTTAAATCAAAATTTTTTCCTTTCTTTCATGCTTCTGCAGTAAAGGATAAAAAAAGTTTTCTTTGCTCATTTGTATAACTAATTCATAAGTAAGGTAGGGTTTCTGTATGGATGTATGTTCTACTAACAAGGTGTGGTGGGTTTTTATCTTCCTATTTAATTAATATTCAGTTTTTAAGAGTGGAAATCAGCTTACTTATTTTAAGTAAAAATAAAGGGCAAGGCTGTTTGTAACTAATTGCTAATTGGGCAATTACTTTATCATGTGGCACTGGTAAAAACCATTACTTGAGGTTTTGAGCAACTTCTGATTTTAACTTAATAATCATTTGAATTGAAATTATTTAGTAAATTAAACATTTCTTTACCAGGCACTCTTTATACTTCAAGTAATTTCTAATTATGCTACCTAATGAAGTAATTATATCATTTGAAATTAGCAGAGTATTAAGTCTCATTTAAAAGAATAACAAAATGTGGTGATGTTGTTTTCATAAAAAAGAATCTATAGAAAGTACAAGCATTAAAAATACTTGCCCAAGTGTGCATCGATTTCTAGTTCGTGGAGAAAAAATTCAGAAGAATCTTACCCTTACCTCTGTCTGGAGCTGATTCATAACAAATTAACCAGAAAGTTATCGGGGATCAACAATTCAGTCCTAACTACCTTACTCTCACTTCCATTTCCTCATTCCTGCACTGCTGGCTTCTTGCAGAATCAGAGTTAGAAAGACAGACCTAGGCACCCGGTTTGATCTGTGGAGTCTTCTGTCTGGAACCTTTGGAAACGGTCCAATTGCTAGTGCAAGGGATCAAAAACCTGCCAGGACTCATCAAATCTGATTTTAGTGTAGAAGAAACTATTGCAATTTTGCTAGAGCTCTTCCTAATTATTAAAACTTTTCAGCAAATAGAGATATACTAGGGCAAACTGCACTTATACAGCCCTGAACAAAAGGCATCTAAAAATGGAGAGAACTTTCAACCAATTTCTTCTGCTAAAGAAAATGTTGTATTAGTCTGCAGAGAAAATTGGCCATCACTACTCCTTCAAGTCCCTCTCCTGTAAGTGCTGCCAGTTCATTTAGCTCATCAGCCAAAGCTGAATTAGAAGCCACCATCATTTCTGTTCTCACTTGTGCTTTTTCCAATACCATTACTGCATAGCAGTACTGTCTGCTGAGATGTGCACTAGACTTGGCAAAAAGATTCTTAGATTGTTGTCCCCATTAACCAAAACTGACTCATTTTGTGAATTTAGATTTTTTTTTGTCTCTGAAATGATGTGTTCTATTTTTTAATAACATAAAGTATACCTATTAAATTTTAATAGACTATATTATACCATCCTGAAATTTCCACTTCTATTAAGAAAAACCCTCTCTTATAGATCCTCAAATATCATAGCCCTAACTAATATGCAGAACATCTCCAAAGGATAAATTAAAAAAGGATCAAACTATATTCTCAATAATCTTCTCAATTGAAGTAAAGAGATTAAGAGGAGACACATAATAATGTCTTAATTACTACATAATGTATAGAAAGATCTGGTGCCTCCATATCTATGATAAATATTAGGATAAAAGCTTTAAGAAGGATTCACCTAGCAAATAAAGACAATAAGCATGGGAGCCTGATTAGCTACCCTTCTGAAGATGTGTTAGATTGCTTTTGTAAAATTATAACTTTTACTATGCTTTCAGCCACTTCAGATTTTATATTTAAAATCATTTGACCCAAATGATTATGGTTTACCATTTGGTGATTATTGGCAGTAAAATTCACTTTTGTTTTCTATTTGGCCCTAATATATTTATAATCAATGAATTAATTCAAAAGTAGGTGGCAATATGCCTAAACTGTCCCAGCCATTTCTACCAGTATGCTCTGGTTTACCAATAGAACACATTTCTCCTTTCATTCTAATTAAGAAAAATAATCAAAAATACAAACACAGAAAGATTCATATTGTGGAATTATGTTGAGAACCACTGAGGAAACACATCAGAATAATGTGAGAGTATGTCTGCAACAAAAGACTAGTTTCAATGATGTTCTCAGGAAAAGGTTTTTTTTTTATTTTATATATATTTTACATCATTCTTCCTTTTAGTACAGTGTATGTTTTCTCCTCTCAGGCATAGTACCCATATAATTCCCCTACCAATTTACCCGTGCACCATCGCCATAGTCCCTTGTGCTCTTCCCTCCCTGTTTTTAATCCGTCTCCCTCCCCCGTCCCCTGCTGATTTATAGTTGCCTTTGAATTTCATTTTTTAATTTATGATATATTTTTTCTTGATCCCTTATTTGATTCCTTTACATTCCTCCTAGATATTAAACCATGCTATATTTTTACTTTTCTTTCTGGCTTATTTCACTGAGCATATTCCCTTTCAGCTCCATGCATGTTGCTGTGAATGGCATTAGTTTATTTTTTGATTGCTGAGTAATATTCCATTGTGTATATGTACCACGTCTTCTTGATCCAGTCATGTATTTTTGGCCATTGGTTGTTTCCATATCTTACCTATTATAAACAGTGCTGCAATAAACATAGAGGTGCAGGTATCCTTACAACTCTCCAGAATGTATGGGACACAACACAAGCAGTTATAAAAGGTAAATTTTGAACCAATACCTGACAGAGAGTCATGCAAAGATCTGAGAGAAGCATTTGATGCAAGGGAAAAAGAAAGGCAATCAGACAGACAAAAATGAACTTGTGATGTTCAAAAGAATGCATGTAGGTAAGGCTGAGTGAGTAAAGAGTGAGGTAGATGAGGGAGTGAGAGAGGTAGAGAGAGGACACAAGTGTGGAAAGCATTCTTCTTTTGCTTTCATTCTTAGCTAAAGTTTGAGTAAAATAAGTAAACAAAAACCCTTCCAATTTCTGGAAATTAATGTCTGGAGAGGCAGGAAAATAATGGCCTGATGTAAAGACCTTAGAATAGTCAGTCTACTCGAAGGGTGATGTCAAGAGTCGGGGACCTACTGGCTTACGTGTGGGTAGTTATATGTTTAGCTGGCAACAAGTCCTTTTGTATGTGTTTTGTAGTTTGCAAGAAATACAAAATTGTGTTTTAATTTTAGTTATTCCCAAAATGGGAATAAATAGAATAGCAAAAGTTCACTTATTTGGGCATTGTTATCAGAGACACAAGTGAAAAATTGGATTCAATTTCTGTGTTTTTTATTAACTCCCTTTCTTATGTTTTTATTTAACCCCGTGAACAGTGCTGTGACATTTGAAATAAACATTGAGAGGAGGAAAACAAACAAAAAAATTGAAGAAAACTTATTGATGCATTATTCTTAGAGCATTTATTCTTAGAGCATTTCAAATATTAAGGTCAGATAGTAATACAATGATTGATATTTTTAAGGGGGATCATACTTGACAGGAAATGAGGACCCAAAAAATTTAAGAATTTTATTTTGCATTTTTAGGAGCCACTCCCTTAATCCTACAGAAGTTCCTAGATGTAGGATAGATTCACCTCTGCTGTACCTTTAGAGATTTTTTGATCATTAGTTATCTGTCTTTTTTTTTCTTTCTATTATGATTTCTCACTGCTGCACCACAGCAATACTGAGAAAGGGGAAAAAAAACAAACAAACTGAAACTGCTCTTATCTCTGGAGCACAGATAAAGGAAAGGCAGCCACTTTGCTCCTCAGACTCCCAACTCAATCTGCCAATTTGCAGAAGTGGGTTGGTTACCAGTTTCATTGCTAATGATGAGATCAGAAGATGCCATAGTTGCTCTCACTGCAGCAAGCAATAGCTATCCTCCTGTCAAGGATGTGGTTTTCTTGAATTTTTCTAAAGGATGATCTGTTAGTACTACTGCTAAATGCCAATATCAGAGAAGAAGTTTTAAAAACCGTTGGGGACCATTTCTTTTCCACTACCCAGAAAGCAGCAAGTCCACCCATCTACAATCAAAACAACAACAACAAAAAAAATTAGACAGGATAAATTTAGAGGCATTTTGAAGTGAGCAAATCCTGTAGTAGTGGAGACCATATCTGCAAACTCCAGAAATATTCTTATACCAAAAAATGCCATATGTGTCATAGTACTCCAGAGCTGTGAAAGGTCTCCTGTGATGCCCTGTGTCTCCTTTCCAGGAAACCTGGAATTATAAAAGAAAAGGTCACCCTGAGTGAATAAACTCATAGGAAGAGAGACGTTTTCATATTTTCTGACAAAGCTACCATAAATTTTCTCTCCCCCACTTGTCTGAATCCTCTGCAAACTCCATTTTGATTTCTTAAGTCATTTAGATTAAGTAATCAACAAAGAGTGACCTGAAGTTAAGTAAGGTGCAATGTAACATAAACAAGTGATTCCTGCAATGTGGAGATGACTGGAGATTTCCCAGTGGCCATGTGCATAGAGCAACAGTGAGGCTGGTGGACCCTGGCCCAACATCTTCTTTTAAGAACGTCAGAATGAAGCAGAATGTGCTCTATTATTTTAGTAGGATTTTCCTTAATAGAAGCAGAAAAATTCTCAAAGCATCTCCAACCACACTAAGAATATATACACTGAAGTGTCAATATACTTCCAGACCTTGATCTTAGGGACAACTTCCATAGCAAGAAACAATGAAGAAATAAAAATACGCAAAACCACAACCACAGCAGCATGATCCAGTGAGGATAGATATATCAACCAATCAATCAAATCAATACACATATAAACACATAACTAAACTAAGTATGTAAGTAGATTGGCCAGCAAGGTGAAGACTGCAGTCCTGAAAAGTTACTCTAAGGTGCTGATGTGCTTACTATGAACAAGAGATCTTCTCTGGAGGTTAAACTTACTCTTCCTTCTGCAATGAGTTTTAATTTTTTGAGATTCTTCATATTGTTTTCCATTGTGACTCCACCAACTTATATTCCCACCAACACTTTACAAAGTTTTCCCATTTCTTCACTTCACCAGCATATGTAATCTCTTGTCTTTTAGATAGTAGCCCTTCTTATGGGTATGAGGTGATGTCATATTGTGGTTGTGATTTACATTTATTGACTTAGTGCATTGATGCACATCTCTTTATCTCTTCAAAATCATCATTCTCGTGTCCTATCTCATTTTTTAAGTTTGTATCAAGATTTCCTTAATTTTGTACCTTTTAAACATTTAGATTTTGTTTTTCATCGATTGCCTTTTATAAACACTTATTCATGTTTTTAGTAAATTTTGTTCTATTTCACTCAGTAATTTATAGAATCAAAAATAATGTTCAAGACTATAAACATATATTTTTCTTTCAAATTGCCAATATGATTTCCCAATGGTTTATGCCTATTAATTTACATTCTTGACAGAAATATGTCAGCATATTGTAAATATATTCAGTTTAAAATATATTTTTGTTGCATTTATAGATGTTATGATGACTGTTGTCATTTTAATTTTTCAGTAGCATAAAAGGAGAAATTAAAAAAGAAAAATGTGTTTCCAGAGTATCTTATAATTAGGTAACATTCAAAACAATATCTATTTCATCTACCTGTTTATAAATAGCTCAGAGATGATTAATGACTCTCTGATGATCCAATATACATAAAATTTTGAAATGCTATTTATATTTTCAGTTAAGGAATAAAAATGAATTTGTTACTTTATTATTAGAATTTCTCAAAGAGAATAGTGTATATCAACTAAAATATCTCTTTAGAACATAATTAGAATACTAGATGGATGGCCTATATTTGCAAAAGTTGATAACGTAAAGTTTCTTCATGCCTATAGTTAAAAAAATCAAAATCTTATTAAATAGAAAAAGAATCAATAAAAATGTAAGAAAAGTTCATGAAATTGGATGAAAATCAAAGATTATCTTTTGTAACCAGTACTTGATGAACAATTTATTGAAAACAGTTAACTGAAAATTAGGATATAAAAAGGAAAAGTATAAACCTAGTTAAAGAATAAATACAGACATTTCTACCCTGAAACTTAGCATCTTTCAAAGATGACATGAGGTTTTTACTCGAACTGTCTGTGGTAGCTACAATGTGAGTTCCAAATGTCAGGCACAATGTAAGTCACTTACAGTCAGAAATCAATTTCTTTAAGGGGTCTCTGGAACAAATCCAAATTCAATTTGAAAATTAAAGAGTTTCATGGTCATGATAACAGCAGACAACAGAACGGGGGTAGAAGAAATAGTGTTGTTGCATTGATTGACCCATATTGAAAAGGCAGCATGCAAGTCATAATTCTACAAGGAACAGACATTGATCACAAGCACAAGTTCTTATAAGCAAAGTAAAAGCATGCCTTGTTACACTTTGTGTTTCTTTCCTTTTCTTTTTTTTTTTTTCTTTTGGCTGTTCTTTCTACAAGAGCAGGTCAAGAATGATACAAATTTTTCTTTAAGAAATAGGGTGTCATTCTCTCCCTGGTGACTGGCCTTTTCAAAAGTATTCAAGTCAATGAAATCTGTGTACCTGAAAATCATGCAGAAGGAAAACAGCAACTCTCCATACTGAGTTGGTTAGACAGACATATTACAGCATTTATATAATGAAGATATTATGTTTTATATATAATATATGATGTATACATATCACATATGAGTGTTAAATGAACATATGTGTGTATGTGTGTATTTATAGTCATTTATCAGCACATTGTTAGCCACTATGTCTAGTATGGGAAATGATATAAAAGTATTTATATTGTATATATGTGTGTGTATAAACACACTTATCTTCAGTCTTCCAGTATGTTAAAATGTACACATATTTTCTTCTATGCATACATACACACATTTTAAAGAAAAAATGAGTTATGTGCAAAATTATACTTATTTCCCTGAATTAAATCATTTTTATAGATTGATATTAAAGCACACAAAACTATCCCAACCTAACGTTTTACATTTGAATAGAAAAATGAACACTTTTCTTCAATATTTGATAAGCTGCTCAAGGCTGAAAAAGGTACAGTAAAGTCTAAATGATTCCAAAAAAGAAAAGCATAAGTCACTATTGGTATTTTATGGAACGTCTTCTAAATATAACTGGACTAGCAAATCCTTCTATTTCCACAGTATTCAAGAAAAAAGAGAGCTAATTCAATTGCCATAGAAACTAGAACCTTGACATGGAATTGAGATTATCTATGAGTCAGTAAATAATAAAATACTAATAGATCAGGTAAAAGTAATTGAATGAGGACATGGAAAAATCAGACTACTAATAAAAGTCTTGAACTACACTTAGACAATCTTTTTGGCTTCTTACGAAAGTTATATGTTAAAAGTAACACCTGCATCATTCATGATTAAACTACAGACATTGAAATGAAGATAATTTGTTGCTCCCCATTCATGAGTTGTGTGTGTGCATGAGTGAGAGACAGAGAGAGAGAGAGAGAAACATTCTACTGTTTTACATCAGAATCAGTGGGGGAAAGAAAAAGCCAGTGTTTAAAGAAAATATTTTCCATTTATGTCTTTGCATTTACTAACTATTCACTACCAGACAGAGTACCCAAAGCTTCAAAGAATGTTTAAGTGAAATAAAAATTTATAGTTTAATTAAGAAGACATTTTATATATTTTGCCACTATTTTTTGATACCATTTAGTTGAATCTTTCATTCACTATTGATTTTTGACTTTTTGGAAAGATGAAATATTCCTAGTACTAGGTACTACTGTTCTATTGCCTTACTGTTATCCAGTTTCCTTCCATTTGAAATTCAAATTCCATTTGAAATTATTTTCCTATTTATATCCTTAAGTAATCATTTCTTATCTTTTGGCACATAACTCATCGTTATGGATAATTTTCACATGTAGTTAACATATTTATCTTTGATTATACATCCACTGCCTTTCTGAATTTTTTTTCAGGTCATTTTCATATGCATAGAACATATTGTATAGTAGTTTATAATTCATCGATATTGTGAGACTATTGTCTTTATATATCATATGAATCATAAGGTGATTGTCCTTCTTAGAAACTTTATGTTTGTTAATATATTACATTACAAATGTTAGCAGAATCATCACACATTTTCTTCAGGGCTTTGAGAATATCACATTAATAGGTTGCTTTCTCTCTGTAAAAAAGAACTCCATCATGACATTGTCCTATTGTCTCATTATACCTGTCACTGCTCTACTTCCATCTTAATATGGAGATCTTAATATAAAGTCAGTTGCATTTTTTTTATAAATTTTTTTAGATTTATTTATTTATTTATACAAGCACTGGGTACAGTCAGAAGTGCGGGAGGGTGAGAGAATTCACCAGAGCCAGAGCAGGGAACAGAGCAGGCAGACTGACGAAATACACTGCTGAGGGGGAGCAGCAGGTGGCAGGAGAGGTCTGCGCGCCATGTGGGACCCTCGCCCAGCGGCCGGGGATCGAATTGGCGCTGCAGAGGCTGCAGGCAGCTTCGTAACCCAGCGCTCAATGGCTGCGCCACCGGGGAGGCCCAAGTCAGTTGGACCTTAATATAAAGTCAGTGGGACTCAGAGTCAAAACTTTTATAGGGACACAGAGGTGATGAATAAGTATAGAGAGTAAGCATAACACAGGAATACCTAGACAATATCTAGATTGAAGATGCTTTATAAACAGACCAAGCAGATGAACGCTTTCTTAAGGAAAGACTAGTACACATCCAAAACTGGGCTAAATGACTGTTAATAATCCACTAAATATCTTTCCTGCTTTCCTCTGTTAGCTTTGTGGGAAATGAGGTGTTCTTACCCTCTCTACAAGTACAGATTTCAACTACATGACCACATCATCACAAAGTTCTCTTGTATTTAAAGAGAATAGAGAATTACAAATGTAAGACTGACCCTTGAAAGCGGACCATAGATCTAAGACACACAGGGGAGAGGGTGGTGGACAGGGAGAGGGGAGAGTAGAGTGGAGGAGGAGAGCTCTGTGGAATGTGGTGGAGGACTGTGGGCACTTGGGTGGTGGGAGAACTATGGTGACCACACTTGATGGGAGACATCCCATACTCTGAAAAAATAAAGATGTTTAATAAATAAATACATAAAAAAGAATAGTAAATGCTTGTTTGGATTTGAATAATGTTAGTATAGAAAAAAGTAGATTCAAAAACTGTATGCATTATTCAGCCAAAAAATAAAATGATTAATAAAATAATAAAATGTTCAACATGAAGTTTGCTTTCAGGATTGATGTTAATTATTTGAACATTGACCAAGAAATATTTTCCACATGTGCATTAATCTTAAAGTTGACAACAATATAACACTGTTGGTGTTATAATAAGACTCAGGTTACTCTGTTCAACCAGGAAATATGCATTACAAATCCTTTGCTCTGGGTACAGAGCAGAGAAGGAATCCCCACTTCATTATTCCATCAATTCTCCAATCTTATTATTTCTTATTCTTCTCAGTAGTTTTCAATTTGGAGATATATATATATATATATATATATATATATATATTTCGAAATATATATATATTTCGGTCTTTTCCTTACATGCTTTATTTTTGTTCTCTCAGTATGAGAATTGTGAAGTGCCCTCAAGGTACATATCCACCTTTAGTTATTCAATTCAATTTCATTATGTTTGTAGATTTCACTCTAGAAATAATAAAGTCTGCAGCATGTGGTGGAACAATAAACTTTGCACCTTCTGGTGCACTCGGAGGCATGAATGTGACTATGCCTGTTTTACTGTCTTAAACAGCTACAGCTTTCAATTCCAAGTTACCAGATTTAAATTCTAAATGTTGTGTGGTGAAAAAATGGGACTACCCTGAACTGAAACTATAGACTTGACAAAAGTAGATTTATATGGCATTGTTGGAAGAACATGCTCTAAGTAAAATTGCATTCATCATTTCGTACTTTCATCACTACCTACAAACATTTTCTTTCTATCAATGCCATACTCAGCCAAATGGCAGGGTATTGACCCTTGAATTGAAAATTTTCTGGAAGGCAAAACATTCCTTGCAAGTACTTCAGAAAGCAGCAACAGAATTTGACATATATAATTGCCAGAAGTGACCAATTTTTCTTTGCATGTGGAGACCAATAAGAAGGTATGCATTTTCTAGTGTCATATTTTTCAAAAACCATTAATAATCACATAGAGCATTTTGTAAGCTCCAGTGGAAAAGAGAGATTAATAACATGGAGTCATGGAGTCAATCAGCCTACTTTCTAAAGGAAGGGGGAAGCATATAGGCATAAGCTTACAACCCCATAATGCTTACTAAAATAGACCTGTATGTAGACACAGTGAGAATGGAGAGAAGTGTATAATTGCTTTTGACAAGTATCAACGTCACAGAGAGATGATAGCTCTGCTTAAAGCAGAACAATGCTAAACATGAAAGGTAAAGAAATGAGAAGGATTTCACGGCATGTAGAAAGTAGTATGGAGTGACAACTGTCGTGACAGTGTTCTACTTCAGTACTAGCTCATCTGTCTTTGTTATTCCCTTGCTGCCTTTAAATTGTAAGGCTAAGGCCTCCCTGGTGGCACAAGGGCTTAAGCACCACACTATGAAGCAATCCACAGCCTCTGCAGCACGAGTTCGATCCCCAGCTGGCCAGAGAGAAACCCACATGGTGCAGCGGACCTCTCCTGACTCGCCTGCTGCTCCCCTCAGCAGTGTATTTCAGTCATTCTGCCTGATCTGTTCCCCGCTCCGTCTCTGGTGAATCCTCTCACCTCCTGCGTCTCTGGCCTATACCCCAGCTCTTGTATGCATAAATAAATAAATCTTAAAAAAAATTGTAAGGCGGGCCTCCCCAGTGGCGCAGCGGTTGGGCGCTGGGTTGTGAAGCTGCCTGCAGCCTCTGCGGCACCGGTTCGATCCCCGGCTGCTCCCCGGCCACCAGAGGAGGGTCCCACATGGCGCGCAGACCTCTCCTGCCGCCCGCTGCTCCCCTCAGCAGTGTACTTCGGTCCTTCTGCCTGCTCTGCTCCCCGCTCTGGCTCTGGTGAATCCTCTCACCCTCCCGCGCTTCTGACTGTACCCAGTGCTTGCATAAATAAATAAATAAATCTTTAAAAAAAAAAATTGTAAGGCTAGAAGGTAAATGAATTTATCAGAATAGAGGGAATAGGGTTGGGGAGGATAGATAATGTTGTGGTACTAGAATTTGAACAGTTTTTTTTTTTTTAGTGCAAAGCACAGAGGACTATAAAGAAATATGACAAAAATATTTTAAATAAAAATAACCATAATTTATCATAAATTTTCTTTCAAGTCCTTTACATGTGTTTATATTTATTGTATACATTTTATATATAATTATATAATTTTATGATCCAAGACACAATTTAATTTCTTTGATACTTAAGAGAAAGCACACATATGTCACAGATCACATATGTCACATATCACATACACGATTCTGTAATAAAATCTAATTTAATATTGTGCAAGGGAAGTTCTAACTGTACTCAGACCATGGGTCCAAAAGAAAACAGTTGTATTTATGCTCTTCCTTGGTTTTCTAATTTCAGTCAATAAAATTTATCCGGCAAACAAGGAAAATTTGCAGTATAAATAACAACAGGGAAAATAAATGTATGTTAATCTTAATAAAACTATTTTTTCTTTTTTTCCTCTAAGAGAAATCAGTGAGAGTATAGTAACAGAATTTTGTCTATGAATTGGACATAAAAAACAGAAAATTCTTTCCCTACCTGGAAACTAGCTATCTCTTCTTAAGTCCTTTAAGTCCTTTTCTTTTTCACATCAAGAGGCTGGCAATTGGGTAATGCATTCAATCTTGCACTTCTTATGTGCCTACTATACCTATTTATGTCGAGTTATAATTGTGTGTTCAAAACAATGCCAATAATTCTAGAATGTAATGGAACTAGACCAAAGGATTTGGTTCAAAGTAAGTGATTTTAGACTCATCATCTCAAGCATTTTTTCTAAGTAATTTTCACTGGGAAAAAGATCATTTGCTATAGCACAGACCTTGTGTTGCTGATCCAAATGCACAGCAAACTTTCCTGATACTTAAGGAAAAACAATATATAGCACTGTGTGCATAAGGAACAAGTTTATGAACTGATTTTGTGGTTTATTACCTTCTAGTCTTCTCTTCCCATCTTATGCGTTGATTCAAGGTAGAAAGGATGAATAACACTTATTCTGATAGATGTGGATCTTATCTATAATAACAATTTGCAATATTATAATTATAACATACAATATACAATAATATATATAAATTCTGCCCTAACATTCAATATCACTTGGTATCTCATTAACTCAATAAAATTAAAATATAACTTTACCCAATTTAAATATTAAGCCCAACAATTCTTAAAGCAATTAACACATATAGATTAATAATATATACTGAGCTTATTTCTGGAACTGTATAATACTGAAAATGACATCTAGTTAGTACATAAAAGTATGGCAGGGAGAAAACATGGTGGAAAATAAAAAAGCTGGATTTTTCATCATTATAAGTGATAACTAGAAAGAAAAACTGTATTGACATTCCTAATGTTACTTTCAATAGGTTAGTAATTCTTTCTTAAGAAATTTCTTATTTAGAGAAACTTCAGATTTATAGGAAAGTTAAAGGATTTCATGGATACTTTCTATACAATCCTTACCCAGTTTTAATTCTCTCTATAATTATGATTTTTCATTTCTGAGGGTCCTTTGTCAAAACTAAAAGAACAATATAAGTACGTTACATTAGCTCATCTCCAGACTTTATTTAGATTTCAGTTTTCCCATTTATGTCTCATTCTCTGTTCTTGGATCCAGTGTGGAAAGCTGCATTGCATTTTGCCATCATGTGTCTTTAGAGTCCACTAAAGTTTTATGAGATTTTCTCAGGCTTTTCTTAATTTTCTTAAAATGACCTTGACAGTGTTGAAGAGTATTTGTCAAGTACTTTGAAGAATATCCCTACATTTGGTTGTGTGATGCTTATTCTTTGGTTAGACTGCAGCTTCAACATTGAGGAATCATACCACAGAGTTGAGTGCTTTCTCCATCACGTCATATGGTGGCATCATATTATCACCACTGATGATAAACCTGGGTCACAAAGTTTTGGTCATGCCCACCAGACTTCACCATTACAAGGTATACTCTGTTATTTGGAAGTGAGCTACTATGTCCTGTCAAAAGCTAAGGGGAGAAGAGGGATTTCTAAGCTTGATTTCCTGGAGGACTATCCACATATGTTATTTCAAATTCTTCTGTAAGAAGATTTGTCTGTTCCTTATGTATGTATGTATGTATGTATGCACGCATGAATATAAACTCATGGATGTTTCTTTTAACTGATTTATAATCAAATACTATATTTTTTACTTTTTTATCAATTTTTTCTGCTTTGGTTGATTCCTGTGTCTCTTTGACATGAGCTGATTGTTCAATTTTTGAATATTTTTCTACTTTCTAGCTGTTCCAGACTTGTTTTATGTTCTCCTTGCCTCAGTCTTATATCAAAATTTCTTTAGGTATTCCTGGTTTCTTCAGTCAAGACATAATTAATAATTAAGCTAGTCCCACCTATATTAAAACATAAAGACACTTGTTTTCTAGGTCTATCCAAATAAACATCACCCTGTATTTATCTGACATCGACTCACAAATGCTTTAACTATTTCACCATTTTCTGAAAGTAGCTACCTCAGCTAACTTGAAGATTTATTTATTTATTTTTTAAAGATTTATTTATTTATACAAGAACCAGGGTACGGGCCAGATGCGTGGGAGGGTGAGAGGATTCACCAGAGACAGAGCGGGGAACAGAACAAACAGACTGATGAAAAATACTGCTGAGGGGAGCAGTGGGCGAGACAGGAGAGGTCTGCCGTGCCAATGTGGGATTCTTGCTGGGCGTGCAGCTGGGATCAAACCTGTGCTGCAGAGGCCGCGGACAGCCTCACAGTACAGCGCTCAACCGCCTGCACTACCAGGGAGGCCCCTGAAGACTTATTTTGACCATTTGTACTTCTTTACATGTATTTTAGTCACCATGGACTAAAGCAATGACTTTACTCTGCACATCTAAAGCTAGATTTCTATTTAAATCTAATATTCTTCTTCATTTTACATTCTAAGCATAGTCCTCTCAGGTGACTTAAAGGGAAGAAATTATTTCAGTAAATATTTGGGTTTTCATAACCTTTGAGGACAAACACACAGTAAAGGCACATACAATGTTTTTATGATTAATGCATGTTCTGTGGCCTCAATATTTGATGGCGTATATGAAAATCCTGCCTTATGATTGGCTGCCAGCACTTTTATGACTCAGGCTATTTCTTTTGCATTTCATTTCAGGACTGTGCAAACGAAAGTCTGAGACAATGCATGTAGCTGATTCATGCCAATCAGCTAGACCAGAGTTCAGATCATAGCTTCACACTCTACAAATTAATGTCCACTCTAATTTTAAATTTGTCTTTCTGATGAAAAAAGTAGAATGACTGTACTACACTATTAAATTCACATTTCATGAAATATCAAGAATCCTTTCAGTCAATATTACTAATCCTCTGAGTAAATATGCCTTGTCTCTCCCTTATAGAAATTGGTATTTCTTTTTATCTGTCTTAATGTCCATAGATGTTTATCATTTATTTCATTTTAGAAATAATCCAGATAAGGCTTTTATGGTTAATTACCTGTGACAGTCAAAGATCTTAGCTATTATAAATTCAGTTATTAAGTGTTAAATTTACTTTATCAAAATAATGAACACATAGCATAGAATGTACTTAAAATAGCTGATATTTTTTCATGTCTTAAAGTGTAGATATAGTTTTCAATCACAAGCATTTATTTCTACAAATTTCAGTAAAATATTGTTTTGTATTTTAAAATAACATTTATTTTAGAGTTTAGAAAATAAATAACATTATAGTGAAAACATGCCTGGGGAAAACAATCTCATCAAAGTATAATGCAATCCCATTCTGTAAATAATTTGTGAGGCACAAGCGCAAAGATTCTTGAATCCACTTCATTGGCCCCATTTGAAGAATCACTGATACAGGTATATTCATGTATACCTGTTTCTTTTCTCTTTGAAACTTGCATAAGCAACGTCAATGCAAGCTGTTTTCTAAAGATCAATGTCTCGAATATGTATGATTACACAAAGCTCTTGGAATTAATTTTTGATACTTAACAAATTGAAACCAGAGAATACTGCCCCCATACTAACTCCCAGAGGGTTTGGAAAACTTGGAAAAACACTTTAATTTATATAACTTCACAATTGCTAGGCTGCTGAGACTCTCCAATAAGATTTGGTGTTGATGTTTTTGTCTGTGAAACTGGAATTCCATTAGTTGATCAATGAAGGATATTTTCTCTATGCAGACCTCAGGGTAAAATATGAACAGGATCTCTCTCTGGCCAAAATGCAGCTTCCCAGACGTGTACTACTTTAGATTAAATAGCATAATACAGAGGTGTGAAGGGAGAGGTGAGGGGGAACATTTGCAGAAATTTACCGATAGGCCAGACATTCCCTACAGTCCATTGTCTTTTCTCTGGCATGTGACAATATGTCTACATGATTTAATTACACTTGGAAGGCACACAAATGGCATTTATTTTTAACGTCTGTTTTCATTCATGCTTAATTGGGCTGATAATAATAAAAAAAATCTATAGCCAATTAAGACAAAACGGCCTCTGTTTAATTATTATATTGGGCAGGTTAACTGATTTGTACAAAATTCTATAACATAAGCATTTTGTGCATATATAGGCTTTGTCAATGACAGGCCAAGGTTTAGAAAGACAGGTTCCTCCTCTGTTCCTGGGAACAAACTCTGGAGATTAGAATTAATGGAGCTAATAAGCCTCAATCACTGTTAGTAGGACAAGTGCTCCTAGGGTCTAGGATAGAGAGCTGGTTCCTAGGCAACCAGTCCCAGTTGTCTTGTAAGAAGTATCCTTGGCATAAAGTTCACTTGTCCAGATATTGGTACCATGGACTCCATAGTGTCTGTGTGTGTGTGTATGTGTGTATATGTATATATGTATGTGTGTATGTGTGTATATATATGTGTATGGTGTAAGAGTATGTGTATATATATATATATATATATATATATATATATATGTGCACACAGCCATTATTGGGAATAATGAGCAAATGTTAAAGCCCCTTTCATTTTCCCAATATTATTTTTATTTGTATTTGAGGTGATCCAACAGAATGTATTTTACTATTACCTAAAATAATTGAAAGACAAAGGCAAACATATAATTGAGACTTTTTTAAAAGGAAAGAGAGAGAACTAATTAGGATTTTCAAAGTCACCAGACATACTTTCAAGACAGGAAATTTAAGAAACGGAGTCAGAACATGACAGACATTTCAAGATGTAGAGAATAACTGCCATTTTAGGAGGAGGAAACCCTGAATGAACCCGAAGTGCCTTTCAAACTTCAGTTCACCCTAGGAAAGTAGTGGGTGAAGTAAAATCCCTGGCCTCAAACCAGGATTCCCATTGTGGAGTTTAATTTCCATATGAAAGGATTTTATATTATCCTTTGTGTTCTGACTTTAAGTTTTGGGTGAAGACTCTCTTTGTGTCACTCTTAATATCAGCTGATACATTCTTCAGGTACCTAACAGCAACTGCATTAGCAAAAACCTTGAGTGAACCATAAATGATCTTTTATAGCTTTTTACTACACAAGTTATAACTAGTACAGAAGCTCCATAGTATGAGAGCACTTGGTTTTTTTGTGTGTGTGTATTTTTTTTTTTTAAGGATTTATTTATTTATTTATACAAGCACTGGGTACAGTCAGAAGTGCAGGAGGGTGAGAGAATTCACCAGAGCCAGAGCAGGGAGCAGAGCAGGCAGAAGGACCCAAGTACACTGCTGAGGGGAGCAGCGGGCGGCAGGAGAGGTCTGCGCGCCATATGGGACCCTCCCCCAGGAGGCCGGGGATCGAACTGGTGCTGCAGAAGCTGCGGGCAGCTTTGCAACACAGCCCTCAACTGCTTTGCCACTGGGGGAGGCCCAGAGAGCACTTGGTTTTAAGTAGCCTTTCCCACAAAATATTCCAGAATAAAATGTCAACAGCAGGTTTAGACAAAGGAATATTTGCTTTTGTCAATGGATTAAGAGAGGTGGAATTTGATCTCAAAAAGTGATTTGATAAATTGATCATCTTGAAAAATGTTGCATTTAATTACCCTTTTTTATTCCTTTTCCTAAAAATTAAGCATTGGAAAAGATACAAATGTCTATTTTTGAGCTATTTTATCATTGAAGTTAGCAAAGTATTTACATGCCTTATAAAATAATGTAAAAGGTATTTTAAATAACATAAAAGATATTCAATAAGATACAAGGGTTTTTTGCATAACTAATCTTATTTAGAATTTTTCTATAAAAATCATTTTCTTGGATATTTAAAATATTTTCAAACAATAGTAATAGATAATTCATTTATTCTGACCATATTTTGTCAGTGAACTTGCTCTTTCTTTAGTAAGTTAATTTCTTTTTCTCACTCTCTGCCTCTCTATCTCTGTCTCTCTGACACACATACACACACACAAGCACCACAATTCTAAAGAAATTCTTGAGTAGTCGCATCTGTCGTATTTCCTTGTCATTAACTTCTGACAATTTCCCAAGTTAAGAATGATCTGTGCGCAAGATTTCATCAAAAGCAGGGTAGATTTCCTTTTTCAACTGTGCAGGGACTCACTCAACAGTTTCTCTATTATTAAACAACTCATGGAGGATATTAATGAGTGCAAAGAGTTGCACAGATGCCATCAAACAAAGTGACCAGAAAGCAAGAAACAATAGAAATAACGGAAGGGAAACAGCCAAGGACAATACATACTTAGATAAATGAGGAGACTAAATGTCACAGGCAGAAAAACAGATGAGAAGGCAGAGAAAGAAACAAATGAGCAATAATACAAAACACACATGGCACAGAGGCATGTCTGAGATAATGGAGGCCAGCTGTATATTTTGAAGACACAACAGGAGGAGAATCTTATACAAAACTTTGAAATAGCTTCAAAATGATTGCTATAAGCACAAAGATAAGAAATAGATTCATTGTCATCACTATCACCAATAGCAAACTTTTAAGGAAGATAATATTAGATGTGGCGCCAGTTATGGTTTGTGTATTGTGCTTGTCACCACCTGCTTTAACAAAAATATGTGTTCCAGTCTAGCAAACAATAATGAATTGTATTCTAATTTAATATGCTGAGCAGGAAAGCAAGAGCACTTTCTAGCTCAAACTGAACTGAAAGCAAAACTACAACTTCACAAGAAGTGACTGTGGATTTGAAAGCACTTGGTGCTACTCAAGAGGAAATGGACTCTTCATCATTAGAAGCATATTATTACCAACTGAATGAATCCTTGGCAAAGAAGTCAGAGAGGTTAAAAATGAATAATATTAATGATAGCTTCCATTTGCAAATTTTAAGCACTGTGATTAGAGCAGCTGAGTTTTAAGTGACTCACAAATTGGAGAGTCTGATATTGTATATGAGGAAAACTTGTTGTTCTTGTAAGCATCACCAAGTGACAAATGTTATGACAGATCAGTTACATACACTTTACCATTTGCTATTTACAACACCCCTTCCAGGTAGACATTTTTCGCCTTCATTTACCAAAAAAGAAATGAAAGTTTAGTGAAATCAAATTATTTGCCCACGTGCACACAGCAGTCATTGTCAGAGCCAGATGTTCTCTGATCTTTGATGGCATATTTAGCCCATTACACTGGTGCCTGCCATGGTAGAATGTTTTTCATTCTGACTTTTTCCATTACTTTTCCTGCCACAGAACCTTCCAATATTCAAAATTCCTTTATAACTTTACACTTTGGAATCATTAGTTCATTTGCGTATCAGGAACTCAACTTAACATTTAACTTGTTAGAAATTCTCAGTTTACACAGTCTGTATATTTCTTCCCTCTTCCGTGAACCATTAGTATTCTGGCTAAATTTCATCACATCCCAACCCTTCATTAACTGACTTCTTCCAGTTGTTCAATTTGATTTTCCAGAAAGAATGCGTTTGTACAATGCCTTTCCCATGGATTGAAATATTTACTTTTTACTATTCCTTTAACTAGCATCTGTACATGAACATCATGTTCTTCCCTTATGCATTTTATTTCTATTGCTTTATTAGCTGATAGAAAACAATGAAATATGGTACAATATATACAAGAAGTTTTGGAAAATGATTTCAATCATTGCTATATACCAGGAAATTCTTTTTTAAAGGTTTAATATGGTAGGATCAGAGGGTACAAATGAAATGATTACCTCGTTTGGGATTATCTGGTGAGAAGCATAGATGATTTTATAGCACCCTCTTATTCTGTAATCTTTAATGGCAAAATCTTGTTTATCAAGAAGAACTCTGAGCAGCTGCAAACAATTTGCCTTTATTGATTTTACTGCTAAGTCTGACTGACTGCTGCACCCAGTCTCCACAGGCCTGGTCAGAACCACGCCCCCTTTGAGAGCATTTCCATCTAGTGAACCAGAGGCATTTGCCAACTCCACCATCTCAATCAAAAGCCTAGTAACCAATTAACTACTCACTTCTGCTGTCGAAAGACATCTTGCCTGTAATTGCAGTAATAGAGCAGGATAATATAGGATCTTAGCATTATTAGCCTTGGTTTAGATAAAAATTTACCTGAATTTCTAAAGGAGGGGATAAGGAGGGGGTAGGAGGAGAGAGAAGAGGGAATGGAAGGGAGAGAGAGAGATTAAATATTAAAACATATGAAAGAGATAAAGACCAATTTAAAGTGTAAATACTATTTGCATGTTAATTCCAAAGCAAGTAAACAAATTGAAAACAAAATTGAGACAGAAAAATTTGAATATGGATTAGATAGTTGAGAGGATTAAAGTTTTGGTTGTGAGAATGATATTTGGAATATGTGCTTTTTTTTTTTAAAAGATTTATTTATTTATTTATACAAGCACTGGGTACAGTAGAAGCTCTGGAGGGTGAGAGAATTCACCAGAGCCAGAGCAGGGAGCAGAACAGGCAGACTGATGAAGTACACTGCTGAGGGGAGCAGTGGGAGGCAGAGAGGTGTGGGACCCTCGCGCGGTGCTCGGGATCGAACCAGCACGGCAGAGGCTGCTTCGCAACCCAGCGCTCAACAACTGGGCCACCTGGGAGGCCCTGGAATATGTACTTTTTTTAAGAGTTCTAACCTTTTAGAAATATATTATGAAATATTTATGAATGAAATGACAGCATTTATTTTCTAATAATCCATTACTAAGGAGAGAGGCGTTTGGGGTTGAATATAGAGACACAAAGGCATTTATTGTAATATTTTCTTTATCCATGCATGTTATTTAAATTTTCAGTATTAAAAAGGCATTAAACCATAATTTAAACTGTAGCTTTAAGTCAGTTTAGCAGAATATAAAATTACTAATGATAATTGCTGACATTTTTAACACAAATGTGTGCTAAGTAGTTTCCATATATTATTTCATTTAATTCTATAACAGTCATTTTACAAATGATGAAATTATAGCTTAAGGAATTTAAGTAACTTGCCCAACATTATTTACCTGACGACTGGCAGTCAGAATTTCTATACTACCTGATATCATTACCGTGGATAAGGTATATACTCCTTCATTATTGTTTGGGTTTTGGTTGATAATTGAAATTTCATTTTAAAAATAAAATGTATAAAATCCACATATCATTTGCTTGTTTTCAATTTTTTATTACTAAAAAATTTTATACCCATGAAGCATTTTCATCAATTTTGCCTTATGAATTGTGAACTGATATCAACTCATTGATAACTCTATAGCATTTTTATTAAATAAAACACCACAAATGACATTGATGGATTCATCAATGTGATGATGAATATGATCACTTTCATAATTGAAAATTCTACTTTGTTTATCTATGGAAGTTATCGAACCATTCTGCACCTCATTTTTCTCATTTAAACAAAACATAAATTGACTTTTATTTTTATTTAAAGAGTTTATTTTTGATAGAAAAACTGGGGTGTAGGCCAGAGATAAGGGTTGTCAGAGGATTCACCAGAGACAGAGTGGGGAAAAGAACAGGCAGATCTACTGAAATACACTGCTGAGGGGAGCAGTGAGCAAGACAAGAGAGATCCACTGTACCACATAGGGGCAAGCTCACTCACATTTGCTATTTCCGTTGTCTGGAGTGTTCATCATTCAACTTCTAGGTACTCCATAGCTCCTCTTTCCTTTTGGTTTCTGTCCAGAGATCCCATTATCAGAGAAGACATATTCTAATACTCTACATAAACAGTGCATCTTTACTCTTTCTCTTTATCTTACTTTGTTTTTTGTTTTTTTATTTTAGCCCTAACAGTTGTCCAAGCAACTCTGGACAAAGTTAAACTGACAACAAAGGCTTTTTAAAAGGCTCTTACAGTAGGGGAAAATAAGAGCACAAGTTGAACCCAATTCCTTTGAAACAAAAGACACCAAAAATGAAGGATTAGTACATACTGGAGTGAGGTTGTAATCTTGGCCATCTCTGAAATCTAATTAGCATTACCCCCAGAGGGAAAAGGAACTTCCACTTACCATCGCAACATAAGGGAGTTTTACAATTTTCAGCAAGGTGCCCTCAAGTACTAGGTTCATATATTTTCACAGAAACTGGGAGATGGGGAGGTAGTAAATTGACAGGATTTTTTTTATGAACTTATATCTCAAAGGAACAGAAAAATAATTCACAATTATAAATGTTTAAAGTTAATGTTCTAGGAAAAGGGAGGTGGGAATGGGTGCACCTAGAATTAAATAAAAAGCTGTGTAAAATTTACTCAAGCTCTGAGACACACTGGTGAGCCCTCATACTGAGAAGTTCAGGAAGAAGCCTTAGACTTTCTCTCTGTGTCACTGTCCTCTCTCTCTGTCTCTCTCACTCTCTCTCTCTCTCTCTCTCTCTATATATATATATATACATATATATTCACCTAACATTTTTGATTTACAGTATATGATATACTCTAGCCCTGTGCAACATAATTAGAAGACAGGAGAGATATTGGTATTTCTTAATCATTTTTTCTCCCTTCTATATAAAAACTTGATTTTACAGAATTAAAAAAAAATGACATGCATTAAGCTTTTGTAACACTGAGACTTGAAAAATTCAATATTTGGGGGTAATCTGTGTTTTATGAAGCAATTCAATAGATAACAGTGAAAAAGTGCATTTTTGGTTCCTATTAGGCAATTAAAAGTTACTTTAAAGTCTGAGGTGAATTTTCTCTGAAATCAATCATTCCCATGAGATATGGTTTATAATTTAGCTTTTGTCATTTAAAAAAATCCTATTTAGTTTTCCATTGTCAAGTTTCATTCATTTGAGGTAATTCTTTTCTCTAGTAACTAGTTTTGCACTGTTTAGAAACATGCTTCTTTTTAACTGTATTTACACAAGGCTTTGCTTTTTATATATAAGTAGTATATAGTTGATAGTTGTTTTCTCTGCAATCACAATTTTTTTATTCATAACCATCCATAAACCAAAATTTTCTCTTATAGTTTAGAAATTCTTTGAAAGAAAAAACATATTTTGAGATCATTTTGTCTTTTAAAAATCTCAATGATACAGAAGGGTAACATATCTTTGTAAATATTTACTACATTCTACAAAAGGAGATAATTTTTTTTTTAATCTTATTTTTCTTTAACTCACATGATATCCCTCAGTCATCATATGTCCAAGGACACTGGCTAGTAATTGCTAGAACTGAAATGAAACCTTTTCACTGAAGCTGCTTTTCCCCCTGTTATGCCCCAGTGCCTGTTGGTTATGCTTTTGTTTATTATAACAGTCACTGACTTTAATATAGTTCAGTTACTCAAGTATTGTAAGTGATTGTATGACCTGAACTACAGAAAGTATTTTATGCATAGATAATTATACTTGTGGGAAGTGTTAGAAAATAGAAACTTAAGTAATGATTAAAGTGTATTAGAGAAGTAAACACATTGACTATCCCCATAAAGAACATATAACCTAATTAGAAGAATATACTAATCAGCTATATAGTATGGTATTAAATATTGAACAGAAGGAAATTATATGGATATATTTTCTTCTGAAATATTCTAGTGTATCAGTTCTTTCAAGTGCTTTTTGCTAAGTGTCTGCACATTTTGTACACACTGTGAAAACATATATCTTTCCCAGGTTGATTTTATTGTTTCCTTTCCCATGTAAGAGATGTTTCAATCAATGATTAAGTCGTATCAAAGGAACTGGATGGAGTCAAAGTTTTGATCAAGAATTATAGGTGGAAAAGAGAAAGCAATTATCCTTTGATTAATCATAGAAGGAGAGAATACTTCTGAAGTGAGCTTGGAAAAGAGAGAAAAGAAGCAGAACCTATTATGAGTTGCTCTTTTTTTTTTATGAGTTGATCTTTGAGAAGATTATGAAGCTGAAATTTCAGAAGTCTTTTATTGAAAAATCTGGATATTCCATCCAGAACATGCTTTTCAGACTTCACACTATATTTTGAGTTTTGAGTTTCAGAGGTAGCCAACTCTGGGCTTGAGAGGCTGCTCATTAACCTTTTAAGTTAATACTAGCCCTCTATAAAACTAAACCTGACCACCAACTGAAAGTATAAGATATTTATTTCTATGTTATTTAAGACTTCTCTGTGGGAATTGTGATATATTATGGACCTAAGAACATCCTATGTAAGTGCAATGGAATGAGGATAACAATAAAAAGTTGACATATATTTTACAGAAGCCATTGCAAGGATATTGGGTTAAGATTTTCTGTGAACATCAACTTACAATAGGACTCATATTAATCAAGGTTTAGTAATAGACAATAGGACTTATAATTAAAATAAAAAATGTTATGTCAGTAGGATGTGGTACTTGGGGATTTTAAGCTGATCTGACAATTTGATTTTTTTTTAATTGCTATTAGTCATTAGCTCTTAGAGTGAGAGATCTAGGAATACAAAAAAAAAATTTAAAAAACAAACAAAAACTGAATATCTCATGCTAGGTTAGCCCATCCATACAAAAACACCTATAGACATACAGCACAAAAGGGATGCAGCTTTTTACTGTAAGCTTGATGAGGGCCAAGAGAACGGCTTTTTAAGCACTCCACTATATACCTTGCATAAAAGTTCTTTGGAGGCAGCTATAATGATATTTTAACTGTAACATCAACTATTAGCAATCATCAGAGGACATAATCTCTTTTAATTTGGCAGAATAAAGACTGAGTTAGAGTGGGGCATCCAGCGCTACTCCCACAGAGTGTTGGTTGTCTGTGTTTATCAGATCCTATACACCAATCATCCGATTACACCAGTGCCTGTACAATAGTCTCGCTAATTTACAAATTGAAGTCTCCTTCATTAATGAAAAACTATTTTTAACACCTCTTATGCTAATCAATGAACTTCTTATGATGATGTAGTAAGGGTCAGTTGAAGCAGTTGTAATGGTCATTTCTAGAACATTGATGCTGCTTAATGTTTTCCAAATGTTAACTAACCATCTCTAGAGTGTTGATTCCATGTTAGAATACTTCAACATAAGTCAACCTCTCCTAAATCATGTAGATTAAAAATCATATACATTTATATGCAACAAGTGGTCTATGTTGAAAAATTGTGTGTTAAAATTTTGAAATTAATTATAGGCAGTCTAATGGTCCTACTATCTGTTAGAGCACATGTGTAGGTAGTTCACTTGGATTCTGTGAGAAATGAAGCAGCAATTCTATTTTCACTTTAGTCTCTAATTTTCACTATGTGATTAGGAGTCTATATTATTTATTCAATGGAGATGACAGTGATGACAAGAATTGTTCATGGTCACATACAACAAACACAGGCAAATCTACTTCTCTGTTAATGGTTGTGGTGGAAAAGGCCAAATAATAAATTAGATCACTGTTTGGTCATACTTCAATGCAAGTGCTTTTTCTCAATATTTCTCATTCAAAGTACATCTTTCTATAATGACATTTTCACATTTTCTGTCTCTGCTCTGGACTGTAAAGAGAGAGAATCCATCATGATCATAACTCATCATATTTTCTCAGGTGGTACCATGCATACTTTATAACATATGCACATACAAACATTTGAAAGTGGTGTACTTATAAGTTCTAATGAAAGCAAGATAAACAGTATTTCCAAGTTGGAAGAAAAGATGAGAATTGGGAGTTAAGAACTGTAGACGACTCTCGCTCTGTCGCTCACCTCCTGGCTTCAGGGCTCCTGGCTCGCGGCCAGCTCTCAGAGTGCCATTTGGGATTCCAGATCGGCGGATCGGGTAGGACGCATTTAAAACTTTGTCTTCCATTTTTCTCCCTGAGCTGTACATTTCCTCATTTGCCCTTCCCTTATCCTCCAGGAGAAAACAGGAGCATGTGCATTGACTGTGGACCCTAAGTAGGCCTCTCACATGTGTGCTCACAGTCCTCACCTTGGAGAGCTTCCTCCTGCTCCTGTGCGTGTCCACAGGGTATCTGTCCTGAAATCCTCCCCACCCCTTAACAACAGTGTGTTACTTCAGCTCAGCACCCAGGACGCTTACAAGTCGGTGTCCTTTTGATATCAAACATTGTTTCCTCTTTTTCCCTCTGTATTAACATTTTAGTGAGGAGATTTGAGGTGCTTCTAGACAAAACAGACGTCTTCTGCTACTTGGCACTTAGGTTGAAATACTCATCAGGGTTTAAAGCTTATGGTCAATGGGCCTCCCCTGGTGGTTCAGCGGTTGAGCGCTGGGCTCCGAAGCTACCGCAGCCTCTGCAGCGCCAGTTCGATCCCTGGCCACCGGCGAGGGTCCCACATGGCACACAGACCTCTCTTGCCACCCGCTGCTCCCCTCAGCAGTGTATTTTGTCAGTCTGCCTGTTCTGTTCCCCGCTATGGCTCTGGTGAATCCTCTTACCCTCCCGCACTTCTGACTGTACCCAGCGCTTGTATAAATAAATAAAGAAATCGTAAAAAAAAAAAAAAAAAAAAAACAGAAAAAAAAAACCAGTTTGCACTCCCACCAATAGTGCAGGAGAGTTCCTTTTTCTCCACACCCTCACCAACATTTGTTGTTGCTAGTTTTCTTAATATGTGCCATTCTCACTGGTGTAAGATGGTATCTCATGGTAGTTTTGATTTGCATTTCCCTGATTACAAGTGATGTTGAACATTTTTTCATATGCCTGTTGGCCATTTGCATTTCCTCTTCAGAGAAGTTTCTTTTTAGCTCTTTTGCCCATTTTTTGACTGGATTATTTTCTTGGTTGTTGTTGAGTCTCATCAGCTCTTTGTAGATTTTGTGATCAGTCCTCTATCATTAGTGTTGTGTGCAACCACTATGGAGATCTGTGTGGAGATTTCTTGACCTACTAAACACAGAGTTTCCATATGATCCAACAATTCCACTCCTAGGTATTTACCCAAAGGACACAGAAACATGAATTCCAAAGAGCACCTGCACCCCTATATTTATAGCAGCACTATTTACAATAGTTAAGCTTTGGAAACAACCCAAATGCCCAAAAATAGATGACTGAATCAAGAAGATGTGGTACATATACCCCATGGAATATTACTCAGCAATCAAAAAAGATAAACACATGCAATTTGCAGCAACATGGATGGAGCTGGAAGGGATCATGCTCAGCAAAATAAGCCAGAAAGAAAAAGAAAAATACTGGATGGTCTCACTCATTGCAGGAATCTAGAAAACTTAAATGAGGGACCAGGAAAAAGAATAACTGTAAGAAAGAAAATATCAAAATCAACAAATAACTATGAACCAGAGACACTCTATGGGGGATGGGGGGCGGGGAAAGGAGGGCTTGGGGTCAAAATAAGGGGGTTGTAATTGTATGGGGAATATAAAAAATAAAATTTAAATAAAATGTGTGAAAAATTAAAAAAAAAAAAAGAACTGTAGACGAAACTCCAACTTTTTGTCAAGACTATGTTAAATCCCAAATTTCCTATATAGTAACTGCATGAACTTAGAAAAGTTGTTTAATCCCAAATATGTAGTTTGTCATACTTAAATGATATAGGTGACATCTTCCCATATATCATATAGAGATGTGATTAAATAAGAGAGCACACACCTAATTTAGAACTGGGGGGTCAATTAGAGCTATCACACAATGTTAGTTTTTGTTGCTGTTATTGATATTAGCAATGGTGGAGGCAGAAATATTTACTAATCTATCTGGTCTTCATTTTCTTAATGATAGTCTAAATCGTAATTATCCCAAATGATAATTTATTATTATTGTCAGAATAGCCCAGGAATTCTTTTAATTATATATTATATTTTCCTTGCTATGTATTTTTTTCACTTCAAATTCTGAAAAAGATGAAATGATTTTGCCAACATTCCATTTGCTAATAAAATCCATCATGATAGTGAAGAATTGGGATGGATAATTAAATCAAAACAATAGAAAGATTTTGGTAGTAACAAATACATGGGTCATAGTATTATAGTACCTTTTTCTTTATAAAGAAACATGATGGTTGGTTTAAAAAACTAGTTATCATTGAGTGCTATTAAATTTCTTAATCATTATTATGGCATTATTTTTATTTTATGGTTGAATTTAACACATGATGGATTATTGTATGTAGGTATATCCTCTTATCCAAAAATTGGATCAAAGAAAATGCACTGTAAGATAGACTGTGATAAAGCAAAACAAAAATATGCTGCTGGCTCATATGTTTTCAATGATGCTTAGCATCATTGGTATAAATCATTGAATGAGTAAAAAAGATGAGAACAAGTAAAATGTAAGTGCCTATTAGAGTAAAATGAATAGAGTGATGACATGAAAAATTGCAAAAAATCGGGAACTAACTCTTTAAATACCAATCTGCCATAGCCATGACCAATGGACTAGAGGAATTCTAATGACCCATTCCAACATTATGCTTCCTGTGTTAAAAATGGAGGATACACAGCCAATTCTACAAGATCTATATGATTCCTATCTACCCTTGAGAATTATTCTATTTCTTGTGATGAGAGAGAAAAAGGGAGGGGAAGAGAGAAAATGGTGGGGAGAGGAGGAGGAGACAGCCATAGAGCAGAAGACTATGTGGAAATTTTCAATCTATAATATGACAAAGACATCATATGCTGTTAAAATACAGGTTTGAAAATGTGTAGTTAGAAGCTCGGATTTCTTCATATTAGGTAGGTCTGCAATTAAGTGTTGTGGGCTACCTTTGATTTTAGAGAAGTGATAATAAAATTGAGGAAAAATTGTCCTGTAATCTCAGGGGGGTATATAAGAATCACTTGAATTCCAGTCCCAGACTCTCACCCACCAGATTCAAATGTCTAAGTTTCCACACTTACCAGCAAGAATCACTATTTTGTGAGCTACTGGTGGTGTCTTGTATGCCTTAAATATGTTCAATCAACAACAAAAATGTGGTAATTCATTTCTGAAAGACTGAATAAGTCAATCGCTTCCATCTTGACTAAATTATTTCAAGATGTTATTATTTGTTTAGCTATTAAACATTATCTTGCCATCTGATTTTTAAAAGAAATTCACTTCATCATAATTGTCCATAAACACATATTACTGAACATTTTTCTAAATTTAAATGTCTTATTCAATCTGCTGGATAACTCCAGTAACTCAACTATAAAGATGCCAAAGGCATTAAGAGAGAAAGTAAAGAGTCTGAGCAATTAATGCAGAAACTCTGAAAACCCCTGAGTAAGCAGGCAGGGTGGCTTTGAATGGGGGGCATTATAACCTACTAGAAGAAAGCTAAGCGACATTAATTAATGGGACAAAATATAGACATCTCTTTTGTTCTTGTTTTCCCCATAATTGCATAGGTTAAAGACCCTCAATTATGTGGCAGGAAGGAGTCAAGTAAATTGTGAAGTTGTATTCTACTTTGGCTGTAATGGATGCAACTTGTTTAGGTAAGTTAATCACCCCAGTATCTCCCTATATCCCAAAGCTGAAGGACATAAAGGTGATTAGAATCAAGGAAGCAGTGAGTGAGATGACAGGAGTTTCCCTGAAGGAGCCTGGTAGGAATAGACAATATACATTTTTAATAAAAATGACTTTTCACTCTTATATAAATTTCATCACTGTACCAACTAATTTTATCCATCAATTTGGGTAAGTTATAGTTCTGAGTTTATGTACTCATATATTAATTTAGAGCTTACTATCAAGGTATTTTGTAGACGTAATTAACTTCTACCATCAGTTGACTTCAAGTAAAGAAAATTATCCATTATTAAATGTGACCAAAATGAACTAGTTAACAATTCACTCAAGAAATTAGATAAACAGCCTCCTTGGTGGTCTAGGGGTTAAGTGTCAGTGCTATCACAGCCATGGCCTGGGTTTGATTCCCCTCCAGGAAGTTAACCTATCTGGTGCAGCAGACCTCTCTTATCTTAGCTGGTGCTTGCCTCAGCAGTGGATTTCAGTAAATCTGTCTGTTCTGTCTCTGGTGAATTCTCTCACCCATCACACCTCTGGCTTATACCCTAATTCTTCTATGCAAAAAAAAAGTTTAAAAAAAAAAACCTACATCAAGAAAATCAACATAATTTAAAGACAAAAGGAAACAAATGGTATAGCATTTTGCAAAAAATAAGTTAGAGAAAAAAGGTAAATATATAGATAAATTCAAGCCATAAATCCCTGAAAAAAAAGAAACATTACTAGTCATTTAATCAATAGCAAAAATATAAAATAAGAAAAAGTACAAGTTCAGAAATTAAACTGACGTATTATTGCAAGCACCAAGGAAACTGAATGAATTGTAAGATATGCTATATTTAATTCTATACCAAAAGTGCTGAAAAGATGAACTGGGAAGGGACAGAGAACTGTTTTATGAAGCAGTTATCAAAGCAAAGTATAATAAATGTGATAAAACTCCCCTTTTTCCTATATCTATATCCTAGGAACTTATAGCCACCAATTTCACCAAATAATAAATTATGAGAAATAGAAACCTTCACAATGGATTTATATCAAATATATTTAAGGAACTGATAAATCCACCTATATTTAAATTTCCAGCATATAAAAATATCTGTAAAACCTTTATAAAAGCAATTGTAACACTGTGAATATACCAAATATGCAATATATACTACAGTATACAATAAAGAAAACCCAACAATTTACTTCAAAAATACATAAAAACTTTAATGATATATTAAGGAATAAAATCAGTTAATAAAAGAATTGTAAAGCAAGAAATATAATTCTAGATTTCAAAAGTAGTTCAAAATTGTGAAGCCTCAATATTTGAAAGGCTTAAAGTCACATAAGTTATTAATAGCTTAGTGCTTAAACAGATGTATCAAAATATCAATGCATAAGAGCAAAAAATAATTGATGGCTACTTCTATTAGGTTAGGAATAGAAAAAGTGAATATATCTAGTATTGCTTAAATTTTTTCTGCAAGTATAAGCGAAATTTTGTGAAATGTAAAAATTTTATGAACATTTTTTAAATGAAAAATGTATTTTTCTGGTGGTCAGAGTCTATATATGAGGAAGCACAACTAATCTAAATACTAATAAGTTCTGATTATTTGAATTTGTTGAAACTAATAATATACTTTAAATCCAGTAAGGTGTACAGTAATAAAATATTATAAATCATCCATAAATAATAGCAGCAAACAGAATTTTCAGCACATTGAATGTCAAACATTGTTTTTTAGAGAATAACTTGACAATTTAATATTCTTAAATATTTTTAAATTTAATGTGATTCTCCAAATATACCTAACTATTGCTTTACAAACAAAACCCAACTGATTCCAGAATACATATAAAAATTTAAACTTGGAAAATAACACAGTGGGGGTATATCTGTGTGTAGAAGTGATACTAGCTTAGTTTTTCAGACATTAAAATACATTGTTTTTAGAATTGAGGTCATTTGAAATTGAGAGATACAGATTAATAGTACAAAACAGAAACACCAGAATATATATATGTATATCTATTCTAAAAATTAACATATCATAATTATAGTGTTTAAAATCAATGTATGGTTAGAACAATTGAGTAGTCATTAGAAAAATAAAATAGAATCTTATTCCTATTTGTGTCATAATAAATTCCATGTGAAAAAGTTCCAGAATAGGAAGAAAATAGATGGTTCATCATTAAAAGTACCTATTAGCATAGTCTTTTAATAAACATGCAGTAAAAGCAAACTTTTAAAATAAGACACAAGCAGTCAGAGGAATGAAAGAAAAGATTGATGATAAATTTGACTTTTATAATTTAAAAATTCTAGAGGGTAAACAATTCATAAGCATGTCAAAAAATTACAGGAAAAAATGTATATAGCAATAAATGATGGACCAGGACCTGATAACCTTATCATAGAAGAATATTTAAAAATCAGTACGGAAGAGACAAAAGTGACCAAAATTAAAGAGAAAAACAGACACAGCATGAAAATTCCATTCACTGTAATAAAAGAAGATAAATTACTTTTAAATATATGAAAGATAATCTTGTGCATAATTAAATGAAAATTAAATAAATAACGAGAAACCATTTTTTACTTTCCACATTAGCACAAGTCAAAAATATGTGACATTATTATGTAGGTAAGGAAATGAGGAAATAAATCACACAAGTCTATGAGAGTGATAATGGTGAAAACTATTAGAAAGCAGTAACATAAAAATATGAAAATTCAAACCACATATTCACCTGAATATTCATTACATTCTGAAGAAAGTATTTTGTAGACATGTGCATCAAGATGCATGTATGCCTATATAAATACCTGTATTGTTTGTGATTAACAATAGAGTGAAAAAATATCCATTGAAAGATATGTATAAGCCTTGAAAGAATATGCAACTTTTAAAAAGTCAAAGGTAATATATTTACATGTCTGTAGAAATTGATCCTTAATATGTATTTTTATGAATAACAGATCATGTAACTGGGAAAAAGGAGGTCCTAAATTCCTGTGCTGGCCATATTTCTGTGAGTATACACATGCACACGTACTCATATGTACCCATTGTGTAAACACTGTATTCCCGAATGGGTACAGGGTAATGGGTCAATGTTAGCCTTACATTTGAGGATGGGACACAGAGAATTGCTGGGTGTTATTGGGAGGAATATTAACTGTATGCGGCATTTTATTTTATATTGTTTAGTGCTTTATCATATCATTTTATCATGCATTTCATTAGTATTTCAATGAGGCAATATTATAAATAAAGAATCATGAACATTTCTGAGTAGAGATTGAAGATGGAAAGCCTGCTACAATTTGTGACCCAATTTCACTACACCTTTTGGTTGTGAATAGCAAACCTTTCTCCATAGCTTTGATAAAGGAGTTTTAAACCTTTGCTATCTGTGGAAATATCAATGTTTTAGAGCAAAGAGATCATGGACTTTGAAGTGCAACACTCAGTGTGCAAATCACAGTTCTGTAAAAATAGTATGAACTTAGAAAATATTATTTAATGTCCATTTTCAGTCCAAACTGTTTGGTTATCTAAAATAAGGACTCATTTAAAAAATGTTTATGTAAAAATGAAATGAATTAAATTGTGTCAAATTTTTAGTGCCCTGTGAATTCTTGAGCAATTCTCAATGGTTCTTGGCTATCAAATGTTTCTGACTCATGGAAATTCATCTGCTTTGCAGTTTATATAGTCATTCTCCACTGTGGTGTTAAGATGGTAAATAATATCGCCTTATGCCTGAGCTTATTTAACCCAGAAAAGATTTAATTCAACTTCCCTAAATCTTGTGCATGTACTAGAGTCCTTATTGTTTCACTCCATGGGCAACAGAAAACAAATATGAGAAGACCACAGTTTATCACTATAAATTCCTCATTTTTCATACCAAAAATTTTTCTATCATGAAAACCTCTCTTCTTAAGTCATTTTTTCTGAATGGCTACTGTCACAACTTCTAATTCTGTATTCATTTTATTCATCATGCGTACATTTTTAACGTTCATTGAGTAACTACAATTGAGAGCATTATGCTAGAATATAGAATAAGTAGTATTAGAATCCCTGTCCTAGGGGAGTTTTTAGCCAAGTAAAGAGATGGTTATGTACCTGAAAATACATAAAACAGGAGACATGTAAGCACAGTCAGAGACTAAAGTCATTCCAGAAGTAATGCATGAGCAGAAGCACACAGGTAGGAAAAGAATCGACTGCATTGTTTTGTGTTTGTGCTCTGTCTCCAGTCTGCATGATAACATTCTGGTTGGGCTTCCCTGGAGTGGTTGGTTTGTTTGAAAGAGAGCTGTGCTTGCTTTTGTGTGACAAAAACTGTCCTTTCAAATCTCTGCCCTGCCATTAAGACTTTTAGTCTCACTCTGGGTCAGTGTCTCCTTATCATTGATGTGGAATATGTTTCTTCAGTTGTATCAGCTTAGTATACAGGATTTTTTTTCTTTTTTTTAAACATCAGCATCAGGGTCATAAATGTGATTTTGAGGATGGAACGAAGAGCATTTGGAAAAGAGGAAGGTGAAGAAATATAATCTAATTCTTATTTAGCTGTAAGCAAAACGCTGACTTTATTTTTAAAAATATAACCAGGGTGTGAGAGACCGCAGTGTGATTGTGTGTAAATGCCAACAAATGATAAGAAATTTATTCTTAAATGTATTTAAATTATTTTATCTTTTCTGCTATTTTACTAGATTAGCATTTGAATGGTATTTTTCAACTGTTCATTTTCTTTTGCTGCGTATATACAGACTCCACAGTTTTTCTCCTTTTCTCATTGACTTCCTTCTCTGTGAACCCAGAGAGAAAGTTCACTGGACTAACAAATAATACTAGGCTTCACCATAGAGCCCAACTCACATTTTCAGCCTCCGAGTTGGTGACTGTCTTGCTTGCTGCATGAATCGCTGTCTTTACATTTTCTTTTCGTGGCCTATGCTTTGTTATAGGGAATTGTAATAAGCCATTTAAGTAAATCAACAGGAATATGCAGGTTGTTTCCGTGTTAAATTTTCCTTTGCAGTGACCTGCACATATCTATGTCTTTTTATTTTGGCTGTTCTCTAAATTTCAAGTAGGGATAACAATGCCATATATAAGTAGGGATATATAATGCCATTTGTATATATGGGATAAGAATGCCATATATATATATATGGTGTTTAACTAAGAGCTTTTCTGCATAGGGGAGTTCTGAAGTTTTAGCCAGTTTTGGTACTCCACAGATTCAATTGTATCTATTCATACAGTATCATTTTAAACTTAGATTGGAAATGTAAAGGTTCGCTGAACATCAATAGCTGTAGGAAAATCAAGCTAAGCTGCATAAATTATGTTTTCTGTAAATTATGTGTAGGTTGATATTATGTTAAAATAACCTGATGAAATAATAGTAGTACATTACAAATCTTCCCTTTTAGAGTAAAAGCTATTTTCTTAATCTAAAATATATCCAAGTTTCTTCCAAGTTGAAAACTCCAGTATTAACTTAATTTTTTTCTTTGAACATAAAATTCATTTCAATGTAATATTTTCTTGCATTCCACTGGGATCCCCATATTTTAAATGCTGAAATTTCCTTTTCGGTATTACTTCAGTATATTTCCCCATTACAGATTTCATTTTCAGATATCTGCATATCTAGTTTGCAAGTGGATTGTATGGAGTCTCAATATTCAATTTATATGTAATAATAGCACCATTTGTATCAAATGCCATTTTATTTTGTGGACTTTTTTCTTTTCCTCACTTTTGACAGACACAATGAAAATCAATTCCATTTTAGAGATCTAGTCATTTTCTAGTATATCTTTTTTATTCCTATAATGACAAATTCCTTGTTAATGATGACTTAAATATTTTAGATTTTGGACATTTTCCTTAAGTTAAATATTAGATGATAGTCTGCTGTCATAATCTTTGATTCCAAATTTAAACTCTTATATCTTTTAAAGAAAATTTGAACTATTTACACCTTTTTCTCTGCTTATTATTGTACATTTGATAGTTTATATCCATAGATATATCCATTTGATAGTTTATATCCATAGATATAGCATTTTAAATCATGTTTTTTTTTTCCCTTCTATTTTGAAAATTCATTCACAATTCAAACATCTAAGATTTTGTGTATACTCGCTTTAGGCTGAATATGATCTACAAATTTAAGTGAACTTCTCCTTCCTTTTAGAATAGTAGCTTGTCATTATTTATAGATATAATTTCTTACTCATTTTCTGTTTTTTCTTTATCTTGAGTCATTTTAATGACCTAAAATTGAAATCACTTTTCTGACATTATCCCTTAAAACATATAGATGTTTTGCAATAAGATTTTGAAAAGAAAAGAGGGAGAACTGACTTTTGGGGACAGTTCTATGTCCCTCCTTAAGGATTCTGTATTTCCTGAGAAGGAAGTTGCCACAAAAGAGAATGAAGTGGTTGAAATTTTCAACTTGCTTGGCTTTGTTATTTTAAAGGAATGTGGAAACTTTTCCTGTTTTAGAGAGAACACATTCTTTAATCAATGTATGAAAGTAATTTTGGGTTCAAATGGAAATATATTTGCATTTTAAGTATATAATTTTAGAATTGAGGATAAAAGATATCATTTCTTACATTATTCCTGACAGATAATTATGTGCAAAGTCAAAAATGTCATTACAATACATGCTGCATGGCATAATGAGCAGCATGGACACAGAATCACGATCATCTCACATGAATGTAGCTCAGTTATTAAGCATTTATAACACACAGCAAAACATTCATGTTCTATACACAAAGCTGATGAAAAAATGTATGCTATGCCCACTAAAATTTACAGTACACATTAACTTTAATTAATGGGATAGAAAAGTCAAACTACATTGATATTTTATAAATAATGTCTTGGAGAATCAGATTCTGGATGATTTTACATTTGAACTGAAGGGCAGGTGTTGCTGATTTTACTCAGAATCTGCCCTTTAGAACTGTCTCCAGTGCAAATGATAACCCCACATTCTGGCATTTTAATCCTCCAGTGACAAAGCATATAAACTAACCAGAAACAGAATTCTTCCTTTTTCCTCCTTCTATCTTATCAAAGTCAAAAGGATTAGTGCAACAACAATATAAAAACAAGAACTCTTCATGAAAGTTCAGAGCTTATAGTTTATGAAGTGTTTTTGCATACAATTTTTTGGTTATAAGAGGACTCCTAAGACAATGGGGATGGGGGAGCATCTTTCATTTTAAAGATAAGAAAATGGAATTAGGATAAGTTACACAGCATGACTAAGATTAGAGGAAGTAGTGAGTAGAATCTGACTTTACTTCCAACACACTAAGACCATCACACTACCCTGTGTTGTCTAGAAAAATAGAAAAATGGGATTTCTGAAAAACTGTAGATTAAAAGGTTTGAGAACAGATTCCTGTCTTGGCATTGGTTTCATTAAGATCAATCAAGCATTGGCCTCCCTGGTGGCGCAAGGGTTTAAGCACCGCACTATGAAGCCTTCCGCAGCCTCTGCAGCATGAGTTCGATCCCCAGCCAGCCAGGGAGAAACCACATGATGAAGCAGACTTCTGTCTCGTCTGCTGCTCCCCTCAGCAGTGTATTTCAGTCAGTCTGCCTGTTCTGTTCCCTGCTCTATCCCTGGTGAATCCTCTCACCCCCCACATCTCTGGCCTGTACCCCAGCTCTTGTATGCATAAGTAAATATATCTTTAAAAAAAAAAGATTAATCAAGCATTATTTCCCTGAGTTTTTGTTGTGAAAAATAGTTTGTCAAAGTCCTATACCTCTAAATAATATACAGTACTGTAAATTGATGCTACTTCAATGAAAATAAAAATTAAAAGAAGCATTACCAGTGAAGAACAGGGAATTATTATTTTTTTATTTGCATACTTTGTGTACTGAAGGTCAACAAGTTTTGTTGTTGTTGCTAATGAGTAAATGGATGACAGGAGGACTGATTTTTTTTGAGAAGAGAAAAAAAAAAAGTGTCAGTAAGAAAAACAATTTCCAATCCTCTAACAATTTTGCCAAGGTTAATCAGTCTCTTGCTTCATGTTTCTGGATAAGTTTTATTCACTAATTCTTTGTCTTTCTCTAAATGAGGATTTGGTTTATTTATAGATAATGCTAGAGATGCAGCTACTATAGCTCAGCAAACTGCTAGAGGAGACAAGGCATGACCTTCTTTGGCTCGCATAAGTGGATGGTTTGACTCAGGCCATCACTAGCGTGACCTTAGTGACCACTTCAACAAGACTCTGGAGGATGGAGCTAGCATTGTTCTACCAAGAATTCACTTGGCAGGAACAATTGCTAGCATTCAAAATAGCATGTCCTATTAATTGAACATTTTTGAAAGGCTTCCTCTATTATGGAAAGAGTGAGAGTACTCTTATGTTACTGGTTCTAAACTGTAGTTTCATAAACAGTGATGGCTCTTGGTGACAGTTAATGAATATATGGATAGTTATCTGAGTACTTTCTAAATTATTTTTGCTGATTTAATAACCAAGTACAAAACATAGCCCATAGACAAATTGCCCATCTCAGTTGGCATATAGCTTGCTCAAACCTTAATATTAGGAGAGAAAAAACCCAAGAGATAGAGAGTCCAAGATTGAACTACTCAGTAATCTTGTCATGCACCTTCTGCCACAAATTCATTAGAACACCAGAGTTTTTAAACCAGAACACGTAGATTGCTACTTGCTGGTAGACATCAGTGGGTGAATGAGAATTTTGCAATCTCTGCCCGAAGTGGTTTAAACAATGGAAAATTCCAGTATGATGAACTATTACTGATAAAGAACACGGTGGATTTGACCACATGTTCATGATCATTTGTATCTTATTCACTTTATTGTATCAGCTTCTTGGAAATAATTTCTGTGAGCATTTGTTGAGCTTACTGAATTCTCCAGAGAAGATGCTGTGACCTCTGAAATTAAAAATGGCTGTTCAGTGTCTCCACGATATTTAGGGCAAATTTGTGTTTAGAATGCTGATTATAAAATGATTTTGTAGTATTTTCTTTATCTCTAAAATCTCCTTGTAGAGCCAGATAATATCATCAGTTGGGCAATTTGCCTGTATGCTCTGTTAAATTTTTCCATTGTTTCCCATAAGTCTGTGTTTTATAAATGACAAAGGAAAACCAGGATTTAAATTATTCAAAAGTTCCCTGAACTTGTTAGTGATGTTAGTGGTTCCATATCACTATTTTTCCTTCCTTCTGGGGAGAGATAAATGTTTAAGTGTCATTATTTACATGAAATTATACATATATATTTTAGATTACTCATAACAAATATATCTATATGCATATCATGTATATGTTTATATAAATATGTATTTGTTACATTAATTCCAGACCATTTATATTATTAACCCCAACTGAATCCAGTGTCTCATTTATCCATTAGTGTAGACAAAAACCTGAACTGGTATTCAAATATTTAATAATTAGCTTAGCAGAGCAATCATAATTGTTATCTACAAACACTAAACAGTATGGCTTTCCTGAAATGTAATATCTAGGCACCAGTCTGGGACACAACCAATAAATAATTAAATTGGAAGAATTTATAAATGGTCATTATTGTAAGATCATTTAATGATATTTATATAATATCACTAGAACATTGGTTAACATTTGCTAAAGTATACAAAGGCAAAACATTAATGAACCCTAGTTAGTGTCTTGTGCCAGAGGCAATAAAGATAATATTTGTGATAAATGAGGATTTTTTTAAAGATTTATTTATTTATACATAAACAGGGGTAAAGGCCAGATGCGTGGGAGGGTGAGAGGATTCACCAGAGACAGAGTGGGGAACAGAACAGGCAGACTGATGAAATACACTGCTGAGGGGAGCAGCGGGCAAGGCAGGAGAGGTCTGCTATGCCATGTGGGAGAACTAGCCCGGATCAAACCAGCGCTGCCGAGGCTGTGGACAGCTTCACAGCACTGCGCTCAACCACCTGCGCCACCAGGGGAGGCCCACAAATGAGGATTTTACTAGGACTTAAAAATTTGTACTTTAGTACCTTCTCTGTTACTACGTGGGAATGTCAGCAAGTAATTTACTCACTGTAGATTTGGTTTCCTTAGTGAAATTTAAATGATGTGCGCATAAATGTGGTGACACCTTAGATATGAATCTTGTTCACTGTTTGAAAGGCCTGCATAAAGGGGAAAAACAGGGAAGCTACTCTTTCACTGAAGCATAAGGACAATGAGAATACATACAGGCAAACATAACACAGGGTTTGTTAATAGTCAAAGTTATGCAGGAGCTTGGGCACCTCTCACAGTCAATGATAGGATGTTTTGCAGAGGAGCTCTGAGGGGACAAGCAGCAGCAGAATCCAAAAAGAGTTTACAGAAAATGTCTCAAGCTCAGTTACCTATCCTGGATAGCAAGTGAAGTGCTGAGATGTAACTTAACACGTCAGGCAATGAGCTCACCAAGCAAAAGTAGAGAGTGAGGTTATCAAATTACATGCATGTGATTTACCTTGGATTCCAGCAAATGTTGGTTAAGGTGGTCAGTGGGAAGCCATTGTGTGCAGGGTAGGGACCACAGCCTTCCTAAACCTAGACATCTTCAAAGAAACAAAATGGAAAGCTATAAAGGAAATATTTTTGTTTAAAGATTTACTTATTTATTTATGCATACAAGAACTGGGCTACAGGCCAGAAGTGCAGGGCGTGAGAGGATTCCCCAGAGACAAGTGGGGAACAGAACATGTTGGACTGACTGAATTACACTGCTGAGGGGAGCAGCAGGCGAGACAGGAGAGGTCTTCTCCGCCATATGGGTTAGCTCCCTGGCTGGCCAGGGATCAAACTTGTGTTGTAGTGGATGTGGATAGCTTCATAGTGCTGTGGCTTAACCCCTTGCACCACCAGGAGGGCCCCCCTTTTTTCTTTTGATTCAGATACTGAAGGGGTAGTTGTAGAATTAGAACACCTGGAGGACAATCTTAGATGCCATCAACCCCAGGCAAAATTAAAATAAAACTTACCAAATTCTCAACTCTGTTAACCATTAATAACTAAAGGGGAGCCAGTGAAATAATACTATAATAATAATTATGTAAAAGAGCAATAAAACTTATAGAGGGGAAACATTCATCAATAAATATGCTGTTACAAAGAAGAAAATTTTAACAAAGAATTTCACCATGAGTTATATACATGAAAGAATATAAAACTAAATATAAGAACTTTTGGAAGATAAAGCCTGAAAATAAGAGGAAAGTATGTAAAGTGGCAAAATTTTGAACTAGCAAAAATTTGGCAGAAATAGAAGGAAAATAGTTTTAGAATTTAAGATCAAATTGAGTGAGGCACATATTAAGAGATAGTGGGAAATACTATAAGAGATATGGAGGATAATAATGGAGAATTAACCACTCCCCACAAAACACACACATACACTGAAAGACTTAAACAAGAATTAGAAAATATTAGATTTATGATAGTCAAAAGGAACTTTTTCACACCAAGGGAACAGAACAAATGGTTTCAAAATATAATAGGTTATCTAGAATATATATATATATATTGAAGGCTACATAGTGCCAAGGAAAAGTGGTTAATATTAAGGGAGATCCTAGTAAACTTAGTGGAATTTAAAATAAACATTTTGGCAGTAAGGCAAATGATCAAGTCACTTGTAAAGAGGAAAAAAAAACCTTTCCCTCAGGCTACTCTATCTAATTATTCAACTCCAGAAGACACTGGGCTTAAAATATTCTTAAGAAGTTAAAGGTTGAACCAAAGATTTTATATCCAACCAAGTTCTTTCAATTATAAATGCTACAGGCAATAGTTTTCCTCAAGAATCTCTTGAGGAATCTAATAGAGAATGAATGCAGACTGCCGAGAGTTGGCGGTTAAAAATTTAGCCAAAGCTACAATGACAAACATTGAATGATAAAACTAAGCTCTAAAGTAAAATGTAGACTAGAGTGAGAAAATATAGCCTAAATATAATTCACTAAAAATATTTAGAATGGGATGAGGGGAAATATTGATAACTTACAAATTACCTAATGTGTCACAACAAAGATTACAGATTATGATGAAATTCTGAAAAATCAATTAGTAACGACAAAATAATTTGCTAAAAGTAAGATCAAACATATTCTTCTATCAAGAAATGTAAATTTTTGTAACTTATACACAAAAGAAATAACTAAAACTTTTGGACTGATTATAAACCAAAATTCAAAGCTATAAAATCTAAGTGATTCAACTGTAACATCATTTAAATCTTTACAGTGCTCTCTGATCAAGCTACATTAATTTCAGTATCTTATAAATTAGGACATATTCTTTGTTTTTAGTTCCATGAGATATATAGTATAATGCAGTATTTTATGTGTGTTACACACATACTATACACACATATACATATATAAACAGAGAAAGGAAAATTTTGAAGGACCTGTTCACAATTGTGAAGACTGGCAAGTGCAAGAATTACAGGGTAGACAGGCAGACTGGAGGCTGAGGGATGAGCTGATGTTGCAGCTTGAGTCTAAAGACAGTGTAAGCGGAATTTTCTTTCCTAGGGGGATGTCAGTCTGTTTTAAAGCATTCAAGTGATTGAATTAGACCCATCCATATTAAATCATGCTTTACCCATGATTTAAATGCTAATCTTATCTAAAGGATACCCTTTTAGCAAGATCTAGACTAGTACTTGACTGTATCTGGATATTGTGATGTAGTAAAAAACTGACATATAAAATTAACCATCCCATGTAGCTATATGTGTGAGTACAAAGATGAAGCAATTGTTTTCTGTGCTACAATTATTTTTTGGTAAAATTGCTTACTGACGTCACTCCCTTCCATCAAATAGAAATGTCAAAATGTATTGACATTACCCTCTATCGTTAGACTTGATGACATATTTTCCCTCCTTCCTCTTCTTGATATTTGAACTATCACACCACCAAGGTTTAAATGGGCACATAGTTACACACTTAAAAAATCTACACTTTCCAGCATTCTTTGTAGATAGCTATCTATCTACAAACTGTAAAGTGCGCTAATGGGATATAATTTGAGATGCTATATGTGCCTTCAAATCTGCATCTTCAAAAATACAATGATGACTACTCATGCTCTTTCTAGTTTCCTCAAGCTGCATGTCAGAAGTGGTAGTGACCCAATTTTGGCAATCTAGAGAAAAAAGTTACACATCAAGATAACATAGAAGTAAAATGAAAAGAATGTGGGTCTATGAATGACCCCATGGGACACAGTTCTTTCCTTATGCTAGCATAGCCAGACTCATGTGAAATAGGAACAGAATTCTCTCTTCTCTAAACTGTATCTGGGGTCTCTTAATTGCAGGTGCATAGTCTTTATACCAATAATAGACAATACTTTTTTACCAAATTCTTCATGTTAGAGTAATGCTGAAACCTATGTATGTGTTTGCATATATATATATATATATAATGTGTTTTGCATATTTGTGATATATAAGAACCTTCATTTACATATTACTTTATGAAAAGAGTATACCAATTTATATTGGCATCCTTTGTTTATGATAATCGCAGTATCATTGAAACCTAATTCCTTGAGACTCCTATATGACCTAAGAAACTTTTCACATACTCTATTCACCCAACTCCTTTGCTACTGTTTCCCTTGAATCTCATAATTATTAGGAAATAGAAAATATCACTGAGGTTGAAGAGACTGGGAAAGAAAAACTGCATGTGTCTTTCCCTTGGGGCTGAAAGAGAGAAAATAATCATCTTAATTATCTGGTATTTTCATCTTTAACCTGACTTCAATAATTAAAACCTGTGATTATATCCATTTAAAATATGGCTTTAAGATTAATGATATTAAGGGGAATATCTATTAAGGGAATTTTATTTTGGATTTTGCTTGCCTCTAAATGTTACTGACTGTCCACTCAGTTCATATTGCCCTCTCATGCGACACTCCGATTACACAGAATCCATTCTGTTTCACGTGCAGGGCAGCTAAAAGCCCATTTGGAGCTTTTATCTTCAGCCCCCTACCCACCCTGTGTTGCTTTGACATACAGTCAATTGGACAATCACTGTGCAAATACCCTGCTGGTAAAATATAATTTAACCCTATTTTTACTTTGTTTGCATGAATATTTTCCATAAATTTTTGGAGACAGTGATTTTTGACAGCAATTTACCTACCAAGTTAACAGTGACTCAGGGGGCAAAGATGAATCCCAAGCATGGTGTGAAAACAACACCTTTTAGCTGACAGCTTGGGGAACTCCAGACCTCCTTTCCCTTGGCCCGTGTTGCTCCCTTGAGGAGCTCACCAGGTTCCCAGACATTTGCTCAGACCCAAACTGTCATGACAGAGGTAATTAATGTGGTAATGAGAGTTTGGCATCAAAACATTTTTTTCCTGTAGGGGTTGTCACATATTTCAAAGAACATCAGGAACAAGCAAAATTCTCCCTTCTCCCTTATTTTCCTCAAATAGTTGAACCTTGAAATTCTTGTATATTAGTGCATATCGGAGACACAAATTAGCAATTATTGACAAAGGGGGGAGGGAGAGCACGTGAAATTTTCAAGTTGAGAAAAGAGGTAAAAGTTGTCTATATAACATTGTATATAATTTTCCCTATGCTGTTATATTGTACTCTTAGAAACTAGTATTTCTATTATGCATATTTACTTCAAGTTTCAAAAAATATTTATGGGAGACTGACCTTTTTCCTGAGTTTCAGAGGGTCTCACCTTTTCTGAAAGTGCCCTGGGCGTGTTGAGAAAGAATGCAGGAACCTGGAACAAATCCTTGGCAAGTTAAAAATTTGTAAGCATATGATGATGATGTAACTGAACTTGATTTTAAGGTAGGAAAGTGTTTTAATTAATAAAGTGAGGTGCACTGTGCAAAGTTCTCTCATCAAATGTCCTGAACCAAAACTGTAGAAGTATCATCCTTTAATGGAGTCTTGGTGTCCTGTTTAATGATTATTCTGTGAAACAAATACAGCAAATTCATCAATGTGCTGTACCTACTAATTAATAAGTTAGCTGAACATCAGTGATAAAAATATTAAAAAATTGATAATATTTTGGGGAATAAGTTTGGCCTATTCAGGCTATTTTGTCCCATTTTATTGTGTGGGACATTTTATTATTTTTTTATTCAATTTTATTTATTTATTTATTATTTTTTTAAAGATTTATTTATTTATGCATACAAGAGCTGGGGCATAGGCCAGAGGTGTGGGGGGTGAGAGGATTCACCAAAGACAGAGTGGGGAGCAGAACAGGCAGATTGACCGAAGTACACTGTTGAGGGGAGCAGTGGGTGAGTCAGGAGAGGTCTGCTGCGCCATGTGGGTAGCTCCCTGACTGGGGATTGAACTCATGCTGCAATGGCTGAGGACAGCTTCAGAGGTTGCGTCATAACTGGTTGCGCCACCAGGGAAGCCCTCAATTTTATTTTATGTCATGTTATTTTTATGACTGTTATTGAATTACAATTATTTTACATCCTTGCTGGTGTTTTGACAGTATAGGATCCCACGCCCCTGCCCCCACCAGGAGGTGTGACTCCCACTGCTGAAGCAACCCTGTATTTTGTAATGAAACCCAAGTGTCCATATGAGATCTAATATCCTAGTATTCTGTGACCTACATGATATGACACACTCTCCAAGAGGGGGGTCACCCTCCATAGGTATCTTTCTATTATGTATGAAACCTTGTGACATCTGGGCTTCCCACCTGTGCATTTATGGAGCACTTTTAGGAGAGTGGTGCTTTGTGAGTGGAGCTTCTTAACTGCAATGCAATGACTGTGCAGATGGCAACTATGTGTCCAATGTCCTTAAATCCACAACCTTTTATAGCTCTGACAGCCTAAGAAACATGACATACTGCAACTGCATAGTGTCTCCATATGTGCCCATAGAAACGGAGCCATTGTCTCTTGCATAAAAAACTGTATACCTTTACTCATCCCTATTGCCTAGACAAAAGTCAAACATATTTGCTCTCCTTATCACTCAGTTATAGACACATGCAGATCTACAAGGCATGCAATGCTACCATTTAGGAAGAATTGAGGCTACAAGAGGGGGAGCTATGTATGGTGGGAACAAAGGAGGAGGCACAAATGGTCTGTGGTAAAGGATGCTTTTGGTAGGTGTGATGTGGTGGCATATAGCTGAAGAGATGTGAACATGTTCCCCTAAATCATATACAGTGCTGCAAATCACTGTAACCTGATAATAAATAAATTAAAATATTTCTACTCTATTCATAAAAGTGGCTTGCTGAAATGCTGAATGAGAAAACCATGGAGACAGATGAAAGGATAACCTAATAGCAGAGTTTTGGTAATTTGCTGAGTAAAAAGTACCCTCACATAGTGGCTAGGACAATATCATCATGCTCAGGATTGCTCATCCTGGGAGTGTGGGACTGTCGCTGTGGTTGGAATCATCACCATCACGCAGCATAGCTACTAGGGACTATTGACTGGGCATGTCAGATAGCTGGGAGGTGGAACAGCTACTGCATCTTGGTCATCTGTCTAGCCCAGTGTGCTTTCTACTGCATGATGTTTTCAAAAAATTCTCATATGGTTGCTTAGCTCAGATCCCTAAATTGATATGTCCCGAAAGAAAGAACCAGAGAACACTACTACAGAGTATGACATAGTCTCCTAGAAAGCCCACAGCCACCTCTGCCACATTCTGTTAGAAGTAAATTATTAAGAACTATACATTTTAGTGGGTAGAGAATTAAAATCTTTTACTTGGCAATCAAATACTTTTTAAAAAACTGATGTGTCTTATTTTTAAAAAACTGATGTGTCTTATTTTATGTATTTTTATTTTATTATATATATATGAAGACCAGAAAAAATACTTTATTATCTTAATCATGCATTACACAAACAAAATCTTTAGTTACACCATAAAATTAAGAACATCTGAAAAAATAAAACAGGGATAACTAATCCAAACACAGCAGATTTCTGTATCCTGATTCAATTATTTTTTATCCTATTTGTAATGCAAATAAAGTTTTATGCCAAATATTTTTAAACAAGATAGTTTTATTTGGAATCATCATTTTTCATTTTTGCACAATGTACGCATTTTCATCTTGGTTATAGTCCCCATATAATTCCTACCCCCCTTATTTTGACCCTAATCCATCCTACCCCTTTCCCCACCCCCATAGTATGTCTCTGGTTTATAGTTGCTTGTTGATTTTGATTTTTACTTTATTATAATTAGTCTTTTTCCTGGTCTCTTATTTAGGTTTTCTAAATTCCTTCTATTAGTGAGACCATCTGGTATTTTTCTTTTTCTTTCTGGCTTATTTCACTGAGCATGAGCCCTTCCAGCTCCGTCCATGTTGCTGCAAGTTGCATGAGTTTGTCTTTTTTGATTGCCAAGTAATATTCCATTGCATATATGTACCAAATCTTCTTGATCCAGTCATCTATTTTGGAGCATTTGGGTTGTTTCCATAGCTTAGCTATTGTAAATAGTGCTGCTATAAACGTAGGGGTGCAGGTTACTCTTTGAATTAATGATTCTGTGTCCTTTGGGTAAATACCTAGGAGTGGAATTGCTGGATCATATGGAAGCTCCATCTTTAGCAGGTTGGGGAATCTCCACACAGCTTTCCATAGTGGTTGGACCAGTTTGCACACCAGTTTGCAGGAGAGTTCCTTTTTCTCTGCATCCTCGCCAACATTTGTTGTTGCTAAAAACTGATGTGCCTTTGATTTATAATATTAAGGATGATAGCTTCACGCCTCAATAAGTATATATACCACACAACACCCCCCATAAAGTTCTAGCAGCCTTTTCAGCTGTCATATTAACACCCTCTCCCTGTTCCTCCCACCTCCTTTCCCCCTCTCCTCTGGGAATCACAGTGTGAGTCAGTGTCGAGTTGTTTTGTTCTGTTTGTTCATTGGCTTTGTTTCTTTATACTCTATGTATAAGTGAAATCATCTGGTATTTGTCTTTCTTCTTCTGAATTATATCATTTAGTACAATCCCTCCAGTTACATCGGTGTTATAGCAAATGGAAAGATTTCATCTTTTCTTACAGTTGAGTAATATTCCGTTGTGTAAATATACATCTTCTTAATCCAGCCATCTGTCACTGGACATTTAGGTTGTTTCCGTATTTGGTTATTGTAAATACTGCTGCAATGAACATCGAGGAGATGTATCCCTTTGTATTAGTGCTTTTCCATTATTCTGGCAAAAACCTAGGGGTGGAACTTCTGGATTGTGTGGTAGATCTATTTTTTAATATTTTAATATTTCCCATAGGGACTGGACCATTCTACATTCCCAGCAACAGTATTTCTCTAACCTCCACAATATCTGTTGTTTCTTGTTCTTTTAATATAGTTCATTCTCTCAGATGTGAGGCAATATCTCGTTGTTTTGATCTGCATCTTATTAATAATAACTGATGATGAGTTTTTTTCATGTGCCTATTGGCCATCATATGTCTTCTTCGGAGAAAAACTTCATCTTTTGATAAGAAGGGTATCAAAGAATTAGCAGGCATGTTTTAAACCACCAAAGATAGAAATGCTACTTATTGTCTGCTGCTTGTAATATTAATAATAACTATAATAATACCATTAATGATAGTATCTTTAATATATCAGGTGCTTAATCTATGTCAGGCAATATTAAAGATATCATTGGCAATATATGCAATGGAATTGTTACCTCCATTATCTTCACTTTAAAGATGAGAACTGACAATTACATTGATTACATTATGTGCCCAAGTTCTTATGTCTCGTCAGATGAGAAGTTATTCTAACAGAACCATCCAGCTCTAGGGGATTCTCTCTTCAACAATGCATTTTAGCAACTCTACTAACATGAATATCCTATAACTTTGTATTCTGTATCCTGTATTCATACATGAGTTCAGGTATTTTCTATGATTTTACCTGTGTTTTTATTAGATCATTTTATGTCTTTCTAACTTATAAATCAAATATGGTAAATACAAGTGTTGTAATAGACATGAGAGATGTGTCGCTGCAGTGCATGGGTTCATTACATGGTCTCAGAATAAGCATTGGATAGTAAGAGAAATTAACTTGTAAAACCACTATTAATTTATGTTGACACAGAGTAAAAAATAAAACTAAAAATAAGGAGGTGTTTGTAGCTGATAGTTACCACCTGGAAAAACTGCTGAGTGGTTCTCCCTTAATGGGAACACTCTGAAGTATTGTATGACAGATGACAGTATTGTCCACTATTATTACCTCTTCTTCAGCAAGAGTTATTAAAAGAACCTCTGAGCCAAGTTGCTTAAATCATCAATAACATTCATGTAAACACCCTCCACAGTGTAACCAAATAGATCACTATGGAGAAACATGACAACTGACTCAGGGCACACAGTATTAAAACTGGCCATTAATATATCTTGTTTAATAATATAAGAACCAAAATATACCAGTCTAGATGTTTGAAATTCTTTGTATGTGTGATGGTTACATATCATTTTAATGACATTAATTAAAGATAATAAGATTAGTCATTGCAGTTTAGGAAATCTTAGGTATTCTTTAGTTTGCTATTTTGTGATATTTTACCTTCAAGCTATTTAGATGGTAACAAAACTTTGTAAATATAATAAGAGAATGATTCACAATCAATGTAATACATGCTTAAAGAATTGAGAAGATAAATATTAATGAAAAATATTTTAAGTCTAATTTTATATTAACTACATTTCCCACATATTCTTATCTTTAAGAAGAATCACATTCACTCTTACATTTGCAAAACACCTGCACTTCCATTCATTTAGTGTTTAAAGATAGAGTGCTAAGTTTGAATTATTAAAGCGTGATTTTTGAAATAGTAGATAGACTTCTCTTATGAATGAAGGATTTTAAGCTAAGAATTCAATATATAAACTCAGTTTATGCTGCTCAGCATGTGGGATACTTAGGGCAATTCTCTAAATCACCGAGTGGTTCGATCACACACTTAAAGATTGGACTATTAGGGGCTGTATTTCAAATGCACTTTCCCCCAGAATGCCTTATACATGGTATGCATGATTATCTTTGAATTTTAAAGAAGGAAGGAATATTGTGACCCTGTAAATCAGGAAATGAGAGCTACTCAGTGGATATGATTTATCATAGAGCTAGTTAATGAAACATTTCTTGCATGCTGTGTTCTCCCATCCCCCGCCACTACCATCCCCAAAATAGGTCTACTGACTTACAATCTAGATTTGTTTTTATTACATATACTCATGGAAATAAGAAGTATAAAGATAGGAATTGCCCCTCAGCTCACCAAGATCAACCTTTTCAATTTATTAAATATTCCAAGAAGAAAACTAAAGAGCATTGTTCATGTGCTCATGAATTTCATCTCTTATTGCAAAAGAGACATGTAATTCTTCTTTAAATCTATCTCTCTTCTGCCACATAAAGAGACTCAGCAAGCAGAAATTTTGTCTTTAAGAGCAATGAGGGTTAGAATTAAATACCAGTTTCTTTAATCATATTTATGCAATGCTTAAACGCAGCAGACTGCTCCTGTTTCACCTGCTGCTCCCCTTAGCAGTGTATTTCAGTAGATCTGCCTGTTTGCTCCCCATTTTGTCTCTGGTGAATCCTTGCACCTCCCTACACTCTGGCCTACACCCCACTTCTATGAAAGAATGAATGAATGAATGAATAAAAAAATAAAGAAATAAATCTTAAAAAGCAATGCCTAGGGCCTCCCTGGTGGCGCAGTGGTTGAGCGCTGGGTTGCGAAGCTGCCTGCAGCCTCTGCAGTGCCGGTTCGATCACTGGCTGCTCCCCTGCCACTAGAGGAGGGTTCCGCATGGCGCGCAGACCTCTCCTGCCACTTGCTGCTCCCCTCAGCAGTGTACTTCTGTCCTTCTACCTGCTCTGCTCCCCACTCTGGCTCTGGTGAATTCTCTCACCCTCCCATGCTTCTGACTTGTATAAATAAATACATACATAAATAAATAAATAAATCTTTAAAAAATAAAATAAAAAAGCTGCTTCTACTCCTCAAAAGACAAACTATTAAAAAAAAAGTAATGCCTAAAACATTATTCCTGCATACTTCAGCATTTATTCAACCATTTAAGCCATATTAGATATTCCACAAACTCAGAGTGAATTGACTATTTCATCTTCCCACTACCCCCCGCAGTTACTCCCTGTGAATTGACTTGTCTTACCTTCAAAATCCTCATCTTTTGCAAGTGACCTTCAAAATTATCCTTAGACTCAGAAAAAAAAGTATGTCTTCCACCCAATGTCCAACAGCTTTTCTTTTTAGTTATACCACTAGTAACTACACCACCACTTTATTTTTTCTTGAAATAGTATTCTAAATTAATTTCCTGAAGTCCATATTGTCTATTCAAAACAAAATACAGGGTTGCAGTTACAATACATAATCTGATCATATATTTCCATTGATTAAAAACTTTCCATGACTCCCGTTGCACATAAAAGAAATTTCAAACTCCTTAACAGGAGCACAAGATTTCACATTACATGAAGCTTGTCTATCTCTCCAATGTCTTCCCTACCACTCTCTGCTTAAAGGATCAGGAGTCAAAAAACCAATCTTTTTGCTGTTTCCCCAATGACCCAATATTTAGAACTTTTGAACACACTGTTTGCTTTTCATACAACCCTAAGCCCCAGGATGTCAAGATTGCTCCTTTCTATCATTCAGTATAAAGTACACAACTTCTACTTCCACCATCCTTGTCATTTTCTGCGATGTCAACTACTTTATTATCATTGTGACAGTTATCACTAAGGGAATTTTTTTCTCTCTCCTTTATTTCCTTATGTCTGTCCTTTATCATTAGAACATCAATATCCAAAGGATTCTTTCTTAGGCAATTCACTCTACCAACTACACCAACCTATGTGCATTAGAACAAAATGCATTAGAACCTAAGTTGCAGAGAGGAAGATTTCTGGATTGTTACAATATGGGCAAGTGTCTGGTACATGGCAGATACTTGATAAATGTTAGTCCCTGATAAAAGTCTCCTTCCTTCACTATTGCTTTTGCTACATGTTATTTCTTAATTTGATCATAGAAGACCAAGAGGTATACAAAGGACTTCTGAATAATTCAAATGCTAAGAAATGACCAACAAGTCTTCAAAAAGAAGCACACTAGAGGAGCAAGGCATATCTAGACTGCCAATGCTCTAGGAGGAATAGTTTCCTCAAAATTCATGAAAGATTCTGAAAGCTCTTCTCAGACTGGACTGGGTAGCTAAGTGGCTGGATTTTGGCCATGAGAACATGGATTAGACAGTTTTCACTTTGTATCCTGACTAAATAGAACTTTGGCACAAAGGTCTGCCTTAATAGGATATTTCAGGCATTATACTGTTTCACTTTATTCATTCTCCAAACGCTCAAAGAGCTTGAGTGTGTGTATTTTGAGAGACAGTTAATCTTTCAGCTGAGTTTTTGCATCAGATATGACTGATTTCTTTAGAATCTCTCAGCGCCCTTCCTGTATATCCAGCTAACAACTCCTATCATTTGTCTTTTTTTTTCTGTCTAATTTCAGTAATAATGAGAACTAACATTCATTGTACATTCATGTGTACTTCATACTATGCCAAACACTTAAGCATTATGAAGTGATATCTTGGTCCCAATTTTATAAGTGGAGAAAATGTTTTCATTCTCTGCATTTTCTACAGGAAATTTTTTCATACCATGGTTTTTATTATTTGTACATATAAATGGTTCATATTTTCTATCAACTTCATGAATGCATGTATAGATATGTCATATTGATGCATTCTATTGCAAATCCCAAAGGGACTACAAACCAGCTCTTCCAGACTTCCATGTAGAAAATGGCACTGCCCATTTTTCTAGTCATCCTTGGCAAATACTATTCCCACACCTCACTCTTAATATACCCAATCCATCACCTTTTCCTATTATAATTCTGTATGTTTCATTTCATCTATCATATCCATCTAGTTTTAATCAACTGAACTACCAACTCTGAACTATTCGACTCATAGCTCTATGTCCACCTCCACTCCAGTTGGTTTATGTATGTCAGCCAAAGTGATTTTTTTCTTCTTAAATTTGGAAATCATACCATGTCATTTTTGGGTTTGGAACTCTTAAATAAATCTCAATTGGTCTTGGAATAAAGGGAAAACTCCCTTAATTCAGCCGAAAAGGCACTACCAGACCCATCTTTCTCTCTAGCCTTGTCTTATATAATGGCCTTTCTCACTCTTTGTATCCCAGCCACATTTACCTTCATATTTAGCACGGGCCTCTTAAGCAAAGGAAATCTGCACATGCCATTCTCTTTCTTTGGAACCCTTTCTTGCTCTCGTAACTTTACAACTCCTTTTTTGACTACTTGATTAATATCTGCTCCTCTACATTTCTTCATCATTTTAAAAAATATCATAATGAATAACTTTTTTAAATACTTAAGAGTTTGGGGATCTATGGATTTAAAGGGCATGCATGCTATTCTTTTTCATGTTAGATGAACCATAACTCCTACTAATGATGACCTTTTGTAACCACTCCTCTTGGGTTTCTAATCAATATTTTTTTATTAGAAGTGATGCTGCCAAGTTCTGAGCCTAATATGTAAGAATATCCGGAAACTTTTACTTTTGTCCAAAGTGGAAGCAATCGCCATGTAAGAAACCCTAGTATCCTGAGACTATTATTTTGCAAATCCAATCTAACTCCATGGTTGCACCATACAGAGGAAAACTAAAATTCCTTCCTGTATAGCCCCAGCTGAGTTCCTATCCATCAGCTGTAGATATTTACCAGATGCTTGAATGAGGTCATTTTGTAAGAAAATCTTCCAGTCCCCTTTGAGTTTATTTTGCTGATACCACATGGAGAACAGGAAAAACTCTCTGACAAGTGATACCCAAATAAGGTAATTCTGTGCAAATAGTATCTTTCATTGTTTTAAGATGGTAAATTTTGGAGTGTTTTGATACATTAAAATGGATAAACAAAGTGAAGAGCAAATGTTACTGGTTGAAAGCCCAAAGGAGGTATCCTAAAGTTAAGTGGTGAGTGGAGGAGACAGACATTCTTACCACCACAGTGAGTCATTTTTCAAAAGTTTGTTTTGGAAGAGGAAGACAGTTGAGAGATAATTGGAAGAATACAATATTATCAACAAGTTTGCTAGCAGTAATAACATATACTTTTGAACAGATCTTTAAAGAACCTAGAATAAAGCTTTAAATATTTTATTTTATTCTTCAAAATTAATTTCAAGCCAAGAGTAGATAAGAGGTATAGATTATTCTCAAAAGCAGTATCTGTAATGTTCCACTGATTTTCCTTGAAATACATATGAAATAGACACAGAATTAAAGAATCATTACTTAATGTGGTTTATGCATACATTTTATAGTGTTTTAAAACTTAATTTAAAACTTAATTTATTTAAATTAAGTAAATTATCTTCTGAAAATATTGGTTTAAATTGAACGAGTGAAGTTAAGATAGTTATGAATGGTTATAAATTTCAGATCATAAGCTCTGCTGTACACAAAATATAAATTCATTTACTTCATCTGATTTTAATGCTTCTGTTATGAGTCTGCTTTCCTTAGAATGAGATAATGTGAAAGCTTGCAGTCCAGGATCTACCCTAATCTTTATGCTGAGTTATGTCAGGCTTCCTTAGGAGATTATATCAGGACTATCTAAGAGTGTTGCTGGCAGTGGCCCTTGTGTTCTTTTAGCTTCCATCTTCTAACTTTTCTTGTCCCTCACAGAAGTTTGGATTTCATTCTCTAAGGTGGGCGGGGAGTGCTACAAGTAACCCCGCTGAGAAGGAGAGTTCTCCTACTGTCTCACAGTCCTCTCTGACATAGATGGTTTCTCTTGTGAATCAGGTGAAATATTTTGCATTGCCCTATGATACTCTAAAGCAAATGAAGACTTTATAAGTCTGTTTCAAGTCCTTTGTCCGAGCACATGATACAGACTTTATTTTTTTTTTCCTTCTGGATTTATATCCTGAATGTGTAGAAATTGTGAGGAATTTTTAGCTCCCAAGGTGCTACCTGGAAGCCAGATTATGAAGGTTTTCACTATTATGTGTCCCCCAAGCCAAACTAAATTCTCTAGCACGCATCATATTGAACACCTGCCTGCACAGAGCATGGGCAAGGCCCACGATCTCTTCACAAAGATTAAGTCTCCCAAATGTCTTCTCTTCCTTTCTCTGATTCTCTGTTCCTTATTTTTTGCCCATTCAAGAGAATGCTATCTAGCCTTGCCTCCAATAACCAGACATTTTACAAATTTTGTAGTTTTTTAATTTATAGTTAAACTTTGTGTGCTAAGTCTTTCAGAATTTAATATTTTGGAAATTTAGATTTCTAGATCCCTACAACACAAAAGCTTTGGGTGAGTGAGAGGGAGGGTTAAGAATGAAAAGTAATCCTGGAGACCACAGTTCCCATTAATAATTTGTTATTATCCTACCTTAATTCTTTATGTACATTTTATCCACTTATGGGAGGATTGAACTGTTTCAGTGCTTTTCTTATTAAAATGTGTTCTCTGGAAAGGATCTGAAGTGTTGGTCACTGAAAATATTCTTATGAATAAAGACAGATATTGAATCTTAAAGGAAGGCTGTCAATATAAGGATAAAATAATTGTTCTGGCAAAAATTTACCTTCTCTGGAGTCAGAGAACATTGTTTTCAGATCCAGATTTTCCCATGTCATTACTCATATAATTTTGAACACATCATGTAAAATCTTTGAGTTCATTGTTTCATCTAGAAAGAAGGGAATAATCACATTACTCTCATCTTGGCAATGGTGAAAGGATACATATAAAATATCATTGAGAAATTTGTCATACAGACACGAATACAGTAAGCTCCCAATGCATATTCGTCATTGTACTTATTGCACTGAAAGAAAAATTAAGGCACCTCTTGAAGAGTTTTCATTTGCAAATTGTGCATATTGTTTCCATAGTGTTGTGCGAGGCAGGCATGAAGAGAATTAGTCTCCTCTGTATCACAAAGGAATGCGTTCACTTATAGGTGGAATCTCTGCGTGCTTCCTCTTCTTTCTAGCCTTCTGGGAGACAGAAAACAACATTTCCAATTAAAGCACACCAGGAATGTCATAAACCAAATGTAATCACCAAACTTGGAACTATATCTGGAAACCCAGAAAAAAGAAAAAATACAAGATTCTATTACAGAGGCACTCTAAAAGAGACACTGATGTAATTTATTTCCATTCAATTAAAAATAATCTTTACCCATTGCATATCAAGCATCTTGATCTATTTTACAATGCATACATAGAGAATAAAACATGCATCTGTGCAAAGGTCTCTTCTTTGAAGAGAATGATACATATTCATAAAACAAATAGTATTAATAACTTGCTTCATGGAGTATTTACTATGTACAAATCATATTTTGCACTATTTCTGGTTGTCTTCTTTTAGTTACTTCACAAAATGCCTACAAACTAGGAAACTTTGATTAGTCCCATTTTGCATGTAAAGAACCTGTAGTTCCAAGTGCTTAAGTAACCAGTTCAGGATCATATACTTGAGCTAGAGGCAAAACAGAGATTTGAGTTGAGGCATTCTAATCAGAGGACATTCTCTCCTCATAAATGTACAGTGCTGTTAATTTATAATTAACTTAAACAAAAACTAAAAGCAATTATATAATGCCTAATATATGTTTATAGTACATGCATAAATAAGAAAAAGAGCCCATCTAGAGTAGAATTGTGAAGGGATTGAAATTTATTTCCATTTCACTGTTTTTTTCCTCCAATTTTTACTTTTAATTCAATTTGTTAATGTTACAGAGTTCTTGCCCTGCTAAACCATGCCTGATCATTAAAAAAAAAAAAAAAAAAAAAAAAAAGGAAATGGTGCACTGGGCAGCCTCATCAACCTATCATAAAGCATAGTAAAGTTTGATTCATGTGCATTTTGATAATTTCACAATTTATTTAGATAGGTATGAATACAGGTTAAAAATCTCACTACGAATACTTTTATTTTTTATTTTTTTATTTATTTATTTATTATAATTTTTTAATTTTTAAAAAAAAATTATTTATTTTTAATGTTTTTTTTAATTTAAATTTTATTTTTATATTCCCCATACAATTACAACCCCCTTATTTTGACCCCAACACCTCATTTCCCCGCCCCCCACCCCCCCCCATAGAGAAGATGAGTGTGCTGGGTTGTGGGAGAAGGTAATATTAGGGCTTGTCTAAAGAAAAGTAGAGTTTCCACTTAAGAAAGAGTACACTAAACAGGAACATAGAATTATTTTGAAGATAGAAATAGGAACCATGATCTGGTGATGTACATTCTTTAGTTAATGGGTGATGGGTCACAAAGTGACACATAGGATGTCTCAAATGTAGAGTGAAGGTAATTGTCTCAATCTTTATTTGCCTCTTTGCTCCGTATTATTTCTTCTCCTAGACAGATGATTATTAAGCTGTAATAACAACATTTTAAAAAGTAACAGAACTACATTTTCATATGAAATATCTTATAGAAATATCATGAAAATATGTAGAAAGACTGCACTACTTTATGTGAAAGAGGAAGTGGGAGAGGAGGCATAAAACTGCCCATCTGACTAATCCTCCTTGTTCCTTCTGAGAATACTCAGCCTCTGTTAAACACAGCTAACAGGTATACAAACCTGTCACCAGTATGCCACCAAAAAGCATCAAAAACATCATAGTTGTACCCTTTATTCCTTCTGTTATCTACTTTTCTTCTATTCTCCTTTCATTTCATCTACTTATATATTATTTTATTTAATTTCTTTCCCTTTTATTTGTCTATGCCTGAACCAATCACTAGACACTATGGTTACTTATTTGCAATCATAGGTAAAAACTACTTGAGAAAGTTCCTGGGTCAATGGCTCCTCAGTGTTGGCCTCTGGTACAAGATGTTAAATGCTACTGGCATTAAATTAGAAGAGATATATTTCCTATATTTTCTCAGTTTTTCCAGTGTAAAGGTGTTATTTTATTTCCTGGCTTACAGAACATGGGTCAACGTTGTCAGTCAAGCCTAAAAGTTCTTATTCCCCCAGATGAGATTTGTACAGATGGGTTGGGGTTGTCAGATGAAGTTAGAGCTTATGGAAATGATTTATTTGGCCACTCCATGTAAAATGGTCTTAATAACATTTATTCATTCATTAAACTGTATGAATTTGTATATGATTCCAGAATATAGTAATATATTTTTGGTGTCCCCTGACCTCCAGAATCTTATTTTGGAAACCTTATTTTCTATGTTATGTGCATACTGGGGGGAAAAGACCACAGTTGTTCAAAATCAGTCAGTATTGTGAAATGCAGGAATTTTATAGATCTGAATATGGTAACTGCATTTCATATCTATTTTGAAGATGGTAAACTACACTGACAGGTTTCCCTCATGTGGTTTATTTTTCTGTGATGCATAAAGTTGTGTCCTGAATACTTACTTATGAAAGAGGGATGCTGTACAAAATACCTGCAATTTCTAAACACTTTATAAGGACTAGAAACCACATAATCATTAAACCCTGTTAATATTAAGTACTTTATATAGAATCATTCAACATTACTATAAATATTTAGACATCAAAGAAGGAGTATAATGTTAGTAAATTGACTTTTCACATTTTTCAATCAGAAAATAATTTCCCAACTTCTGTATTCTGTAGAAGAATACAATTTTAAGAATTATAATAGTCTTTAAACCAAGATGAGTGGGTAATTAGAACATTCACATTTTCTAAGACAGTAAAGAACTAGTTCCGCTCAAAGAAATTACATAATTGGTATATCTTTGAAAAGGATAGCAGGTTGTTTTTAAATGGATTGTTGTCATTCCAAATTGCTACTGGGACTGATTCAAATAAGAGCTTCCTGTTGTTATGAAATCAGAATGCAGAATAAAATACATCCTCATAATTGCACCAACATAGATACATCATTGGTCAGTTAAAATACAAGGTATATATTTATTCCCATAAGCAAAGTAAAGATTCCAAAGTATCTGATGACTATTCATGATAGTTATCCTTTTTTCTTATTATCTTGAATCTACTGACCTTTAATACAGTAAGAGAATAAAGCTCTCATTTCCCAACTATCCTGATGAACTACAAAATACTTTTACCATAACTATGGATTTATTTCTCCATTCACATACCAAGCAATGGGCTAAATTTTATGTGTTAGGGATGAAAAAAAAACAACAGATAATTTTAATGCAATCCTAAGATATTATACAAATGTCTGTGAGTCAGTAGTTCACTGTGACATTTGAAATTGTTGGATTAACTCACAAATGGGGCAAATCATTTAACAGATAAAATCAATGAACATATTGAGGTACTGTGAGGTGGTCCTTTCACTCAGATGGTAGACATTAACTATATATTATGTATAGATTGACTTGATAAAAGATGAAAGTAGCCTATTCCATAGTAATTTCACATAAAAAATGTTCTTTATAAAACAAAAGCAGATGTTGCCCAGAGGGCCTGTCTTTTGCTATTTCCTTTTTGGCTTCATTACCAGAATTTCATACTTTTTATCTGTTTTTCAAAGGTCTCTAAAATAATTTAATATTTCATATGGTGTTTCCTGAAAATTTTTCATAAAGTTCATGGATTTTTTTTTGCACAAACTATTGTTGATTTTTTAGATTAATTAAATTTGTGTTCTGATTCCATCTTTCTAATTCTGTGGCCTTAGATGAATCAATTACATATTCAGATTCCTTGTTATCTTCTCTCTTTTTTTAGTTTTATATATTTTTACATCATTTTTCATTTTTGTACAATGTATCCATCTTGGTTATAGTTTCCATACAATTTCCACCACCTTTTTTTTTTTTAATAGAGGCATGTTTTATTTATTTGTTTGTTTGTTTGGTTTATACATGCACTAGGTACAGTCAAAAGCGTGAGAGGGTGAGAGATTCACCAGAGCCAGAGCGGGGAGCAGAGCAGGCAGAAGGACCGAAGTACACTGCTGAGGGGAGCAGCGGCGGCAGGGGGGGTCTGCGCGCCATGTGGGACCCTCCTCTGGTGGCCGGGGAGCAGCCGGGGATCGAACTGGAGCCGCAGAGGCTGCGGGCAGCTTCACAACCCAGCGCTCAACCGCTGCGCCACCGGGGAGGCCCTCTACCACCTTTGTTTTGATCCTCCGCCCTTTTTACCCCCACCATACTGTGTCTCTGGTTTATAGTTGCTTGTTGATTTTGATTTTTACTTTATTATAATTAGTCTTTTTCCTGATCCTTTATTTGGGTTTTCTAAATTCTTGCTATGTATCTTCTCTCTTAAAGCTTTCAAACAGCAAAGGAAATACCCAAGAGTGAAAAGGTAACTTAGAAAATAAGAGAAAATATTTGCAAATCATGTATAAGTGGTTAATTAAAAAAAAAAACATAGATTTTCTACAATTCAACAACAACAACAACAAAAAACCTCATCACTAAATTTAAAAAATGGGCTAAAGAATTAAATAGAAATTTTTCCAAAGAAGGCATATAAATGACCAACAAAAAGATGCTCGACATCACTAATCATAAGAATAATGTAAATCCAAACCAGAATGTGATATTATCTCACACATGTTGGAAATGTTGATAGAAATGAGGAGAAACTGGAAATCCTGGAACCCTTGTATAATGTTGGTGGGAATATAAAATCAAATATAGCTGTGAAATAACAATATGGAGATTTACTTCAAGAAATGAAAAATAAAATTACATATGATCCCACAATTGCACTTGTGGGCATGTATGTAAAATATTTTAAATCATGGTCTCAGAAATTATCCCCAATAGCCAAGATAAACACATGACCTACATTTCTGTTGATGGATGAGTGGAAAAAGAATATGTGATATATACATATAATAGGATACTATTTATGTTTATAAAAAGAAGGCAATCCTGAAATATGTGACCACATGGATGAATCTTGAGGACATTATGTGAAATCAAGTAAACTAATCATAGATGGACAAATATTGCATGATTCCTTTTATTTTTTAATAATTTATTTTGTTTTTTATATATTTTTTCATTTTTTTACATCATTGTTCATTTTTAAACAATATTTGCTTCCCCCCACCCCCTCAGGTGTAGTCCCCATAGAGTTTCCTTCACAAATGCACCAGTGCACCATCACCTCAGTCCCCTGTGCTCCTCCCTCCCTCCTTCTAATCCCTCTCCCTCCTCCTCCCCTGCAGGATGTCTCTGATTTATAATTGTTCATTTTTGCTTTATTGTGTTTTATACTGTTATTTTTTTACACTGATGTCTTATTTGGTTCCCCTATATTCCTGCTATAAGTGAAACTATCCGGTATTTTTCTTTTTCCTTCTGGCTTATTTCACTGAGCATAATTCCTTCTAGCTCCATCCATGTTGCTGCGAGTGACATGAATTTATATTTTTTGATTGCTGAATAATATTCCATTGTGTATATATGCCACATCTTCTTGATCCAGTCATTTATTTTTGGGAATTTGGGTTGTTTCCAGGTTTTACCTATTGTAAATAGTTCAACATCCCTTATAATCAGGGAAATGCAAATTAAAACCACATCGAGATACCACCTTACACCAGTAAGAATGGCACATATCAAAAAAACAAGCAACAACAAATGTTGGTGAGGATGTGGTGAAAAAGGAACGCACTTACATTGCTGGTGTGAGTGCAAACTGGTCCAACCACTATGGAAAGCTGTCTGGAGATTCCTCAGTCTACTAAAAATAGAGCTACCATACGACCCAGCAATTCGACTACTAGGGATTTACCCAAAGGACACAAAAACATTGATTCCAAAGACCACCTGTACACCTATGCATGATTCCATTTAGATGCTGTATCTAAAATACATGGAAAACAATTAAGTAAATAAATAAATATTTGCATTTATGAAATCAGAGAGTAGAATATGAGTTGACTGGAGCCGCAAAATCAACAGGTTTAAGTTCTCAATGATGCATAATGAATAAGCCCTAGAGATTTACTTATTGTATGATATTGTGACTATAGCTTTACTACTTTATACTATACATAAAAGTTTGTGGAGAGAGTAGAACTCATATTGTGTTCTTAAAATATAAATACCATTTAATAAAAGAAAGAAAAAAGAAATGCCAGTAACACATACACTAATTAAATTATGAATTTGTGAGCATATCAAGGTAAAAAGGTAAATATTCAGCAATTTGCAAAACTCTATGGACAGATATGAGCTTATATTTACAATATATTCAGATGCATGACCTCTGGTCTCATATAAACCTAAGTTTAATTGTCAGATTTCTTTGTATTAATAGAAAGATGACAACTTAATGTCTTTGAACCTCAGTTTCTTCTTCTGTGAAGTGGGTAAGGTATACACCTCACTGTTCTGAGCTGTTCTGACAGTTAAAATCACAGTGCCCAGAAGGCTTTTAGCAAAGTGTAAAAAAGTGTAACAATACTCAAAACTACAACTTTTGCTTCTGTAATTAGTCTCATTTAAGGACATTAAGGACAGAATGAACCAATGTGATATTTTCTAAAATGTCAAGTGACAAATTTAAAAAATCACAATTTTATTAAACTTATACTTCTTATCAGAGTAAAAGAAACATATGTTGAGGAAGATTTTTAAAATGTTCTTTTCAAGTGAAAATCAGTTGAGCCCTTCCGGGCCCCCAGCTAGGCTGGCTCAGGTCAGGATTGTGAGGATATCGCAAACACATTTTGCCTGAATTTTCTTGTTTTGTTCTCTCTTACAGTTGTTTTTCATTAGTTGCCAATGAACTATTTATGATTTCAAATTGTCCTTTATGCTGGCATGGTTAAAAGTCATCATTTTATGACCGAAAATTCTGAGTTGATGCAATTAGGAAACATCAAAATTTATTGTTTCCAAATTGCTAGTTGTAGCACTTGTTTCTCTGTTGTCAAGAAGATGGACTCCTTGATGCAAAGCATAGTGGTTGGTGCTTTCTAATGCTGATGGGCCAATTCCTGTCTGTAGTATCCAATCAGAAGTGAAGGCCATTTGATTAAACAACCACTGAGGAGCATCAATTTGAATGTTCAGGTGAGCATAATTACAGACTTACCTTGCTGGTTGCTTATTTTAAATGGCAGCTGATTCTACCTGAGAGAAGACTTTGAAATCCAAACCAGGGTAATGAGCAGCTTAACCTCTCTGTATACAAATGTAATTTTCTCCTCCTCACCTCTGTTACTACCTCTCTCTCTTTTCCCCAAGTCCTGGTTCAAATTACAGTTAGGATTACTGAAGGATATGAAGTTCCTCAAAAGAACACACACACACACACACACTTATAGAGAGACAAACAGGAATTTCATCTTGCATATGATTTCCTAAGAAACTCATCTGTGATACTAGAACAGCACTTCTTGGCTCCCTTCCTCACTTCAGCATCTCAGAGGACCACTGAGGGTAAGTGAAGAAGTATCAGGCTTTTCTGCTCTCCCACCATTAGGACTGATGATGGATCCTTGTGGTCCTGAATGCATGCCTGATGGTGGGCACCTGGAGTAGGGTGTGGGCATGCGTAAGTAGGTACAGCTGGGCTAAGGCTGGGCTTATAAGGGCAGCCTCACGGGGACACCAGGAGAGCAGAGAAGCATAGAGAATGATAGCAAAAGGAGCAGAGAAGAAATGGCCATCAGAGAACACTGGAGAGCCCAGAAAGAGTGAAGACTTGCTGGGGGCTAGGAGGCCTGCCTGCCCCCCGCCCTGCCACACCCCTGCCTGCCGTGTACCTGGTAAATCCCAAATAAAGCCTAAAAGCCACCGAGGGCTCCAGGACTCTCTCCTCCTTTACCCTGTCTGTTCGGGTCATAGAGATACTGCTCCGTGTCCTCTTGCCGCTACAATCACCCATCCTCACCTGGAAGCAAGCAGATCAGCTTGCACAACCCAGAAGATGTAGGGACTTGTTGTAAGGGAGTCACGCCACCGTCAACTAGAGGACTTTCATTTGGGGAGTCCCATGGAGGAAATCCCATCTTCGCAGCCCATTAAGCATTCTGGTAAGGTAAGTGAAATTGAGAAAAACAAAAGAAACTATTTCTAATTTCTGACTTGAAAATGGGTCTCTGTCTTGTAGCATGTGTGCTTTGAACTGGAAATGTGACTCGCATGCATTTTGTAGCTTTTGTGATACTTGACAGGAGAACAGTCAATAGCATTTGATTTAGATAAGGGAATGGATTCTGTGCTTAGCCTGGTAAATTTTCTCTTTTGGAGATGCTTTTCTTGAACTATGTTTGCTTTTATGTATATTATCTGATTAGTGAGCTCCTTAAATTATCCCTTCATAAAAAGTATCCTTTAATTAAAAATTAACATATTTACTTCTCTTTGACCAGTTGGTGATGTTATTCTAACCATTACTACTTCCACTGCCTTGTTGCTAATAGAAACACTGACTGTGGCTCTGGTCCATCAAGTGCTGACTTCAAATTTCTTTCAAAATATTCTGTGTCTTGAAAATTTATTACTGCAATGTGTTCATAAGATGTTTTTTTTTTCCCCCCTTGAGTCATTTTGCAATAGTAGACATGTTGGAATAGCAAACTTCAGGAATTCAAAGGAGAATAATTATTAGTAAAGAAAAAATAATTTATTGGCTAAAGTAATCTATTGAGAATATTTAGTCAGATGAAAATTTCACCAGAGAACTGATACTGTAAACTGAATTGAGGACACCGGATGGCGACGTTTTATTTAACTGTTTCTAATATTTTAATATTATCATGTTCATCTCTAATATCAGCACTTCTATACAGCTATACTTATTTATTACCTACTTTTTTTAGTTTTCTTTCCACATAGGAGTATTATAATATTTTTAGAAACATAGTGCATGCTTTTTTTTTCCTACTACATGCACAGTATGTGTTTGGATTTTTAATAAAATTGTTACAAAGAAAATATTGTATTTATAATTGTAGTCATATTGCATTTTAACCACCGGAGAATCTTTTCCTATGAGTTTATTTAAGTTCCATCAATTTAACACTTATTTGAGCTGAATTTTGTAGATATTTTTCTCATATGCCTGATCTTTTACATTTATATAGAATCTTAAAACATTTGTTAAGTTTCTAATAAATGTTTGGCACCATACATAAAATTGTAAACAATTTGCATATTGCCTCCATTCTCAAAGCTTATAATCAATCTAGTGATATAAACAGATGCAAGCCAAATCAGTCACAAAACTATTTAATTATAAAATTTGATAAGTATAAAGGGGGAACTCGGAGATTATTCAGCAGTAATGTGTGAAACTATGATACATCAGAGAAATATTCTGAGAGAAAAGTGAGAATTTTTTTACTTAATGCTAAATGATAACTAGAGATTTAGGAATGATTATAGTGTGAATAAGACTTCTACTTCTAGGCCTCCCCAGTGGTGCAGTGGGTTGAGCACAGCGCTGTGAAGCTGTCCGCAGCCTCTGCAATGCGGGTTGGATCCCCCGTAAGCCAGGGAGATACCCACATGGTGTGGTGACCTCTTCTGTCACACCCATTGCTCCCCTCAGCAGTGTATTTCAGTCAGTCTGCCTGTTCTGCTTCCCACTCTGTCTCTGGTGAATCCTTTCATCCTCCTGCATCTCTGGCCTGTACCCCAGCTCTTGTATAAAAAAATAAATCCTTTATTGATCTAGGCCATTCTCACTGTTGTGAGGTTATACTCTATTGTGGTTTGGATTTGTGTTTCCCTAATAATAGGTAATGATGAGCTTTTTTTTTATTATTATTTTTTTTCATGTGCCTGTTGCCTGCCAGTATGGCTTCTGTGGAAAACTATTGATTCATATCCTCTAATTTTGGACTGGGTCATATGGTTTCTGTTGTTGAGTTGTATGAGTTCTTTATGTATGCAGGATATTAATCCCTTGTTGGATGTGAGAGCAGCAAATACCTTCTCCCAATCAATAGGATGGCTCTTTGTTTATGTGGTGACATTTTTTCCCTGTATGGAAGCTTTTTCTTTTTTGAATGATGCTGTCTATTTGTTGTTGGAGTAGAACTCCTAAAAATCTAAGGCTAGTTCCAAAGAGCTTATCACTTATTTTTTAATATTTCATAGTTTTAGGTCATATACTCAAGAGGATAATAGAAGTTAATCAGTAGGCATATAGTTTCCGTTAAGATGAATAAACTCTGGAAGTTTGTACAATGTTGTATGTATACTCAGTGTTTTTAGGGCTTCCTGATGGCATAAGGGCTAAGTCTCAGCACTATCACCACTATGGCCTGAGTTCAGTACCCTGCCAGGAAGCTAAGCCACGTATGACACAGCCAACTTCTCCTGTCTTTCCTACTGCTCCCCCTAGCAGTGTATTTAAGTAAATCCTCCTGTTCTCCCCACTCTGTCTCTGGTGAATCCTCTTACCTCCATATCTCTGGCCTACACCCCAGTTATGTTACACAAAAATAAAAATAAAAATAAATGATTTGTACATTTAAAATTTAAGTAGAAAATTTACATTAAGTGATGTTATCAAAATAAAACTAAGAGGGCCTCCCCTGGTGGCGCAGCGGTTGAGCGCTGGGCTGTGAAGCTGCCCACAGCCTCTGCAGTGCGGATTCCATCCCCGGCCACTGGTGAGGGTCCCACATGGTGCGCAGACCTCTCCTGCCGCCCCCAGTGCTCCCCTCAGCAGTGTACTTCTGTCCTTCTGCCTGTTCTGCTCCCTGCTCTAGCTCTGGTGAATTCTCTCACCCTCTCGCGCTTCTGACTATACCCAGTGCTTGTATAAATAAATAAATAAAATCTAAAACAAACGAAAAATAAAACTAAGAAAATAAAATAATAAAAAATTAACTCTTACAAAGGAAAAAATTACAAGGGTAAACCCTCTTTGATGGTATAAGCAGGCCTGTTTGTGTGCTTATCCCTTTTGTCCCCTTTGGTACAGAAAGAGGAAAAAAATAAGGCACAGTATAGTGATGTGGTTATTGCTATAAGTTATAATAATAATCTGTCTTCACTGCAGAAATTACATGTATGCTTTCAGGATAGTATGAATAAAGTTATTACGATTAAAGTGTAAAAAAAACCTAAAATCTTCCCTCAAAAATATATGGAAGAGAATATCCAAATTACAAATAAACTGTATATTTATTTATTTATTTATTTATTCACAACCTCATTAATTGTAGGGAAATGCAACTTCAAGGTAAAATGAAAGATCACTAGTCACCAACATAGTTAAAGTGAAAACCTCGACTTGTAGTATATTAGGAATATTCAAAAACTGCTGATAGACATGCAAATAAGTTACAATTTTGAAAAGTTGTTTGGCATTACCTAATAAAGTTGAATAATGGTGTATTATGGTGCTTGGTATATACTACCAACAAAATATAATAAAAACCCAGAAATAGTAATTTCAGAACTATTTGTAATATCCAAAATAACATTAATATCTAGAATCAATAAACTATATTGCTTTAATATACTCAAAAAAATCCCTGTAAATATGCAGCAAATGACATGAACAGAAATGTTCACTGGGATATTATTTTTTATTGTTCCCCAATGGAAACATCTTAAATATTCATTAAATTACAGTGCATATTTACTAGTGTGGTCATATCATATTAAACTATACAGCAACAAAAATTATGCAGCAACTATACTCAATTACGTGATTGTATCTAGAAAACATAATACTGATCAAAACCTGTAACAAAATGTTTTACGTTCTATTTGTATGAATTTTAGAAATAAGCAAAACGAATCTGTGATGAAAAGCATTGAAATGGTGTCTATGGGAGCAAAGAAATGATTCACTGGGAAAGAATAAAAATACACTTATGGGCTTATTTTGTGAAAATCTATATATTTAGTATGTATAATTCCTATGTTTAAAGTGTGTTATATTTCATTTTTCAAATTAGTTTAAGTATCATTTGGAATATCCAAATATTACATTGTAGATTCAAAATTGTTTAAAAAGATTTTTTTGCCTTAAAAATGCCATACTGTTTCCATCTATCCTTCAGGTTTTCTTGCATAGCCTCTACTTAAAAATATAAATTCACAACGGAAATTAATATCTCTTATAGGAGGTCAAATTCAAAGGTTAAAAAATAGAATTCAATATTATATCTAGGCTGCTGAGATGATGTTTTTCTTACATTAACTTAATTGACCTTCCCCAGTTTCTCAGTCAATAAGTAATGGATCCAGAATTCTGACCCAGTTGTTCTACTTTTGAATCTCTTACAGCTCCCATTCTGTTGCATTTGAATTCATTTAATTTTTTTTATGAATCTTGTCAATTCTAAATATGAAAATCTTCATCTGTAGAGAGGTATCATAGAGTCTTATTTTAGGATAGTTTTTAGTTAATATTTTAAAATGGATAAAGTGATAAATAGAAAAAAAAATCTTACTACTACAGATAGTAATTTATTAAATGTTACTACGTAGTATTTGAAGAAAATCATCAGTGAAGATTCCTAAATACGACCCTCCCAACCACATACAAATGTAGCACACAGAGTTTACTGTCACTTTTTTGAAGTAATGTATGCATGTTAAACTAGAACCTTTTACTCTAAGATGTGAGTATCAGCATAAAAGAGAATGAATAACATAGACATTCCCTGTTTAAGGAATATGTCTTTATGTAGCTCTTTTTGATATGTATTTCTTCCCAAATCCACTAGAGAGTGACTCATTTAAACAAGGATAATGTTGTGATCGGCTTTCATGATGATAAGGCAGAGTTTGTGATTAAATTTCACATGGGACACACCGTTTTGCCACAGGGAAAAATGAAGGAGCTGACAATCTTGCCCTACGAATATAATGAAAGGGTCACACCACAAATTCCTTCTTTCTGGAATGGTGACTGGGTTTTCCTTATTGGATCTTGTCTGAGGACAATTTCTTCTGTAAATGTCACCAATCTCTTAGCAATTTCAGCTCCTGATCCTAGGAACCTCTGAGTCGTTGACATTAAGGCAAAGATTTGAAAGCAGATTAAGTGGTATAAGTGGTTACTGTTTAGGTTTTTCCTTTTAAGGGGAGAAAAAGGGTATGCAACCACCTTTAGCCATACTCTATGTCTGTAGATCTTTGAACCTTCTATGTTAATATGATTTAAGATAAAAAAAAAAATCAAACTGCTGTGGTCCAGTGAGGAATGATATGGTCAAATTTGTCAGATTTTCAATCTTACAGGAAGTATAATGTCTTAGCAAAGATGGAAGACAGCTGTCTTAGATCATTGAGGCTGCTATAATAGAATAACATAGTTGAGTGGCTTATAGACAACAAGCATTTATTTTTCATATTTCTGGAGCTTGATTGTGATACCAGTAGATTCCTGTCTGGTGAGAACATCCTGGTTCATAAACAGTCATCTTTTTGTGGTATGGCCACATGAGGAAGAGGGCAGGAGACCATCCTAGATCCTTTTTTATAAGGATACCAAACCCATTAATGCATACTCTCCCCTCACATCTTTAGTCATTTCACAATGGCTCTACCCCTTAATACCATCACCTTTGAGAGTTAGAATTTCAAAATACAAATTTTGGGGGAGATTCAGGATAATTCATAACACCAACACATTCAGATTCTTCTCAAATCAGAAAACCACCAGTGAAATACAAGGCAAAATAAAGTCACACAGCACTCAATGCAAAGTCAGAGCTGTATAACCTAACACAAGGAGCAGAGCCATTCTTTCAATTACCAAGTGTTTTGGATTGAGCTGTGTCACCTGCAAAAGACAGGTTGAAAGCCTCACCTCCAATACCTATAAATGTGAGCTCATTTAAAAATAACATGTTTTCAAATGGAATCCAATTAAGATGAGATTATATTTGAGTAAGGTGAGCCCTAGTTTAATATGGTTTCCTCAAAGAGGAAGAGAAAAGACAGAGACAGAGTGTAGATGGTCTATGTGATGACATAAGTAGAGTGATGTGATAAAGTAGCACCAAGGACTAATAGCCATCACCAGAAGCTATGAAGAGGCAGGGGAGGATTCTTGGAAGAAATACAGACTCGTTGACAACTTCAGTTCAGACTTCTAGTCTTCAGAAATATGAGACAATACATTTCTGTTGTTTTTAGTCACCCAGTATTGGGTACTTTGTCAGGAGATTTCCAGAAAACCAATATAGCAAGTTACCTAGGCCATCAGCATAGACAGGTATCATACAAAGAATAACCCACACTGATGTGGTGCATGAAATACATTTTAAATACCACCATCAGCTGATATTGGGAAACGTGTGCATGTAGCAGTAGGTTTCTGTAACAAACTAAAGTTCTTGGCTCAGCATTATATATCTAAAAGAACATGTGAAAACCTGGAGTTGAAAAATATACCCAGAATGGTGATGATTTCCTTCACTAAGGACTTTTATGTACTCCATAGCCTAGTTGAAAAAAATTAGAAATTAATACCAGATTCTTATTGTTTATACCTTGTATGGTAAAGGTACGCTATTCTAATTTCATATAAGAGTTTAGTTGCTTCCCCCCCTCTAAAAAGCAATGTAGCTGTACAATTTTTTAAGGAATAGCATCCTTCCAAATATTAAAAAATAGGATCCCACACAGATTGGAGAGCTACTTTGTTGCCAAGGCTCTCTAGTCAACAATATAACTGATGTAAATAGCAGACTCTAGGGAATATTTTCTGGCAATGTTAATTTTCTGTATTCAATGCTACATATTACACCACAGATTATTTCTGATTCCAGAAAACGCAAAGTTCAAGTTCACATGCGCAAAATGTTTAAAGCTAACCATGGAATTATGGGCCTCCCTGGTGTTTTAAGGGTTTGAGACGCAAGCTATGAGGCTGTCCACAGCCACTGCAGCATGAGTTCAAGCCCTGGCCAGAGAGCTATCCACATGGTGCAGCAGACCTCTCCTGGCTCACCTGCTGCTCCTCTCAGCAGTACATTTCAGTCAATCTGCCTGTCCTGCTCCCCACTCTGTCTCTGGTGAATCCTCTCACTCCCCACACCTCTACCCTGTACCCCAGTTCTTCTATGAATAAATAAATAAATCTTTTTTTAAAAAAGCTAACCATGGAATTAAATAGGCAAAATAGGCTTTTGTGTTACTCTGTATACAGAATGAAAAATAGGAATCAGTAAATTTGTGAAATTTTCACAATTTTTATTTTCACTTTTCTACTTTATGCCATTTAGCGATTAAAAATGACATACTATTCATCTATTCATGAGCATGATTAGCGCTATACCATGTAAAAATAAGTTATAAGTAGATGTTGCTTCTAATCTATCAGCAACTATCGTTGCAAAGACAAAAACAAATATATTTGTCCTTGTATTTTCCTAACTTACATTTAATATAAAGAAATTGTGGTGTTTTTAAAGAAACTAATATAATGGATATTAAATGCACATATTAAATATACAGGATTATTCCAAATCTTAAATAAAATAGTCTATCCATTTACATTGAAACTAGGAAATTTGATATAATACCTCATGTTAACTATAATGTGTATTTATATATTTTTTTTATTTGGTGATAATAGCATCTTTCATTAAAGGAACTCTAAGATGAAATCCATTTTAGATTCAATATGCTGTTGTCAAAGTAATAATCATCACTATGATCCTAATATATAAAACATGTCATCTTAGAATAAATATAGATATCTATATATGCATGTATCTCAAGGAATACTTTCATTAAATAGATTTACTTATGATATATTGCATATATATGTAAATATATTAATTTGTAACTGATAGCAGTCTGTATTACAGTTTTAGACAAGTATTCCAGTTTCATTTGAAGTTAAGGTTGGAGTACCAAATAAAAAAATTGTCACTTTTTTCTATATTTTGCTTTCCTAAACTATTTGGCTCACAGGCAAAATTAGCATCAAAGAATCACTGAGCTCCCTTAAGGACTTTGCTATCTACGTGTTCGATCATTGAAACTAGAAAGAAAGTGCTTAGTTACTGTTGAATTGAAATGCTGAGTGGTCCATTAGGTAGAGATGAGTGACTCATCTGGCATCCATGGTAAGTGATTGTTCTAGCAGTGTGTCTGTTGGAATGTGAGAACACTTATGAGACTGTGTGCACTGGATAAGGAGATGCTAACTTTTCTATTATTCCAAAAGTCTGTTCTTTAGTAAAGGTCTGTAACTCTACCTTCAATCACCAGTCTTGCTATACAGAGCATAGGCTATAAATAATTCTAACCAAACTTCCATATCTATTGAATGATAACTCAAGTGTTTTGTCCAGTATCATGGAGTCACTAAAACCCTCTGCAGCATATGGGTAATCAGGAATTTGAAATGTTAAGTAAGGGGAGAATATACAAGAAAATTGTGATGCTAACTAGTGAACACCTATATAAAAATGACACCAAAATATAGCCATTAAGTCACCAAATCTTGTGTAACTCAAAATCAACTGAGTGTTTAGACTTACTACCAAGTGAGATATCACTTGAGAAACGAAGCACTGGATCCAATTAAAATGTTTACAAATCATCCCAGCTCTAAATTTTTCTTGCATCATATCCTGAACTATTAATAATGCTAACTACATACCAATTATATTTTATACCCATACTAAATAATCTATAATATAATTTTACTCAATAAATACTGTACACAAAAATGTGAGTAAATATTAAAATATTAAAAATGAATAATTTATATTGCATTTAACACATTCATCACAGTAGAAATTTTATCTGACCCAACTGGCATTAGTGATAATTTTTTTTAAAGATTTATTTTTATTCATCTATGCATATAAGAACTGGCAATTAGACCAGAGGTAATGGGGAGTGGAGGACGAGGGGGAATTGGGTGAGAGGATTCACCAGAGACAGAGTGGGAAGCAGAACAGGCAGATCTACTGAAATGCACTGCTGAGGGGAGCAGCCAAGACAGGAGAGGTCTGCTGCACCATGTGAATTAGCTTCCTGGCAGAGGATCCAACTCCTGCTGCAATGGCCAATACCATGATAGTGCTGAGACTTAATCTCTGTACCACCAGGGAAGCCCCATTAGTGATAATTTTAATGAATATACAAACAGCCGTGTTAACACAGGGTGATGACTTCTCCATGTCTGCAAGCATTGTGAGGATGGTGATTTGTGTGACATAGATGGAATAGTTGGAAAATAAATATATATTTAAAAAATGGATGAACAAATAAGTGAATGAAAAATTATAAAACCAAACCAATATGTCAGTTAATTAGATACAATTACATGAGTGCTTTGTTACATGTGACTGGAGTTTATGAAACAAATGAAAGGGAAATTTGATGTATAGTTATATTTGGAGGGATAATAATTAGCAGATCCATTTGCTTCATATCAGATGAAAATATAAAATTGACTCATTAAATTTATATATTAACATATCACCTCTATTAGTTTCTAATCTATTTGTATACATATATATGTAAGATATCTACATATAATGAAAACATTGATATTGTATTTTCTGTAGCAATAGTGTAAGCATGAAGTATGTCTGATTTTTATCACCTCACTTTTTGTATCTGCAGATAGCAATGATAATCAATGTAGCTTTTCTCTAGAAAGAATTTATAAGTAATCATAATCACATCTTCTAATCATTATCTTTTTAAAAATATTTATGCATACAAGCACTAGGGTACAGACCTGAGGTGTGGGGGATGAGAGGATTCACCAGAGACAGAGTGGGGAGCAAAACAGGCAGACTGACTGAAATAACACTGCTGAGGGGAGCAGCAGGTGAGAGGGAGAGATCTGCTGCACCATGTGGGTAGCTCCATGGCCAGCTGGGGATTGAACTTGTGCTACAGAGGTGGCAGATAGCTTTACAGTGCTGGTGCTTAACATCTTGAGCCACCAGGGAGGCCCCTAATCATTGAAAGAATGAGTAAATAGAATACATTACAAAAAATAGCAGAAATATTTAAATGTTCACAGAGGACTATTAACCACAAATTGTGATTCATCTTCAGAGGTGAAGAATTAACCATTTTCAAACCATTTTATGAATATAAGAATCCTTTCTGGAGCCACTAATTCATCTACTTATTCTCTCATTTAAAAAAGCAACCTAGTATTTACTGAGTATTTCCATGTGTCACATAAGCTCCTTGAGGGCAGACATCTATTGTAACCCAACAGGTTCTGACACACTTTAAGCATTTGATATATCTATCCTAAGTGAATATATGAACACCAAATGCTAGCGTGAACTAATGAACAGATCATGTATAACCCATTTTCTTTCAGTGTTTCTGATGCAATGGGTAGAGCTTACAGATGTCCAAAAATATTGTATTACATTGTATGAACTTTGTAGTCATACCCAAAAGCAAATCAAATTTTTTTTCAGCAATAGTGAAAACAAGGCAATCCAGATTCAAGATGTTGAGTGACTATTTAGGGCAAGGAAATGAAATTGCAGGAAGTACCTGGCTTTAAATGAATAGTTTCAAAGAAGTCCCTTAATGTTTATTCAAACTAGGGAGATCTGCAGGTCTCCTGTTCTGCTTTTATATCCCTCAGCATTAGGGAAGGTGTCTTCTCATATGAAGGCAAGTATAGGCAATTTAAGAAAAATCTTCACTCTCAGAGTCTCTAAATAGTGGAATTAAGCACAGATTGACTGCTTATTCACCCCAAAAAAGATCCTCTAGGGAAGATTAATGATCAGGAGTGATTCAGTATCCCAGGAGAAAATTCAGTGATAAACACCTTAGCTTTTCAAAGGCATTACATGAGTGAGATCTTAGATCCACAGTTTAGTGTGTTTATTGAAAACTTAGGATTGTGAAGACTTCAAAATACTCAATTACTTTTAAATAAAGAACATAAAGCCAGGGAGGTTGGAAGGTTTTTTTTTGTTTTTGTTTTTCTGTTTGTTTGTTTTAAGAAAAAGAAGTATCAAGAAAATCTTCAAATCTTTATAAGGATTGTATTACAGACTATACTAACAGTTATTACTATTTGTGTCAAGGAAAATAAAGGTGTAGATATTATATGCACTATAATTAACTTTTTAATTCTTTAAAAAGTTTCCTTACAGTTAATGTTTTAAAATATTTGTGACAAATGTTGAAAAATGATAGTATGTCTCATTGAAAAACACTTGTGAATCACATACATTTTCTTCTTCCAGGTATTGATATATTTCCTCCAAATAATCAGAGAAGGCCTGTTGCATTGTTTTAGTTCTAGATCCTCTCTAAAGTGATAATTTATAATCTTAATGCCTCCTTCATAAATTAACTACCCTCAGTTAACAAAATATCCTCAGGTACTTTTTTTTATACAAGTGTAAGCTGCTGCACATATATATATATAGATATATAGATATATAGATATATATACGTGTGTGTGTGAGTCATCTATTTATTTTAAATAAAACAGTGAACATTATCCAAAATACAGCAACTCATGTGAGGCTTAAAAGAACTGAGTAGTATTAAAATGGATCACTACTATTGATAAATTTTATTTTATTTATTTTTTTTTTATTTTTTTTTTATTTTTTTTTTTTTTATAAATTTTATTGTTATATTCCCCATACAATTGCAGCCCCCCATTCTGACCCCAATCCCTCCCCTCCCGCCCCCGCCCCCCTAAAAGTGTCTCTGGTTCATAGTTTTTTGTTGATTTTGATTTTCACTTCCTTATAGTTATTCATTTTCCTGGTCCCTTATTTAAGTTTTCTAGATTCCTGCTATGAGTGAGACCATCCGGTATTTTTCTTTTTCTTTTTGGCTTATTTCGCTGAGCATGATCCCTTCCAGCGCCATCCATGTTGCAGCAAATTGCATGTGTTTATCTTTTTTGAATGCTGAGTAATATTCCATGGTATATATGGACCACATCTTCTTGATCCAGTCATCTATTTTTGGGCATTTGGGTTGTTTCCAAAGCTTAGCTATTGTAAACAGTGCTGCTATAAACATAGGGGTGCAGGTGTTCTTTGGAATTGATGTTTCTGTGTCCTTTGGGTAAATACCTAGGAGTGGAATTGCTAGGTCATATGGAAGCTCTATGTTTAGTAGGTCCAGAAATCTCCACACAGCTTTCCACAGTGGTTGGACCAGTTTGCACTCCCACCAACAGTGCAGAAGAGTTCCTTTTTCTCCACACCCTCGCCAACATTTGTTGTTGCTAGTTTTTTTAATATGTGCCATTCTCATTGGTGTAAGATGGTATCTCATGGTAGTTTTGATTTGCATTTCCCTGATGACAAGTGATGTTGAACATTTTTTCATATGCCTGTTGGCCATTTGCATTTCCTCTTCAGAGAAGTTTCTTTTAAGCTCTTCTGCCCATTTTTTGACTGGATTATTTTCTTTGTTGTTGTTGAGACTCATCAGCTCTTTGCAGATTTTTGTGATCAGTCCTTTATCATTAGTGTTGGGTGCAAAAATGTTCTCCCAGTTGGTGGGGTTTCTCTTTGTTTTTGTTATTGTCTCTTTTGCTGTGCAAAAGCTCTTTAATTTGATATAGTCCCAGCTGTTTATCTTTGCCTTCACTATCACTGCTTTGGGTGATGTGTCTGTAAAGATGTCTTTGATGTGCAAATCACGTAGTGTTTCGCCTATATTTCCTTCTATATATTTTATGGTTTCAGGTCTTATGTCTAGTTCTTTAATCCATTTTGAGTTGATTTTTGTGTATGGTGTGAGGTGGTGGTCAAGCTTCATTCTTTTGCATGTAGCGACCCAGTTTTCCCAGCACCATTTATTGAACAAACTTTCTTTGCTCCAATGCATAGTCTTTGCTCCTTTGTCAAAGATTAGTTGACCATAAACCTGTGGGTTTATTTCTGGATTTTCTATTCGATTCCATTGGTCTGTATGTCTGTTCTTGTTCCAATACCATGCGGTTTTGATGATTATGGCTTTGTAGTATAGTTTGAAGTCTGGGAGTCTGATGCCTCCATTCCCTTCTTTTTTTTTCAGGAGAGCTTTGGCTATTCGGGGTTTTTTGTGATTCCATATGAATTTCATCAATAATTGTTCTATTTCTTTGAAGAATGACATTGAAATTTTGATTGGAATAGCATTGAATCTGTATATTGCTTTTGGAAGGATGGCCATTTTAATAATGTTTATTCTTCCAATCCATGAGCAGGGGATGTCTCTCCATTTCTTTGTGTCTTCTTCTATTTCTTTTAACAGTGTTTTATAGTTTTCTTTGTATAGGTCCTTTACCTCTTTTGTTAGATTTATTCCCAAATATTTGATTTTTTTTGTTTCAATAACAAAAGGGATGGTCTTTTTGATTTCTTCTTCTTCAGATTTATTGTTTGTGTATAAAATGCTCTCTTATAGTTCTGAATTTATTTTTAAAGGCTAGAATTTGAGTTAATTTCTAGAAAGACAGACTTCTTAATAATTTATTTAAAATACTAATCATAAGAGAAAGTTCAATTTAGATTTGCAATGAGCAACTTATGGTCCCTGATTACATTGCAATGCTCACATAACGTATTTAGAGGGACCTTTTACGAAAGCATGTGCAAGACTGCATTGTGGGAAAAGATGGAAATATACCTACACATATCCCTTTTAGCATCAGTGTTATTGATTTCCATGTTAACTGAGCCCTTTGAGAGCTCTACTTCAAAGCCATAAATCAAGAAGGGTACACAAATCATCTAGATTCTTGCTAAATGAAAAGAAGAAGTGATATGATTTAAAAGATCAGGGTAGAGATGTGTAAGCAGGATTTGTATGATTAATCATCCAAAGTAAACTTTATTATTTAAAAGCTATTGGACCATAAAGAAGCTGATATTTCCCCCAACAATGTGCATTAGATTTACATGGTGTCATAAATATTGGCAGCATTATGTTAGTCATGCATTTTGATTTCTTTCCCTTACTGAGAATCCTATAGAAATAAGGATTATATAAACATGTTTGGGATGGATCACCAGGAGTTGAAATGATGGGGTGATGGAACCAGTGACTCTATGACTGTTAAGTTGTTTTCATGCTGTTAAATATTTTACGTAACAGTAGGGAACTAGGTACAAAGGGTTGTTTCTGCATTTCTTACTCCAACTCTATTTTTCCCATGATTTGTACAGGATTAAAGTTAATAACTTTGATTCTTTCCCAATGTTCTGTAAATGATAAGCGCAATATCTCAAATGTTAAGTGGACTTTTTTGGAATTCTATCTAAAGTCTAAATCTGAAGACGATAGGTATTAAATAACTACCCATTCCAAAGAATGGCTTTGAATAAATCCTTGCAGCCTTTATTATAAGGTAGCAAAACTGATCAAGCAACCTCATTCCAAATAAGTTATATGATAAACACTAGAAAAGTGAAACAGATTTTGTCAAGTGAATTTAGAGTTGAGGATTCTCTGCAAGAAGGGGGAGCCTGCTAGCTCACTGACTGTTGGGAAATGGACTACACTCTGACATTGTAACAACTGTGAGATTTTGTACTAGACAAGCCATAAAACAGAGCTTGATAGGGATAGGCACATATGTGGACATAGAAACTGCTGATGCCTGCTTTCTGTTGGCAGAAGTTTGAAGGCAGGAATCTGGCTGGAGCAACCAAGAAAGTAATGTAAGGGAGGGAGATAACAGACATATTCCTATTTACTTAAGCAAGGATGCATGAGCCATTGTGTGTCTGTTGGAGCCCAGCAGCACATCCTGAAGGAGCTGCTTTTGACTGCTTAGAAGTGAGGATCCTGGGGATAAAAGAGACTTTGTTTCAGGTTTAGGAGATGTGAAGTAGTCAGGAGGTGGCAAGAGACTGGTTTTCCTGTGAGAGGAGGAGTAGTGTGATTAACACCAAGGGTGGATCTCTGCAATCCAATGACTCTTATAAAAGAGCCAGAATTTGGATGCCATCATAATGGCAGTATGATGTCAGCCCTTAATAGCACACATAAAATTAGAAGCAGCCCTAAATATAGTGAGACTCAAACAGCATTGGTTCTAATTCCTCTAGTTACTTTTACTATAGCCTGTATTCATTTCCAAACTATGTATTTCATAAAGCCACATAGAAGAAGAGACTGGAATTCGATGGAGCTGGAAGGGATCATGCTCAGCGAAATACGCCAAAAAGAAAAAGAAAAATACTGGATGGTTTCACTCAGTAGGAGCTTAGAAAACCTAAATAAGGGACGAGGAGAAAGACTAATTATAAATTAAAAATCAAAATCAACAAGCAACTATAAACCAGAGACACACTACGGAGGGGGGCGCGTAGGAGGGATTACAGTCAAAATAAGGGGAGTGGGAATTGCATGGGAACTATAACCAAGATGAAAAAGCATATACTGGGCAAAAATGAAAAATGATATAAAAATATATAAAATAAAATATATTAAAAAAATTTCATTAGAGTAGCAATACTGTTAAGGTATGTGAAAATCATGCTCCAAAAAGGACAATAGTTAAATATGATAGGGAGGAAGAAAATTGCAAATGCAGAATTACAGATAAATGGACCTATTCTTTCTCTCTGGATTCTACCAAATACTCTCTTCCCTAGTCCCTTTAGGCCTAGAGTTGGTGACAAATAACTGCATTAGCAATACCTGTATGGCTTCAGCATCCAGGCTATTCTTTCTCTGTCTCTCTGTCTCTGTCTCTGTCTCTCTCTGTCTCTCTCTCTCCCTCTGTGTGTGTGTGTGTGTGTGTGTGTCTCAACTCTGTCTTAACCACAGACTCCTGATTCAGTTCTTTTACCTTTTAAGGTTACCAATAAGGAACTAAGTATTTCTGTTGCCAACATGTGGAAATAATAGGAGGAAAAGAGCAAAAAGACATTAGTATTCTTGCATCTACTAAAAATAAACTAAAGAAGGCAATTATATGTCATCTTGCCCAGGAGATAGTCTTGATTTATAGCATTGTTCTAGCATCCTGTCCCTGTTCACACCAAATGTACACCAAGTTGGGATTAAAATGTTCAAAGTATATATTTCTTGTTTGATTTACAGAAAATAAGGAACCAAAACAAAACGTTTAATCCAATTGTAAAAATTTATGTACAAAAAATAGTTTAATGAATACTTTTAACTTGGTTTTGTTTGGCACTTTTTAAAGTTTACACATAAAAACCAATTAATCTTTTGGAAGGCAGATAAGTATTCATTTCTCCTGAGTGTAATATATTTTCTCCTGAGTTTGGCAGTTTAGAGTAAGACCCGTGTCTATACTATACCTCTTTAATCTCATTCTCAACATATTTGCATTTCCTATAAATAGTAAATGAATCAATAAAGGTAAATGAAGAGTGAGCATAAATTTTGTTGGAAATTTAGGCATAATCTGGAACAAAATCATTCTCAGTTTCAGAAGTTGTCCATGGTTTTAAATTTCATTGCATCATAATTAAATGTAAGGGTATGACATTATTCTAGGAATAGCTTCACGAAGTCACATCTGAAATTATGTCTCCAAAAATAGGCTAAGTACTGACATAATTTACTTTTAAGCTTAGCCTTTTTGTGAAAACATCTTTGTTGTAATAAAAACTGGGATGATTAACCTGACCTGAGAGAAATAATTTCTTAGGCTGTATTTAACAAAAATAAGTTATAAATAGGAAAAGGAAAAATAAGCAGGTGGCTAGAAGCAATGATAAATAATTATGGAAAGTCATAGACACTTTATAGCATTCTTCCTCTGAAATTGGAAATTAAAAAAAATTATAAAAGAATATTTCAGGATGATGCAAGTATCACTATTTCAGTATCTCTTAAGCACTGAAATTGTTTAACAGGAGGGAAATGCTAATTAAGATTTCATTGCACCAAGCAATATTTACTGTAGTTGAACTGGATGAGTTTTAAAGCAGCTCAATCTCATTTCCTTGTTAAGATCTTCACACAAAAACCTGGGCTTCTTAGATTTAATCAGACACAGAACCCTCTCCTCCCCCTCTCTTCAGTAGAGAAGAAACACATTTGGTGCTCCACGACCTCAAGAGATTATTAATCTATGAAAATGTTCTTGCCCTCCCACAACCTCCCAGCCTATGACAATAATTATGATGACTGCTGCCGGGTTGTATTGCTGTTAAAAATGGCAATAATAAAGATGGAATTAAATTCTCTTTCCTTATGTATAAATGCAACACTTATTTCCATGTTATTTGGATAGGATCCATCCATTCTTTTCTAGCAGACATAGCTATGCATCATTCTTAAATATGTTGTAAATCTAATAATTAATAACTGCTATAGCTCAGTTTCTTAAAAATGAATTTATATGAATTATGAATCACCTGTAACTGAATTCATTTTTCTTTCTCCTCAGCTGTAAAATGAAAAGGGAGCTATTGTTTAATATGTATATATAATTAAATTAATTTTATCTTTAAAATATTTTGGTTATTCTTGTTGGCTTTTTTTATTGGCTGAATTTGTCAGAACAACTATTTGCCTGCCGTTTTCAAACATACCATTTTGTTGTTTGTTTCCTCAAGTATAGTTTTGTGCTCTAAATGTGAATTTCTTTTTATTATGGAAATAGCAGTTTATTTAAGAAAAAACAAAGTCAAGAATACTTGATACAGCACATATATAGCTACCATTAAGTTTTTGAAATATCTCCACTTAAAGTGTTCTCTATATACATAGTTATGTGTTACTATCTCTATGACTATAAAAATCCATATCTCTATCTCTATCTGTCTATATCTATCTAAGTTGATGGGGTTGTACTATATATAGATTGCAATTTTAACTAGATTGTTTTTACTTCAAAAACACATTACACACACTATTACAAACTGAAAAGTATATGCTACCTCATTGCTATGTAAGGGTTTCAAACTTTTTCATTGAACAGGTAATTTGTGTAACCCAATCATAATTTTTCCTATTGGTTTTATTTTTATTTTTACCCAATAAAAGGAAAACACTAAATTTGTAAGCTTTTTAACTTACATACTTTTGAATTTTCATTGCTATCTCTTCCTTTTGCTATTGTGTATCCCTCCTCATTTTAGCCACAATGCTAATCTTTTCACAGATGCTGGGGTTCAAAAGGCTGAGTAGTTTTTCTAAAGTCACATAATTATTAATCTTTAGAATAAGACTTGATGCTATCTGCTTGCAGATATTGTGTATTGTGGGTAATGTTACAAATGGAGAAAATTCTGAATCAGAAGTGAGGCTGACATTTAGAGGGCCCCAGAAGAAAAAGCAAAAGTATTTGGAAAGTTATCCTCAGTTTACCAAGAATCTGTAACGTGACTTCTTTCTGATTCAATTTTATGAGGGAAGTTGTCTGTGACTAATAACTAAAAACTTAATTTTAAGTGAATTTAGTTATTGACACATTACTTTAAAATTGTTAAGATTCATTTGTTAATTTATAGTCAATTTCGCTGACTTTATAAATAAGTGCACTAAGACTATAAATGTTTTAAATGGCATTCCCAAGGTTGCCAGATAATTTGTGTACCAGTGCATAAATAAATAGTATTGAATTTCTGTTTCTCCACTTGAACTCAAAATGAAAAAAAGCACAAAAACGGAAAGGTGAAAAGAAAGGAAGAAATCCAGTTTTACTGTCTCCCTAGTTTGACTCAACAGCTTGAATGTATTTGCCTATTGCTTAGTAGCCATTTAATATGGAAAGTATATCTCAGTTGTATTTTCCTTATTGTTTTCATACAAAAGATGAGTTATGGAAATCAGGGAAAAGGAGGGAAAAGGCAAGGTATAGTGGTGCTTAGGGATGCTGTTTCAAAAAACAGTTAACTGTAATACTTAATATATTTGTTAGCTTTTTGACTACACATAATGGCCCTTTATCTGAAAAATAATGTTCATTCTGATTACTTATCACCGGATCTTAAATTTATTTGAATTGAGTTATTTTCCCTTCATGTTAACTATGTCAGCGTAAAAGTCTATTGAAGTTCAACTATCACTTAATCAAAATTGAAATTTCAATTTTTTTTACTAGTATGTTATAACATAGGGGATAAGTCAAATAGAAGGAAACTTTGACCCCTTTCTACAGAATTTTGCAGAATGCAGACCAGATGCTTCTTACCAAAGGTATTGACTACAGCATAGCAGCAGGTTTTTTTTTTTTAATTTTGAAATGTTGTATATTTAAGATATTTTTGAACCTTTGTAGTATACATGCATGATGCGTGTGTGTGTGTATGTGTGTGTATACTATACCTTTACAGGTAACATATTAATTTCAGGAAAAAAAAAAAAAACACTTACAAATAAAAATGCCCAAATATTTGCATGGGGAGCCAGAGAGAGAGATGTCAGTGTAGGGAGAGCTCAGTCAAGGCTTCAACCAAATATTGAGGGTAAGGCCTTCAGGCAGAGAGGGCAGCTGCAGCTTTACAGAGAAGAGAACAGGGGCAAGCCCTGTGACCTGAGGCAGGGCTGCAAATCGCAGTGGGGAGCTGGCTAATGCCTGAAGTGGGCCTCAGCCATCCTGTAGGAAGGCCTGCGTTTCCCCAGTAGAGCACCCTGGAGAACGAACACAACTTTGCTGGAGGGCTTGTCTTACTTAACACAAAGAATGCAATCCCAAAGGAAGAGGATTTAGCTCAGTTTTGTCAGAGAAAAACTTTTTAGTAATAAATGGAGGAAGAACTCTCAGCTTTTAAGCACCTACTTCTGAAACAAGGTCAGACAGAAGGATCAAGCTTCATCAAACAAGTGAAAAATATCCAGCAAGGAACTTCCTGAAATAGTGAATAGAAATGAAACTAAACCCCAGAAAGTTATCTTCAAGTTCACACACAAAAGGAGATCTAACATAGACCCTTAAGTATCACTAATAGATAGGTTTATTACCAAATGATTGATTAGCAATACTTCCAGATGCTCCAAAGAAGTCTGGGTTTCCTCTCTGAAGCCACAGGTGCTTATCTGGGACAAAATTTATTGTCCACATAGTTTTATTTTTAAATTTCAAATACTAAAACTAGGTTTTAATCTTAAAAAGTCTTCATAATATTTTAATGTGGGCATTAAGGACAATTTAAGATTATCAATTACTTTTAAAAAAATTGGTGTGAAATATTGAAGCATTCATAGCTACTTAACTGACTAAAATAATTGCATAGTAATCTTATCTAAAATTGAAGATAATGTACTATATAAAGACAGGGGCTGCTCAAAATGACCAGTTAATGTGTTGAATTGTAGTCCAGCTCTGAGTCATAATATCTATAAAATTGTTCCAATTTATATGCTCTTAATTTAGTATGACTTTGACAAATAAACAAACATGCAGAAAACAGTGGCATGTGAGGAAAGTACACCAAATGATCAAACTAGGTTTTTGGACCAAGAAAACCTTTTTGATTTGAGGCAAGGAAGAAAGGAGGATACACCATGAACTTGAGACTCACAGGCAGCAAGCAGGTTACAGACAGATATAATTTGGCATTTCCCATCCTTTTGTAGAGAAGGGAACATATATCCACAAAGGATAGGGAATTTATCCTGTGTTACCAAGGAGACCCTTCTGGGATAGACCCCTGTATCACAGTGGCTTTTTACTACTCTATGAATTGAAATGTTCCCCAAAAAGGATATTTTGAATTCCTAACACCCAACATTTTAAAATATGACCTTATTTGGAAAAAGGGTTTTTGCAGATATAATCAAGTTAAAATCAAGTTGTATTGCAGTAGTGCAGGCTCTAATCCATTATGATAGTTGTCTTAGTATATGAAAAAAGAGGAGATCCTGAGACACAAGCACACAAGGGAAAAATGCCATGTGGCAATAGAGAGAGATTGAAATGTAGCAGCTGCAAACTTAACAATACCAAAGATAACAGAAAATCACCAGAAAGACAAAAAGGGTCCCCCTTAGAGGTTTTAGAGGAAATATGACTTTAGAGACACTTTGATTTTCCGCTGCTAACCTCCAGAGCTGTGAGACAACAAATTTCTGTTTTTTAAGCCACACAGTTTGTGGTAATTACTTACAACAATCCTAGGAAACAAATACACCTACATTCTAAAGATCCATTTCATTATATCAAAGGATAATAGTAGTTTGCAAGTAAGTCAACAATATTTAATCTTATTAACTGTGGACTTCTAGATGACAGCTTATATGTGAATAACATAGTAACTTTAGAGCCCTTGATAATCCTGAGATTACTGAATAAAATTAATGTGTAACAGCAAAGTGGACTTAAAAAGACTTTACTGCCAATTTCAAGACAATTTGGAAAATAAAAATGCTAAATTTCATCTTTGCTTAATTAAAGTGTCAGTATTTCTTCATTTATTATGCTGGTTCTTCTTCATTTATACCATTAAAGTCCTTCTTCACTCTTTTTTATGAATAATATGGTATGACAATATGAGAGAGCATCAGAATTGTGTGTGGAGTTGGGTACTGGGCAAGTGTAGCAGATTCTAGTGCATCAGAGTAATTATATGTGTGTGTGTGCACATATATATAAACACATACCTATATATATCTATATATAGCTATATAGATACATGTTTATATATATATATTTAGATCCATATAAAATGCACTTTTGTGAGCCAAGGGTAGTGAAACTTCCTGAGAAAAATATGTATCTTTCTAGTTTATTAAAAATTACTAAATTTAATAGAGCAGGGATGTTTTCTAGGTGTTTCATTTAGACCTAAGAGCTGAAGAGAAAACATAGATGAAGTAGGGCCAAAAAAACTAACTGAAAATCCTTGTTTACAAAATCTACACCCTTCTGTCAGCCGTTGGTCACATATTTTCTTTGACTTAGGCAAATTGAAGATTTCCAGGTTTGCTCCTCCGCAGAACCAGCAGTCTAAAAGAAAAGTGAAAAACTGGAATTTAGATTACACTAATTCCTAGAGTTTCAAGAGAGACAAAAGATTTAAGGAAACATCATTAACTCTAAATTACAAAAAGAAAAGAAAAGAAAAGAAAACTGCTTGTTTAAAATTGCAAATTCCTAACAGAGCATATCATGTCTGGATCCTATCTTATCAAGAAATTGTTTTGTGACTTTGTAAAAATATTGGTGAATTAAAACACGATCATCTACTTACTTGTCTTGTTAACTCTGGGCATTTTAAATCCTATTCACCATGATCAAAACTTATACAGAATATACCCTATTGAAACTTATTAGTCTTTGATTTATTTTAACTGGTAGGAGATAATATAAGAAATGCATTTTAAAAAAAAAAGGTTGGCTATAAATAAAATGATTTATTTGATAAGAGAAGATAATATTGTTGTATTTTCAAATAAGGGTTAAAAGAATTTATAAACAAAGATTTATAAATAAGAGCAAATGTCTATTGCTTCCTTCACTTTAGCTCTGGGAACATGTAACACAGTAGTTAAGAGCAAAGACTTGAGCATCACGTAGATTGTCTCTATCACTCATTAACTAACCTTGATCAAATGTTCTCAGTCTCAGTTTGCTCCATATATGCTTAATAAACCTCATAGATTTTGTGTGAAAAATATGAGATAGCACATGTAAAGTGTTTATCTATAAAACCTCATCGAAATTCCTTAAAACTGTTTATAGTTATGCCATTATGAAACAGAGAGCACAAACTCATTCAGCCTTCTAACATTATAGTAGTAGTAACAGCAGGCACCCTTGTAAAGATTTGATGTATTGAATCCTTTTAGCCACCCCATGGGTAGTTATTTACTATCACTGTTTTAAAAACTGAGGCTGAGAAACTTGCTTAGGTTACACAAGAAGCTCAATGTGTGCTATCAAGGAAGTCTGACTTCAGAATCTGGTCAGGACCTTAAGCCATTCTCGTTAAAATACACATCATTCTGTAGATTTGTTGGTTATCCATTTTACTTAGAGGTTTATGTAAAGTTTAATTCCAGATTTACATTCTTCTCCCACACGAGCTAATGTGCCATGTCTTTATGGTATTTAACCAATGTAAATCAGATAGTTTGACCTTCACTCAATTAAAGAAAATATTTGTCCATGTATCTGACTTTTAGTTTCATTCAAAAAGTCCTTTTATTCAGTGAAAATGAACCAAAAGAAGCTGGGGATATGGCAGGGATGGTTATACATGAAAACCTTTATAGTTTATATGTCTATGCCCCTAACAAAGCAGGAAGCTAGTGATTATAATTCACAAAAGAAAATCCATTGGCAAGTGGGATTCATAATAAAACTTGGGGTCAGATCACAGGCTCACAGAGGGAAAAATTATATAGAAAGGAGGAAGAACTTTTTTCCCCATCATTTCCAGCATAGAAAGTTTTCCTAAGAGATTTATGCAGAGTCATATCTGTAGTAAGAAGAAAAGTGTGTTCTGTCCTGAGAATCAAAGCTAAAGAAAGAATGAAGAATAGAATAGCAACAATAAGCTTTTTCTTTTTTATAGTCTTGTAAAAAAAAAAAGGAAAGTATATCTGATGCTCCCATTAAATGCAGTAAACTGTTTTAGGAAAAGGATTATATTGAAACCATTTCAATAAACTTAAAGAAATAACACTATTCTCAATTTCATTTAAATTTCAGTAGGTTTAAATGTGTTTGTATTTTTCAACTTTATATTAAAAATTTTTCAAAGAGTAGAACACTGGTTTTTTTCCAGTGTGTTTTGTTATAGTGGTCCAAAATAAATTCTTTTTCTTTAAAATTGTACTTAAGCTTGTTCAGAATATTACTTGAATAATCAGTTTTCATGTGTTTGTTTACTCTCAAATTATTAAAATAGCACTATATTTTTCTTTATATGCTATGCATGCCCATTCAAATAGCATTTAATACAAAGAATATTAGCTGAATTTTTATCATCCATAAGTTACAGTGTTAATATAGATAAATATGATGCAGTGTCATTATTTATCATAATAAAATTGTGTCATTCCTATATATGTATATAATAGAATATTTTAGGATTAATACACTTAAAAATAATTATGTTAGTACCATAATTTTAAAGCAGTTCCATATTGAAGGATATTGAAATTGACTTTTGGAGTTTTTACTGTTACAAATACAACAAATAATATACTGACAAATTTATCTTTTCATATTTTTCCAATAACTTTATTTTTGGAAACATGTTTATAAATGGAAATAGTTTGTTAGAGAATATTCACGTTTAAACTTTTTAATACATAATTCTAAATTTCCATCTAGTATGTTTGTTTGTTTTTAATTGAGGTAACATTTGTTACAACACAGCAAATGAGTCAGAGATACAGCTTCACACCTCTTGAGACTTATGCTGTCACACTACACCTGCTACCAAGGCAGCCATAGTCTTCCACCATAGTCCACTAGGTTTTCTTTCCCCTATCCTGGCCAACTCTTACATTCCCCCTCTGGTAGCCTCAATTCTAGATAAGATTGCTAGGGTTTGTTTTTATCTGATCCTTTGTTTTGTTCCCACATGTGATAGCATCTGGTCTTCGTGTTCCTCCTTCTGACTTATTTTGTTAACATAATCCCCTCCAGTTCCATCCATGCTGTCACAAATGACAAAATTTCAGTATTTTTAATAGCTGCATAGTATTCCATTATGTGTGTATTATATATATATATATATATATATATATATACACACATCTAATTCTATTCATTTGTCCTTGAGCATTTAGTTTGCTTCCATAATATGGCTATTATAAATACTGCTGTAGTAATTGTAAATACTGCATGTATCCATTTGGATTAGTGGTCTTGTATTCTTATGGTAGATACCTAGTAATGAAATTGCTGGATCAAAATGTAGATCTATTTTTTTTTAATATTTTGAGAATCCTCCATATTGTTTTCCATAGTTGCTGGGACAGTCTATATACCCTACCAATAGTTTGAAAGGGTTGCTTTTTCTTCACATCCTCACCAACACTTGTTTCTGGTCTTTTTGATTTGGACCATTCTCATAGCGGTGAGGTAATAGCTCATGGTGGCTTTAATATGTAATTCCCTGATTATAAGTGATGATGAGCATTTTCTCACATGCCTATTGGCCCATTATTTGGAGAAGCGTTAATTTAGCTCTTCTGCCAATTTTCACTTTTTGAGTTGCATTGAATTTTCTGTGGGCCTGGTATAGCCTCTTGTCAAACGTATGATGTGCAAATATTTTCTCCCATACAATAGGGTGTATTTTTGTTTTAATGATAGTTTCACTGTGCAGAATTTTCTATTTTATATACCTCCATTTGTTCATTTTTGCTTTTATTTACCATCATTTTGAATTTGTGTCCCCAAAACCATTCCTGATACCAGTGTCATGAAGTGTTTTGCCTATTTTTACTAATAACCCTTTTATGGATTCAATATATATTGATATTATTTTCCCCCCAAAATAGAAATATCAGTCTTCAAATTTTCTTATAATAATGGGAAAGGCCAGGGGAATTTCTTTTACCCATTCTTTATATATGTTAAAAAATTATTTTATAAATATACTGTACATCTTGACCAACCCTATACACTAGTCTGCAGAAAAATGTGTTAAAATTTTGAGGTTTATAAACATTGTTTTATGCATTATAGATAGTATTTGACATTTATTAATTCTTTATATTATTTTACAATAATATATGCTAAATAGTCCAACTTTGTTTTATAAATTTCACGTAGTTTTCAAATAATTAGAAAGTAGTAAAATGGTTGACAAAAAACTTTTGCACCTGATAATGCACTATTAAGCAAATGAAAATACAGGTCACAATTTGGGAAAGAATATTTGAAAATCATATATTTGATAAAGGACTTATAGCCAGAATACTTCAAAAATCTTATGCAATAGTAAAAAGGTAAATATTCAGTTTCACAAGGAAAATATTTAAACAAAGAAGATACATGAATGATCAATAAACATAACATGATGCTTTGACATCATTAGACATTAGGGAAAGACAGATTATAACTAAAATGATAGGCTGCCTCACAACTGCTAGGAGGGCTGGAATAAAAAAGACAGACAAAAACAAGTGGTAGGGAAAATGTGGAGAAATTAGAATCATGTGCTTTTCTGGTAGAAATTCAGAATACTTAACTTTGGAAAAAAATTAACAATTTCTTAAAATGTTGAGAGTGACGATAACTAATGTCTACATAAGACATGTAGAATGTTCACAGTAAAATTACTCAGTCAAAAAAAAATATAAATAATCCACTCTTCCATCAGCAGATGCATGAAGCAATGGACTACTACTAATAAAAATAGAAAATACTGATACACATTGCAACATGGATGGTCTTAAAATCATCATGCCAAATTAAAGAAGTCAAATATCAGTAACCATGCATTATATGATGCCTTTGAAATGTCCAGAAAAAGCAGTCACTAAAACAAAAAGTTTGTTACTGCCTGGGCTTAGTGTGAGAATTGTAACTACAAATGGGCATGATGAACCTTTATTTGAGATCATGGTGATGTCCAAAAATTGCATTGTGTTGGCATTTGCACAACTCTGCAAATTTCCTAAAAACAATCAAATAGGACATTGAAAATGTGTGAATTTTATGGAATGGAAATTATACCTCAATCAAGCTATTAAAAATAGATAGACCAAAAATTTAGTTAGTATCATACCTCTGGGGTTTATGGCTATAAACATGATTAATTTTTACTGATGAAATGCAGATTTATGAAATAGTTACCCAATTTGCCCAAGAACACTAAAAATGATATCATATCAATCTTGCTAACATATTGGGTACCTAATTACCAGAGAACATGAGGTCGAAAGAGTAAATCATTATAATGAACTAAGATATTTAACATTGTTTTTTGTGAGTTTTAAAACACTGTTAAAAAGCACTAAGCAATTTTTAAAAACTCATACTGAAACAAAAAAGAACCTAATTAAAATAAATTTCAGCCTTTTAAAACTGACTAACTCTTACATTATTGTAAAAAGAAAAAAAAATGAGTACATAATTTTATAGATAAAGGCCACTAGGTGTTCTGCAAATATAGTACTCAATGTAAACTTTCTTTGACTGAAATTTATTTGTTGAATGACACTGTACTGCAATGGCAGTATTCTAGGTGTCAAAATTGTACAGAAACTCTGAGAACATGAGTCTTTGGCGAGGTAAACACTATTTACCTATCTAGCTTCAGATCATTTCATGATAGAAATCCAGGGGAAAAACATGTGCTTCGAAAGAAAGAACTGAAAATGGAGAAACCACAGAGGATCAAAGTACATTATTTATTTATTTATTTTTATTTTTAACAAAGGATTGTCTTTGAAAAATAGCAGAGGAAGAATTCAAAAAATCTTTCTCTCAATTATGCTTGTAAAACCACAGAACATGTTTCAAAGTAACTGTCTTTGTAGAACCTGAATAACAGGAGAGGAATAAATTGAAATCTATAAAAAATGAATGCAGTTTTAATAGGCACTCAGCATTTCTGTATCTGCTATGCAGTTCTGTTTTCTAATTCTCAGTATAGTTTCTACAGTTCAAAGTCTTATTTATATATATGTTCCACTGTTTTTTATTCATATTTATCATATTTCTTATTCAAGAAATAAATTTTGTCTAAGTTCTTAAAGCACTTTTATGTCATCATCTTGTTCTGATTTCATAACAAGATATCAAGTAGTTGGACAGATATAATTATTCTTATTTTCTACATGAGAAAAAAAGAGGTAAATTACTCTTAATGCCTCAGAACTGGCAGTTTATGAAGCTTAAAACCAATCTTAAGACCCCAGGACTTAAAAATTAAGTATTTTTTTAATTTGTTTTATTTTATATTACAATATTGCTTTCACTACTCGTATTATTTTGTTTTTATTTCAAAAATAGAACTTAATGTTTATCCACTAGTCACAAAACAGTCTGAGAACAAATCTGACTGTGACCTTTAAAAAAACAGAGAATTATTTTGGAAAATAAAGTGATTGTTTTAGACAGAAGAATTTAATTGTGTCTAAAACACAATATATCAAGCTCTATCACTGAATGACAGATTTTGAGACATCTTATTTTATCTAAATCATTGTTGATTATTTTTCATTTATTGATTGCATGCAAGAAAGAATATTTAATAAATGTTCAAATTCTTCAGAATTCTCAATTTGGAGAAACCTAGCAAAGGACCAGACAGAGACAAGCTGTAAGACTGACCCTTGAAAGCAGAGTTTAGATGTGAGACACCCAGGAGGGGAGAGAGGGAAAATAGACAACAGCAGGGAAGGGGAGCATTGTGGAGTGTGGTAGAGGGCTGTGGGCACTTTGGTGCTGGGAAAACTATGGTGACCACACCTGAGGGGAGAAATTCTATATTATGAAAATCCTATATTATGAGGGGAGAAATCCTATATTTTGAAGGATGTTTAAAAAAATCAGTTCTTAATTTTTCATACATTTTTCTTTTTTCAATTTCTCTATAAATTTTATTCTAAAAAGAATAAAAATGTTACTTTATTTTGAAAAAGAAATATTGAGTACAAATTATTATACACTATACCTATCTCCTTAACCTCAGCCCTGCAGCCAAAACAAAATATACTAAACCTAATGCTAAAATGGCTGCTATCCCCCTGTTTCTGTAGTTGACTCATTGCTTTGACTACAAACAGGAATTGACACTCTGGGTTGCTGTTATTAAACTTGAACCAAAGGGGTTAGATTGAGTAACGTAGCTGATTTATTTAAATAGAAAGCAAATTATGCATCTGGAAAGTACCATAAGTGTCATTCTAAACTTCAAGAGAATACTTTTCCTTATTGGAATGAATTTCAGCAGTCAAACTACCGTCAAGGCTAAATCTTTTATTTTCAATGATTCCAATTATTTTGAACACCATATGCTTTAATTACTTCAAGAAGCAATTAATAAGCCCCATTCAATAAATCAAAAATCCCCATCAGTTTCTGCAGCATTCAAATATTTGTTCTTTCTGTTATAAATGAGCACTCTCTAAAGGCTATATTTTCACTTTTTTTTTCTCATTTTTAACCTAAAGTGTCAAGAAGATGGACATTGTTCCTTAGGTCAATGGGTTTTCTAATCTAGGTTTGCTTTTTAATTTCGGTTGCATTTGTCTGAGCTCACAAAGAAATTAGAAACTAAATTCATAATTTGTCTTAGCAGTGACATGCACAAGGAAGATAATATTTTTTTGGAGATGAATTTTGTTTTTCAAACATTTTTCGAAATGTTTGTTATAGTCTCATGTCCCCTACCCTCTTAGCCATCATAGCATCAGCTTTGTCACAGTTCAGAGATGAGAGCAGAGTCTTTCAAACATTTATAAAATGGGAATTTTTCAATTAGATCCTATTCTACCTCAACCATGTTCAATCATAAATAATTCTATATAATGAAAATATATTCTAAATAAAGGAAAGTGGTCCTCATGGCATACTGAATGGTCTTAACAGTTTCCATGCTTAAAAAAATATCTCCTGTAAATAGCAATTTAAATCTTATAAATCTCAACAATTCCTAAAATTCCTTATAATTCTCATTTCCTTATGAATAAGGTGTCATATAATGAAATAAAAGCAAATATATCAAATTATATAGAATATGAGTTTCTGTTTGTATTTTCATTTATATATTAGAAAAGATGTTATCAACCTTGGAGAGAATCTTGCTAAATGAAGAAAGAAAGAGCAAAATAAGTTAGAATTGGGGTATCAAAAAGAAGCTTATCTAGTATAATTTTGGCACATTCTACTTAACTAGCATTTCTTAGCATTTATTTTTCAAAATACAGAGCGACATGAGACTATAACAAAATAGACTTTGAAATCCCATGCTTTAGAAACATCAATTAAATCCATGAATAGTATTTGTTAATTCTTTCCTCCAGCAGTAGTGGCTTTCAATGTATTGTTTTATCCTTCATGAACCAAAAAGAAAAGTAGTATATGCACTGAAGCATAAGGTTTGATTTCCTCTGTCATTATCTATGCTTTGCATACAACAAATGTTATTAAGAGTCATAAAACTACAAAACCATGGTATTGGGCTCAGTGACCTCCCATGATGGTGAATTCAACAGATTGACTTTATGAAGCATAGAGTGAAATTCCTCTTCTTTTTATAATTTATAGGAGTTAGCATTCCATTTGAACTAATCTACCATGATTAAATTCAAATCTGTATATTTGTTTCCTAGCCAGGGCATAAGAGAAACCAGTAATACATGATATTCTGAGTCTAGAACTTGATTCAGAGTAACCAGCAATTATTTACTGAATAATGAAACACACATATGTTTACTATTTATTAAAAAGAATAGAGATAGTGGATACAAATATAAATTGGATCCTCTCTCGGTACTTATTCATCTCATTTTTATGTAAAAAATTAATATTCTTTTCATACTACCCTTGAAATCTGAATAATAAAAACTATTTGAGGGGAAAACTCCCAGCTAAATACCAGTATCTTAATTAACTGCCTTCTTCTGCCTGAGGCAGAGGTAATAACAGATATTTAGCTGGGAAGGACAAAGGGTAAAAGATGTTGTAAAATAATATGCAGTTTTGAATGTTGAGAAAAGGACAAGAATGGTAGCCATTCATTTTCTGGCATTCAAACCTAAGGCAGTAAGAGAGAAGTTTTGTATAATCCAGGAAGCCCCTGCTTGTAACAATGTTAGTGAAAATTTAATGAAATAATAATTCCCAGCATCTCTCATTTTTTTTTTCAGTATATACTCCTGGAGACTTAAAAAGATGCACAAAGAATGCCTATAGATTTATCTCCTAAATACTCTAATTTGCCAAGGTTGAAGCCATTACATTAACATTATGAGAGCCATTTGAAAGAAAGTTGCCTAAATTCCATGCACATTGACTCTAAAAGTAGAAACTGAGGTCCACATTGATCTCATTAGAGTGATTATCTGGATTACTGATTAAGATATTTGTCAAAGACAATTTCAAGCTCCTATACAATTTTTCTATAAAGTTCCTTGAATACATTTTCAATGAATGTTAATATAGTTAAATTTTTCATAATCATAGAATGATTTGAAATTTGGAAATTCTACAATTTGGATTTTTCATAATTTCATTTTTAATAAAAATAATTCATGGGCCTCTCCGGTGGCGCAGCGGTTGAGCGCTGGGTTGCGAAGCTGCCCGCAGCCTCTGCGGCGCCGGTTCAATCCCCGGCTGCTCCCCGGCCACCGGAGGAGGATCCCGCATGGCGCGCAGACCTCTCCTGCCACCCGCTGCTACCCTCAGCAGTGTACTTCGGTCCTTCTGCTTGCTCTGCTCCCTGCTCTGGCTCTGGTGAATTCTCTTGTCCTCCCGCACTTCTGACTATACCCAGTGCTTATATAAATAAATAAATAAATCTTAAAAAAATAATAATAATTCACCATTAAAAACATCTTTGCATATTTCATTATGATGGAACTCAATTCTATATATGGGAGAAGACAACGTTTCTGTAAAACAAATATAATGAATAATTTCATCAGACTTTATATACAGCACACATGGCACACATTTCTGAATCTAGACATGATAATAAAGGTAAATGTTAGAAACCAGAAATATTTGAAGCTTCTTTCTATTTGGGTCTCCAGTTGGGCATATCATTTTGTTATAAGTTGAAAGAAGTGAATATAAAATCAGATGCAGAGATGCCTAGCTGTCAAAGAGAAAAAGTACACAAGAAAGGGAAAATACCAATTTATGAGAGAAAACAATTATTTCCCTCTATTACCCTGTTCCAGCAGCATAGGTAATTAGGAGAATTTGATTATTATTGTCATCAAGAGATTTTTTTCTCATAATATCCTTTGAATAACCTAAAGGCAAAATATGAGCACTCAACTCAAAGTGAATGGTTCTGAGAGGCTAAATTGATCTGATCTGATCCAATGTAGAGATTGTGACTATTGGCTTCATACACTAATAGGATTTAGCCTGTCCTTTAAATGATATCAAGATATTGTTTCCTTCCAGATAGTATTCAATAAGAGCCAGTAGCACATTAAAAATTACTCTTTTAACTAGACCTGGAAAACTGACTCTGTTTTCTGTTAAGCTCAATTCCATGAGCATTAGATGCCAGATAAGAATAGCAAGGTAGAAAATAAAGTGGATATTATTGGAAAAATAATAATAAAGAAGTTAAATAGAAGTAAGAGGGGAACAGACCAAAAAATGAAGCTATTTTAAGTACAGGAAATAGAGTAAAGAATGGGGCATGGGGTGGGGAGAAGATATACAGATGTTAGAGTTAAATGGACTAAATGGACTGAAGATGGTTCTATATTTTAGGTAAGTTACTTTGTTCTAATTGCCATTCATAAAATTAAGGAGAAACTATAAGGGTAAACTAATGTGGCAGCCAGGATTAATGTTGATTAATCATTTTGCGGGACAATCTCCTAACATGGCAGGAGATACCATCTATGCAAAACAACTAAAGGAGTATTTCACCAGACACCTCTGTTTAGTGACTACATCATTCTTCTTAGAACTTCACATGGATATTTCATTAAGTCTCAAAGTAGTTTCTTTCTGTTACTTATTGTTAGAAGTCACAAGTGCTATTTTTGATGCTGTTATATTATCTTTCCAATTACCAAGAAGAAATAAAAGCAAATGAAAAATGATAATTTGCCATTCGTGGACTATTAAAAAAAACAGACTATACATGCATTCTGCAGATTAGGACAGCAATGGAGGTCATTGTGGACTAGTTTACTGTTATAAGGTTGCCTTTTTTTTTTCCTCACAGATTTTGTGAAACAGGTCATTCTTCTTTTCTTGATTTTATTTTCAATAATATCTACCTGTTGTTTATCTTGTGCTTCTCATTTTTTTATCACCTTCCTTGAACTGTAAGATTTAAAAAGGAAAATTAAAAATATTATTGAGATGTTTCCTTTTGGGGAAAAAAGTTATTTGCATAGCTTTTTAAATATTTTATGTTATTTATTTTCACCATTTTCAATGTCATTATTTAGCACATGTGCATTCAAAACCTACCCTGTGCCAGGAGCTGTGGATATAAAAAGTGGATCTGTCACAAGCCCTGCCATTGAGTATTTATTTAGCAGGAAATGTGAAAAAATAAAATATGATTACTGAGACACTGGCCTGTCCCTGGTGTGCACAATGGGAATATAACACAACACTAAGAAATTAGGTCTAGAGGAGGCCTTAGAGATTATCTACTTCATCTTTGCAAATGAGAAACCTGAGGAGTGCAGAAGTTTAAGTGATTTGCCCAAAGCCATACAGCATGTTTGAAACAGAGCCAACTGATGACAGTGGAACAAAGATATTTCTGACCATGTAGCTAGTAACTCTCTACTACAAAATATAATCATTTGATTCAGAAGTTGAACTTATTTCAAGCCTTTAGGATTGATGTTAACACTTAGTTTCTTTATTTTGTGTCTTATTTTCCACCCCCCAACCTCATCTCTTATTGCCTTTAAATATTTTCCCTTACTTTGTTAAAAGTGCACAGGAAACTACTGGGGGTAGGGGCAAAACTTCAAAAATCTATAAAATCCTAAAAAGTTATCTTAAAAAATCAGCAGATCCTTAAGAGTTATATCTTGATGATTTAAGTTTAAATTAATCAGGAAAGTAGAGGTGAAGGGCCATATTGGCATTCCCCTCTGCAACCACCTCATTTCATCAGTGTGCAGAGTTCCAACTAATTGCAATGAGAACTTCATGTACAGAAGCAGTGAATAGGGTGCAAGATGCATATTAATTTTGTACAGCATTTCCCCCAGTTACATTTGTTTTTTTTAAAATTAAAGGGGGAAGTGCTTGGTTAAATAGTTCAAGACATCCAAAGAACACCAAATGTAGCTGGGATCCCTAATTAATATGTGTTTTACAGAGAGGAACGCCTGTAAGTTTGAAAGCATTGGGGAGTTTGATGTTATTTTTGAAATAAATTTTTAATTAAATTTTCCTTAATTGAACATACTGAAATTCCAGTAAAGGATGCCTATAAAGTACTCCTTGGGGTGTAGAGGATATCCACAGAGGTGTGGAGAAATATGTGAATTGGACTGAGTATCTCATTAATTCACATAACACCCTGGGAAGAAGATAGGAAGCATATTGTGCAAGCCACAATTCACTGAAGTAAAATGACCTTGGAGGGTACGTGAAAATCTTTGATGTCTGGGGACTAAAGGGAGCTTAACAGGATTTCTTCCCATCAACCTACTTGTTCTCCCCCACGTTCTACCTTGTGAATTAGGCAGAATTCTAAGTATGGAGAGCTCCTGTAACTTTGGTTTATGTGGCAGAGACAGGATTTTTAATCATGATGGGTAAGGTATATATATATTTTTGTTACAGTCAGAGTAAACAATTTAACTTAGCATTTATTATTATGTACAGATCACACTCTGCGGGAGACATAAAGTTGAAAAGTCTACATTTCTTCCTAAGTCTCTCTCCATGAACATGTCACACCTTCTGTACAATTCCAAACATATGCCAAGCCCTGAAAATTTTCTAAACCTTCCTCATTTAATGCAAATTCCATTATGATGCAGATAGCATGAATGGAGCATTTCCACAATAAGATCAAGGGCTGCTCAGCACCATGTTAGAAGTAAAGGTCAAATGGGAGACATGGAGGAAATGAACTTTCTTCCAAAGCAAAAACTGATTGACAAGAACCAAAACAGACAAAAGTTTAAATGACTAGTTCCAAACTATAGGAATTTGGAGAAATGATAGGTCTGCAATATGTGGATTTTATAAACTTCATAGACAATATAATGTTAAGATTCTTAGAGCAATGTCAACCTCTATTCTACCATTATGAGTCCTGTACCTAATCTTCACATTTGTACCAATCTCAAAATTTGACATATTTATTCTATATGTCAAGTCAAAATGCATTCACTAGGATCAGGTTTGGGTAGGCTTGTTAATGGAGCAGGGAGAGTTCATTTTAACTTCTAACTTGTAGTACCTTATGTGAGGCTCACAGTACCATTAATACAGAACAAAAAGTTTAAAAACTGTGACTTCCTTGTTTTTCCTATAAATGAATATCATGAAAGGAATTAATAGTAACAATGTTCTCAAAAACACATAATGTGATTATTTCCTTTTATTTTTTACTGAACTCCAAATTCCTGGAGGATAGCTTCTGTCTGGTTTACTACTTTATCTAAGAGTCTTGCATACTTATCATCATACAGGTTGCCAATGCATGGTAAATATTTGTTGAATGGATACATGAATAAATGCATTTTCTTCCATCTTTCTATAATGATGATTATCTTTCATAATAATGAAATGTTTTGTGAACTATTTTGGATAAATTACTTTGAACCAACATATAGAAGAAATATGACTTTTTTTGTAAAACTAATAATTTTAATGATTTGCCAGAATCTGTTTTTTAAACTTTAATCCTTTAATCCAATATGTTCAAAAGTAAAACTTGAATTTACCAAGTGTAATATATACAGTTTTCTGTCAAGATAGCCATTGCATAAAGTAAGGTGTCTATACTGAGATAAATTGTAGGTAATAGCCCATTTTATTGATTTATTATTTGCATTATATTTCTATACAGATTATTGTAGCAGTTTTTAATCACATGCATTTGAATATATTAATTCAAAGCAAAATATTTTCTTACTTAGATACTTTTGTCTTTCTTAGCCCGATTTTATTCTCTATAGGCTATGATCTTCCTATTTAAGGATACCTCTAGAACTCATTCCTAAATGGATAATCTTTAATACTTATCATCCTGAGGTTTAAGATGCTCTTCTTCCTTCTTTGTGTTACATCCTTTAACGTAATAATCTTGCCCAGATGTCTGCCACATAACAACAGCAGTATGTGAGTAGATATGGTTAGACGTTATTGAGCTGAAAAAGTATAATTATCAATCCAAAATAATAATCATAACAATAATGATAATGCTGTTCTTTATTAATATCATGTCAAACAATTTATTTCTGAGGCAATTGCAAAATTAAATGAATAATAGAAAAGGAGTTTCAAAAGAAATGCCCCAAGAAAGGCAAAATTATATTTTACAAAATATCACATAAAATAAAAATTTTAAAGGTCCCAGAATATACTTTCTGGTTGCCTGGATGAATATTTCTGTTTCATACTTCATGGAAATTTTATGGGAGAAATAGTAGGCAATTTTGATATGTTTAAAATTTATAAGAGCTATCAAAGAGTTGTGACATTCATTGCCTTTTTTATTAGAGCAGATAAGAATGGACTATAGGTTATGACATTTCCTTTCAATGAAAATTCTAAAAATTGCTCTTAAGTACACAGATAACCTTCAATATCATATCACACTAGTTCATTGGAGAGAAATAGTCTGCCTTTTTTTCTGTACTTCTCTCATATAACACACTTGTCAAGGTATCTAAGGAGCACACCTTACAGTATTATACAAATAGATAAAGCAAGATGAGTGTTCTTTGACTTAGAAATAATAAATTCCAAACTAAAACTGTTTTTCTTATTGTCATTGGAGATCAGAATGAGAAAAGGGAAGAAAGAATACATTTTTTTCATCAAATGAATGAGGGACAAACATGAAAAAATGAAAATACATGTGTGACTCCAGTGACTAACAAAAAAACTTGAAAACTTACTAATCAGAACATAATAAAGTCTGAGTGATAGGTTTGGGCCTAAAAATAAGGGGGAATAGAGGTAAAATATTACTTCATAATAGGCACACAATCTAACTTGACCAAACCAAGAATAAAAGTATATAAACATTCCAGAGACTCTCTTCCATTAACTGTAAGTAAGAATTGTAAATTAATTGAAGTTATGTCTAAGGCAAATTCTTCTATTCATTTAAATTTATCTAAGTGAAAATGTTTAAATGTAAACATTTTATTTGCTGGAAGGGATATTAAAGATAAGATAATGGAATTAGATAATTGCCTAATGGTCCTAACTAGAACTTCTAGCACACCTTTAAATGGCTACAGAGAGCATCCTTCCTGGTCTTCAAAGGACGACATCCATTTATTCTCCCTGATGATGTTAGCTTTGTGTTTGTGTAGATATTCTTTATCAGGTGGATGTTTCCTTCTTCCAGGTTGTGAGTGTTTCAGAAATGAAACAACATTAGATTTTATAAAATGTTTTTTATGACAATACTGAAATGGTCATGTGGTTCTTATGCCTTATTCTATTAACACGATATACTACATTGCCTGCTTTTCTTAGGTTGAACCACATAAAAATGCCTGCATTTCTGGCTATTCTCACTTGGCTGTATTTCATAATTCTTTTCACATATTGCTGGATTTGGTTTGTTAGTATTTTTATAGTTTTATATGTACATATTCATAAAGAATAATGGTGTACAATTTTCCCTTATTGGATTGTCTCCTAGTTTTGTCTTTGCTTGTCAGGTATAATTTAGTGGACAATCTGTGACTAGACAGGTTTCTCTTAATACCTTGCCCTTACTTAACACCTTGCCTGAAGAAAAAAAACCCGCAGATCCGGTTATCATACTGAAGGTTAGTCCCTTCTCTTGGAGCATGAATTTCAGTTTGTTTTGGAGATTTGATTAACTGGTTAGAATTCTGAATAATCCTATCCACATTATTATTGTTTTAGAGGGAAAGTAAAATTATGGAGATCCGAATGTCCCAATCTGGGACTCAATCACCTCTTTGCTCCTTTATTTGTTATACCTATAATTATCATTCTCTAGTTATCCCTAACCAACTTAAAATTTTAAAGCCCACCCCCACCACCCCAATTTTCTAATGTGATGCTTCCAAGTGTATTTCAGGCCTAAAGTCTTTATTATCTCACATTACAAGTATATGTGAAATAAAAATCAAAAACATTATAAGCCAGAGTAACAAACAGAAGTCAAATAATTTTCACTGCTTATGTTTACTCTTGCATTTCTCTTTGCCAGACTTTATACTTAGTTTGCAAACAAGTATATATTGCTTTAAAATATCAGATCCAATTTCTTTATCCTGTAAAATATCCTTCTCTCTTCCAATCAGAATATATCTATTAGCACTTGATTTAAATTTACTGAAATAATTATACCATTATATTTAATTTATTGGCATTCATGCCCTTCTTCACACCCAAATTCTCATTCTACATGAAATCAAAAATTTCTGTAGGCTTATGATTTGTGTCTTAATTGGGGAAATTCAAAGTGAAAAGAAAAGCCAAAGAATTCACCAGCATCAATTGTTAGCTGGCCTGATATCCTCTCCAACTTTAGGGTACTCTTAGTTTCACTGAGTGGAAGGAATATAGAAAGGTATGTCTACTTCATTTTCCTGGATAAGAAAGTTGTCTGAAGATCTGCCCATCTCTATATTTTACACATTGAATCAAAGAGAATTTATATTTGACAAATAGTTGTTAAATGAAAGACTTAATAGCAGAGCTTTATATGAATAATTTTGGGGATCTTATATTTGGTTTGACTTACTTCTGTTTCAGCAACACTTGATATTTCAAGAAAATAGTCTGCCAGATTAAAAGACTTATCACTGAATTTTTAAAACTTTTATAATTTCTGCCTATGATTTTATTCAAATTAGTTAATTTGAAAAGGGAGCACAAAGTCTTTTTTTTTTGCTGTTGTTGCCATCATTTACATTTGAAATTCTCCTAAACCATTTTATTCCTACACTTATTATCTTTATTGTGCTGATTTACAGCTTCTAGATAATTTAGAGAATGTAATTTGTGATTAAGAACATTCTCACTCACATATGCAAATTCTAATGACTACTTGTTATGATCTTGCTATTTTTAATAACATTAGTACTGCTGGGCTGAAATTTCTTAAAGATCAGACTAATTTTAATGGCACAGTTCTTTTTATACTTGTCTGACTCATTTATTATCTCATTGCAAATACATTATTTTTTTGTTGTTGTTTGGATATTGGTTATTTTTTCTATTAAGTTGGTTCGTATAGAATGTGACAAAAAAACCTTGGCACTGGTGATGCAATGAACAACTGTCATTTAGATGTTCTCTAATTCTAGGAACCAAAAATGGAATTTATTTTTGAAAATTCTTCAGTAGAATGCTTTGATAGTTTAGGGCCTTGATTGTGGCATTATTCCATCCCTTAATGCCTGTAACTAGTTTTAGACTAACTTGAACTTTTCAAAAGCTATTCTTAGTTTCTCCATTGAATAAATCAATTAAACCAAGTTCAGTTCAGGTAGTCTTGCATTCAACAAAAATCATTTGTCAGAAAATTATGTGGTGCTGTGGTTATTTGGAATTAAGGCAACAAAAAGAGCAATTATATCTTTTAAGTTGATTTTAAGATCATATGACTACTGTTAGATGAGGACTTCTTTGAGGCAACATTAATGGTATAGTAATGAGTAAGGTAACATATGGGACCTCAGCCATTCATAACCCTATCAATAAATAGAAGCATAAGCAATATTATTTTTCTAATAGTGACATAACATTCATCAGCTTAATATAAGTAATAGATATTAGAGGGTTTGCTCATGTATGTCTTATAAATATTTTCATAACTAATTTGAACAAGTACAACTCAGAAAAGTTAAAACTTTTTTTTTAAGATTTATTTATTTATACAAGCACTGGGTACAGTCAGAAGAATGGAAGGGTGAGAGAATTCACCAGAGCCAGAGCAAGAAACAGAACAGGCTGACTGCTGAGGGGAGCAGCGGGTGGCAGGAGAGGTCTACCTGCCATGTGGGACCCTCTGGTGGCCAGGGATCTAACCAGCGCTGTAGAGGCTGTGGGAAGCTTTGCAACCCAGTGCTCAACCGTTGCGCCACCAGGGGAGGCCCAAGTTAAAATAATTTTACCTGTGACATTGTTAACAAATGTTTCATCTAGGGCATTTCATTTAAGTTTTGGTCTCTCAGAGTTCAGTATTTGTGTTTCTTTTCTTATTCATCCTTGATTGTTACATCTGAAAATTTATGATCCCTTATTGTTCATATTCATGCTTCTTTTCTTTATTCTGGGTCATTCTACATTCCAGGTCTTCACAAAGTGATTTCAGGCCTTTAATCCCTCTTTCACTAGCCAAAATTTTTACTGTATTTTATCAAATCTGGGATGCCACCCACTATAATATACAAAGTTTTTAATGTGTCTTTAATCAAGAAAATGCCTTCTCATTTAATTTTTGTATACCATCAATTGTGTGATACAGTAAGATTTCATAAATATTAACATGTGAAAATATGTATTTTAGAGTCAATAAAATATGAGTGTTTCCTGTTTGAAGCCTGATCTTATCACAACATTAATTATGCAATAAAAGCATAAGAAGAGAAGAAGGAGGTTCAAGGGAACAATTTACTTTGTCCAAGGGAATTCTTCAGCAGAAGCTGGCATTTAAAGTAATTTTTTAAAAATAATTATTTTGACAAGATTGTTGTGAAGAACATAATAATTTGCAGGAAGTGCTGCCTTAAGACTATATAATACATACATTGGTGGATCATTCTGCCCTAATATTAAGTTCCATCTATGCCTCTGGCCTCTTTTCATTGATTTCAAGCTTTTGGGAGTGCGAACACTATTACTGACTAATATTCAAACAAATAATCTTACAATAAAATTTCCCATATAAGTAGAATAATATGAATACTTTCTCTACACCTGAATTTGTTTGATATTGCATCAACAAGAAATTTTCCTGTTTTAAAAAGCAAAATAGTGCAATATTAAAAAAAATTCTTTTTTTTGGCATTGTAGTTCTTTGGTCTACCTGCAGTATACTGTGACAGTCCAGACGTTCAAGCTAAACCATTACGGGTAAACTGAATACTGTTTTTGTGCCAGTATTGAAACTGTGGATTGTAAACATTTAATTATTATCCAACCATATTGTTGATGGAAATAAATGCAATGTCTTCTATATTTGTTATTTTTAGTGCCATGGTAATTTTAATATATACATACATATATAATTTATTGTGAAGTAGTGATATATTTAATGATTGTACTCAGGAACAAGATTAAGATGATAAGATGTGAGAGTCTAGAACTGTCTGACTTTGGTGTCATCAATATTAAATGTTATAATTTTCCCTCAAGACTTGATAGTCTCAAGGTCTCAAACATCTGTTAGATAGGGATTCATGAGTTGCCTCGGATATTTGGAAGTCAAAATGGTCAACATAAAGTAGTATAGTTTACTTTTTGAGGTAAGAACTGGATACCTTCTAACTTAATTCCAAAAAGCCAATTCAGACAGCCTCACGTGGAAAGCTGTCTCCCAATGGTAATAAGAAGAAATAACAAGACTGCTTAGCATAGGTCATTAGTGCTGCCTAGCATATTGCATATTAGTGATATGCACTCTAGGATGTTACGTGATGATATGAAGATACTGCCTGGGGTTCTCAGATGTCCTGATATTTTTGCAAATAATTATTCTAGGTCTCTCACTGCTGACCCTATGCATTTCCTGAAGCTTAACCACTGTCCAAAGAACTGGTGCCACACTCAGGTCTGTCCTCCTTGGGGGGGCAATATAAGCCTTTCTTCTCATTCCAGCCTAAGGCAAAGTAGTCTGTCTTTCCCTGAAATATTTTCTAATGAACCGTCCTTAATTCTGTTCCCTTCAATGATTTATTTTTGATTCTGAAAATACCACTGGGAAGGTCTTAATTCTCCTAGATCCAATGTGACTACATCTGTTTATTAAGAAAAGGCTCATAAACAGGAAAATATGTCCAAATTTTAGAAATTTTCAGTCTTCCTCCAGATACTTGAAAAGTACAATGTTTTGAAAAATAGACACAGAGGACTCATTTAATAATGGTGTTCCTGTCTTCTCTCCAGTAAATTTTTGAGTCTTCAAAATTGTCTTCAATTCAATGAATTATCTAGGTGTTCTGTGCCTTCTTCCAAGAAAGAGACAAATAAAAATTGTCACCTGAATTTGATTAGGGATATGAAATTCTATTTCTCCTGAACCATAGCAGTGATTCAAGTTGCTATCTCTTTAGAGATACTCAGATTCTTGGATATGTTTGGGCATATTTTCTACCTTAAAGAGTTCAGAAAAATATTCCTAGATCCACAGTGAACATTCTATCCATCATTCTAGTTTATTATTATAATCTCTTTATTCTGACTATGATTTGATTTCCTATTTTTCTCCTGAAGAGTAGGGGTCATCAAATTTTTACAAGGATAGAACATTCACTACCATATTCTTGGGCAGGCTTTATCTATCTAGAACATGGGATATGTTTTTTCTTTAAATGGTCTCCTAAAGTGATACATTCTTTTCAGTTATTCTTGAACAGAGATCTAAGTACATCATTCCAAAATCGAAAAGCATATCAACTGCCTTATGTTATAAAAAGAAAATTTACTTTTGTTGTGGATATAGTCAATTGGCAAACACAGATGGCCTACAATGATCCCCATCCTAGCTTTTAAATGCTCTCCTTCCATTTATTTTAGCAGAGTTAAACAAAAACTGAGTATTGATCTCTTATCTCTTGCAATGGCATTGAATAAACTCTCATGTGTCTGTTTAATTAAATTTATCTAGTGCCATTTTTGTTTTGCCATGCTCTGAAAAATTCTGGTTTTGTCAAAGGTTCGTGCAATGTATTTGACATGTAGTAGCATACCATAACTTGGTCATTGCTCTGAAATAAAAAGTAACTCAAGATGCCTCAGTGTTGTAAAATGCAAACTCTAACCCCCCCACCAGAAGAATATATGGAAAAAATCTTTATAAACTTGCAATTGGTAATGGAATTTTAGATAAAATGAGAAAAGTGTGATTCATAAAAGAAAATAAATCTGTAAGTAATTTTATGACATCATAGGAAAAGAAATAATTTCAGCTGAAATCATTTTTAAATGAAGATCATTATATACTCAAAGATTATGTACACCCAGAAAACAGCCAGAGAGAGCAAATTCTGACAGAAAGTATGAAAAACCATTATAGGTTTATATGTTTAATTCATCGTTTCTATTTTGAGGACTTTTGTCATTTAGTTTCTATTGCTTCCAAAGTAATAGATTCAGAAATTTACTAACATTTTGCTGTGCAATAATCTCATCTATTAAATTTCAAGAAATTGATCCAAATGCTTGCATGCTAGAATTGGATGAATGAGATAATATTCTTTATGTTCATATTCTTAATGATGTTTTACAGTTTAAAAGTATCACATCCTATATCAACTCTTGTTTTTTCCAGACTGCCTATTTAATTGCTCCATATCCTTACCCACTGAACCATTTTCACTGTCATTTACCTTTCTTGGATATTATGACTATATTAGATTTTAACTAATTTCTGGTCTCATTGGGCATTGGCACACTACTAAGGATTAAGGTTTCTGTTTGTAATTAACAAAACACTTAAAAACAAAAGGAATTTATTACAAGCACATGGTACTGTCTAACGAAGGTGAAGGGATTCAGTAAAAGATTGAGACAGAAACTAAGAAATTATATTACAGGCAGTTACTACTCTCCTGTCTCACCACTCTGCATGTCAGAATCTATCAACACACATCTCTGTAACCCTCCATACTTGATATGTCCTCTTAAGAATAACTATAAGAAAGAAAATATCAAAATCAACAAACAACTATGAACCAGAGACACTCTATGGGGGGTGGGGGGCAGGGAAAGGAGGAATTGGGGTCAAAATAAGGGGGTTGTAATTGTATGGGGAATATAAAAATAACATTTATATAAATAAATAAATAAATAAATTTTAAAAAGATTTATTTTTATTTATTTAAGAACTGGGGTACAGGTCAGGGGCACGGGAGGGTGAGAGAATTCACCAGAGACAGAGCAGGGTGCTGAACAGGCAGATGGACAGAAGACACTGCTGAGGGGAGCAGCAGGCAAAGCAGGAGAGGTCTGCTGCGCCGTGTGGGTATGTCCCTGGCCAGCCAGGAATCGAACCTGCACTGCAGAGGCTGCAGACAGCTTCACAGCATGGTGCTCAACCCGCTGTGCCACCTGGGAGGCCCGATTATGTCCTCTTATTCCTGTAGCACTCACACAACCATCTCACCCATAATTATTAGCGTATTATCAAACTTCCCAAAATCTCACTGAGATTTCTGGAGTCATTCAACTAAAAGATGGTTCATTTTCATACTACCAGCCATACATTTCAAATCACCACCTGAGATGTATGATGTGAGATTTGATTGACGACAGGTTTGCAAATTCGAATTTGTACTACTCTTAAGTGTCTGGTTTCACCACTTATGAATTGTTATTCTTCCACTACTCACAGCACACTAGCTCTTCACTTTTTCTCCTGTTTATCTACTGCTTATTCACCAGGTGATCTTAAATGATCTATTTCATGTTTGGTTTTACTAAATATCACTGAGTGTTGGACTTGTCCTAGCTTTCCATCCCACTGTCTGTTCTTATGTTCTGCCTCTGTCCTGAGGCTGCAGTGATCATTTCCTTTTAGTTATTTATTACTGGGTTGAGTATACTATTAGTATTCAATAAATTAAAATAATAATGATACAGCTCATCATCATAATTATCTTTATTTCCTTAGGCAGATCAAGGAGGGAATGAGAAAATTCAGAGAATGCTGATTTCTATAAATGCCCTATAGACTTTCACTCCACTCATATTTTCATCAAAACAGTCACAGAGCAGTAATCATTGAGGAGTACTCTTTGAAGCTTACAGCAAAATAAGATAACATAGTCTGGTTTCTGCTTTTAAATTCCTGAAACACACAGAGTCCTTTTCATTTATGTATGTATCATGTTACTCTTTCATTTCTTCATATGAATAATTTATTATCCATTCAAGGGAAGGAATAAGGTTGAACTCACATCATATACCAATGACTGCTAGTAACAGAGTCTAAATAGTTTCAAATTATAGATAAAAATAATGATGATGTTTCTTCATCAACTTATATGAAGAATCTTTCTCACTTATGAGATTTTATAAATATGTGCACCCAGTAACTCGTGAGCTCCTTAGTTAAACAGACATTTTGAATAGCCTACAAAAAACAAAAACACAATACAATTTTGAACAAAAAGCAATCAAATTTAAATTGAATTTTTAATTTTAATGCTGAAAATACATTTAAATTTTGTGCAATTTGTCCTATCTTCAAATTGAAATGATTTCTTTATCCAAATAGGACAGAGATTTTATTCTCAGTATCTTTCCTATACCTTCCATCTGATACCCTCAATTCACTAATGTTTGTTCATTAACCTCCAAAAACATCTTTTCGTTAGTCTTTTTTTAAATCCCATAAGGCTGAGGACTTTCTGGTTTTATTTCCCTATTTTGAACATCAAGAAGGTCATAACTTCTCAATCACTTTAAACACTAGTTTTCATTATTTTTACCCAAAATTCTGAATTCAAGTTTATTTTCTTCAATCTGTCATCTTTGTTATATCTGGTTCTTGAAATCACTTTGCTTTGCAAATGACTGATTTTATAAATTGATGGTTATAATCTCAGACTTAGCTTTACTACTGCCCATTGTTTTGCTAGCCTGTTATTTATATTCCTTGTCTTTTCTGAAATTTCACTACATTTTCCCTACAATCTTTAGTCAAGCTCCTGCTTTACACCCTCAGAAAGTTGCTTTACCTGCTTCCATATTTAGAAATGTAAAATCTATAAATTAATTTTGCTATAATCTGGAAACTTCTTATGTGCATACTTACCATTATCATGTTCAGCCATAATTCTTTCTCTCCAGACTTAGGGCATGAGAATACCCATTGTTAACATTTATTCCATTCTCTCTCATCTTGTACACCTTGTTTCATAATTTAGATTCCCAATAATTTATTATATATTGAAAACTTTGTTTTCCAATACTAAGAATGAGAATTGTTTTTTTCAACTTCTTTTTTTAAAGATTTATTTATTTATGCATACAAGAATTGGGGTACAGGCCAAAGGTGCAGGGGGTGTGAGGATTTACCAGAGACAGGGTAGGCAACAGAACAGGTAGTTTGACTAAAATACACTGCTGAGGGGAGCAGTGGGTGAGTCAGGTGAGGTCTGCTGCACCATGTGGGTCACCTCCCTAGCCGGGGATCAAACTTGTGCTCCAGTGGCTGTGGATAGATTCATAGTGCTGCGTCTTAACCCCTTGCACTACCATGGAGGCCCTTGACTTTTTAATTTCTATAGAGAAATACAAAAAATAAAATTTCTCAACATTACTGTCCCCTATAGCCATGGATCAACTTGTTATCTTCCCCTTTCAGTTTTATTTCTAGGAAGAATAGTGATGAATCAGTCAATTTCTGTCTGTCTGTTAATATATTACTATTGAAATCCTTCCTAATGTTAGTGTCTGTGCTATGTCTGGGAAAACTGTGAAAAACAAGATGGTTCTGTTTCCTGGTACATTAACCTCTATTTGCTTACCTCTCATTCAGTCTTCATGCTACTGTAATTATTATCTCCTTCAACAACTCTACTCAATCAGCTTCACTCTTGACCTCGTGATTGCCAAATCAAGTACATTTTTCAGTATTTTTTGTCTTATTCTTTGGAATTTATGATATTAACCTCTCCTATTAACTTCTCTTGGGCCCAAGATCAGCCTGTTCGAAGATGTGCCAAAGTACATGTTGATTATTTTGAATTAAAGAAATAGTGGTAAAATTTTCATGATAATAATGACTTGGTAAGAATTTTCCAAGCTTTTTCTTTTGTAATGCTTTTTTTAATAGCAAGATAAAAATATTCCTTCTGCCAAAGAGGCATATTTGGGGGGAGGTTAGTCTCATCTTCAAAGTCTTTTACCGACTCTTCTTTCTCAGTCTGCAGTTTAAAAGATGGGAATCCTTACATTTCCAGTACTTCCCTCATACTACCGCTCTCCTCATAATTTTTAACTAAAACTAATGACTAATATTAGATTCCTATATTAAAAATTTATTAAGTAAAGACCTATACCTTTGTGTATCACTGGATCCCTCAAATTCCAAATGCTTTCAAATAAGCTCATATTTTCTCATAACCTTAATCTCAGTTGCTGACACCTCCATTCTATTTATAAACATTTTAAACTTTATAATTATCTTTTATGTGTTGTTTCCTCTCTACACTTACTATGACTAGCCAAGATCAAGAGTTACTTGAATAGTTCTCTAACTGGTCTATCTTTGTCACCAGAGTATCCTACTGTTATATGATCACATTAGAATCCTGTTGAAAAAAAAAAATTTAAAGATTTATTTATTTATTTATACAAGCACTGGGTACAGTCAGAAGCATGGGAGGGTGCAAGAATTCACCAGAGCCAGAGCGGGGAACAGAACAGGCAGACTGATGAAATACACTGCTGAGGGGAGCAGCGGGCAGCAGGAGAGGTTTGTCGCGCCATGTGGGACCCTCGCCCGGCAGCTGGGGATCGAACTGTCGCTGCAGAGGCTGTGGGCAGCTTCGCAGTCCAGCGCTCAACCGCTGCGCCACCAGGGGAGAAAATTTTTTATAGTTGCACAGGCCTTATCTTTTAAGTACCAGATGTAGAAACATGTAGAAAAGCTCTTCATTGCCTAACTACTCAAAATATTTCTATCTTTATAATTTTGTCTCTCACTACCCCTTGCCTCTTTATTCTCCTTCAGTCTTTTATAAAAATTTCTAACATTTTTTATCTTTTTCCTCCATAAATGTTCTTTATTTTTGTCTTGGAAGCTTTCATTGGCCCACATTTTCCTTTTTTCTTCTACTTTATTACAAAGTTAATATTTTATTTTATTTTATTTTGAATAGTTAGTAGAAATATGTATTTTTATGATGAGAGTTTTCTGACTCCTCTGGACTATATGAGGTATTCCAATTCTGTTTTTATAGCATTAAATGCATAAATTTATCATAGAATATATCAAAATCTATCTGGTTGATAAATATTTATAATTTTTCTCTGTTGAAGTATGAATTACTTAAAGGATAGGATAGGATATTGTCTTATTGACATTCATATCCTCAATATCTAGATTTTATTGATACCACCAGCGAGTATTAGATATTTTTACTTGAATTATAGAAATGGAGTCTTTGACATCTTACTTACTGTTCTTATGATATAAAAGACTTTAGAGATGGACAATTAATCAAACATAACTTAGTATCATCATAGTTCTTATCATTTGTCCTAAGCAAATTTCTAAGAGCAGTCGAAGAAAAAAAAAATGAAGAATGGCATAGACCTCAATATTGAATTGTGGCATATAAATACAATATGCCCTCTCCTTTGACATTCCTCCAAAATCAAATGGAAATCAGATTAGACACACTCACTGTGACATTTGAACTTCCCCTAAGGGAAATGACAGTCTTTATTCACTGTACCTGGACCAAAATCTTTATTTCATCCTGAAAAATTGTAAGGAAATTTTTGTGACTGTTGCAAGGAGGATACATATAATTTACTTATTACTTAGAGTAATTATTTTATCCTGAGCAAAGTAGGTGACTTTTAAGTATTAACCACTCCAAGATTCAATGATATAGAAACAAAGGTAACATCTTTCATTTTGTTCTGATTACATGATTTATATAGTCGGTATAATAAATTCAAATCATTCTTTTTACTGCCTCATAACATGGATGTTATAAACATGAAATTACTCAGGAGAGAATATTACATCGTTTAATTTTAAATTTTATTTTATGAAAAAGACTTAAGCAGGGAAGTATTAACAATTTTCTATAACCAGAACATTTAAATAAGTTATATAGTCCTATTAACTCACAAATGGACAAATGAAAAATGTTAATAGTCCTAGAAAATCCACCACGAGAATTATATCTTGAATTTAAAATTTTGATCTGCAATGAGTTTTTGTGGCTAAGTTACAAAACACTCAATCTTGGGTCTTATCATGGAAATGCAAAAAGACCTTTAAATATAAGAGCAAGAGTGATACTGCCTTAATATAAAAGGAATCCTTTTCTAACAAAATGCTGAATATATAAATCATTGTTATGAAAAATACCTTTCTTCTTAGTTATATTCAATCTGCAAATCATAAACTCATTCTTGCTAGCAAAAAATGACTTGGATTTGATTTTAATGTTGATTTTTTGTTCATGCTTCTCCTCATTCTACATCTGTTCTGACTCTTCCTTTCAATCATTTCCTTTGTGATTGCTTAGCTTCATGCTTCCTATGTTTTGTTAGACTAAAATGTAATATACTTAAGGTTTGTATTAGCAGGCCCATGGAACTAGTGAGCTCTGAAGCTAGCTTTCATCGCAAATGGGCAAGGCAGGGGACGGGTGTATAAGGGAAAGGCAGGCAGCAGAAACTGGGACAGAGGGGAAAAAAAAACCCACTTTTATTGCTGAATTGACTAATGTTCTTTGTTATGCAAGTTGTTCTAGAAGAGAATACCCTCTTCAGCTAAGTATTAGCAGCTGTGTTATCTGCAGAGCAAGATACCTATCTCAAAACATGCAGCTTGGCTTATTTTTAATAGTCTGATATTTGTCTCCTGTTTACTTATATCCAATAAGTTTTCTCAGGTCTGCTGTCTTCTTTAGCTTCCTACTGATTTTGGCTTACCTTGTGTTCTGTGTTGACATGTAACTAATGGACTTTGGGGAGGCATCTGATCAGAAAAATTATTTTTTTATCTAAAATACTTTAGGTTGCGCCAAATTGTTTGGTTATCACATTAGCCAATGAGGGGAAAAGGATTAGGTTTTACTCTACAATTTTACTTGTAATATAATTGGTTCATAATAAAAGGATAATAAATGACTCTGAATGCATGAACAAAAAAGACTATTTTTATTCCTCTCATTAAGAACTGTCTTGAATTTCCAAGGATGGACTGAGCAATAGAATACCAAATTCTACCTGTTTATATGAGTAGTAATTATAGATTCTGGGTGGCAGAAAGCAGGCGGCAGGACTCTGAGGAAGTCTGTTAGTCATTTCATCATTTTATGCAGCACTGATCTTGCTGAGTGCACAGAGCGCTCATAGAACAAGTTAATGGAGTTTATTCTGTCACAAATGCTTCCAGTTAAAGAAGATGATTGCTATGTATGGAAAACCAGGCTCTCTAACTTTTTCCTAAAAGATATATTGAAATATTAAATCTGTTATCTGCCATAGAGGAAATGCATAAATATTGCCTCCTAATATGGTACAGGCAAACCGTATCTTAAGGTAAAAACTGCAGAGAATTTTGGCAATCTATGGTTGTAAAACCTATAGTGAAATATAGTTGCTTGCTTTTTTAATTAATCATATGATATCAACATGATAGTTTTTTGCCCAAGAAATTCAAATTATCTTAACAGAGAGATGAGAAACTCGTATTTGATGAGCTGAATTTAAACCAAATTGTGCTATTTAATAAGTAACTTGCAGACTTGGATTGGTGTTGATAAAGATGTAAAAACCAAATGTTGTTTCCCAAGCTGCAAAATTGCATGTTATTCATGCTAAAATATGAAGCTGATTATAAGATTCAATGGTAATCAGACTGAATTAATGGGAGTCCTTTAACAAACCTTCATTTTTCTCAATAGTCCCAACAATTCAAGTAAATAAAAATTGAGAGGATGTACCAGTTCAGAAAATGAATTTAGAATCTTGCTTAGTGACTAAAATATTTTTCCAACTGATCAATAAAGCTACCTAATTAAAATATTTTTTTATGGATGTCAAGGTTTCTGTAAGAATTTGTATTACCATTTACATGGGTCTAATTATTAGTTGAAGCTAATCAAGAATTTTATATATAAATGTACACACACATAAATATACATATATAGTCATTTGTTGTCACTATGTAATAGACTAATTGTGATTTGTACAGTGTATCACTATTTTTATTTAACATTTCACTCTGTGAGACTATGGGCTTTGACTTTCTTTCAGGGAGACAAAAACTAGTAGAAAGTTAGTACTTGAAGACAAATTATTGAGTTCACAAAAATTTTAAGTGTGTGTTTTCTATGACAGAATATATGCTTTCCTACTCAAATCTCTACAAATTAAAAACGTTGAGTACACATTCTAAATGTTTTTCTTTTTTATTCATTAATTATATATGTATTCCCTTACAAATAAAGTATGTACATCATAATATGTGTACAACGTTAAATATTGAAATGGATTCATTAAAAAACATGCTTCTGAAAATGTAAGTTTAAAACTGAATATGTTAAGATTTAGAGTCAGTAATCATCTAAGAGAAGAAGTTCATTTTGTGATCATAGTTTTGGTGTTTACTCATAACATCTTTCAACATTCTAATTTGTAGGCCATTCTTCTCCTGTCTCCAATTCAGTATAGATTAAATTTTAGATTTGTCAATTAGAGACCAACATTTTAATAATTCATCTTTTAAATGAAGCACACATTAAGGACAATGTTAATGGATTTGCATTTGGAGAACATGTAATCTATTAATACAGTTAAAGATATAAACAATTCATTTCTGCTTCCAAATATGAGAGAACATTCCATCAATATAATCATCCTGACAAGACAACTATAAATGGTAGAACATTCATAAAATTATTCTTCAAGAAGCATTGAAAATCAGTGAAAATTATCCAGATTTAGGAGCCAAGGAATTTAAGCTGTTAGAAAGAAAGAACATATTGAGATGAATTTTGCACTATCATTGCTTTTGTCCTAAAGGTATTTCTTGATTCTTAAGCTAAATAATATTAGAAGGTGGGAAAATAATCTTGAAATTAATACAGGAAGCAGGAGCATAGAGCTCTCATCTGTTCACAGAGAAAGGTCTTAAATGTTGGAATTCAGGACTTACCAGGGAAAGAAATACTGATAAAACTCTTGGATTTTTAGTTGTGATCCCTGAAGTAATAAGCATAGAAATAGAGTAAGGTAATGGAACAATTGTCATGAAAATTCAAAACTTTCCTTCAAGAATCTCATCACCTGGAAGTGATATGTCACTTTTCTAACTACCACCCAGACGTTAAAATCTCTATCTTTGAGTGCCCCAATAAATTATTTTAATAAATAATATCTGAATATCAGCCAAATGTTAGCAGACGTGCCAGAAGACAGGAACAAATAATTGAAATACAGAGAAAAAGGGACAATGAAAATTGAAATAAAGATGATCATGATATTGAAATTATCAGGAACAGATTAAGAGGTGACTATGTAAAATTAGTGCAGGAGAGTAGCTTCAAAGTAGAATTTCACTGAATAATTTTATTAAATTTTTATATCTATAAAATAATTAAAAGGAAAAGTTCAAATTGAAAAGAAATTTGAACTAAAATTAAGAACAAAAATTGTTTTAAAATTACACTAGATAAAACAGAGAGAAGGATTACTGAAAGGGAAGATAGAGTAATAAATATGTAATGTTATGTACGAGGTAACATGTGCTGAAGGAAAAAGAGGATATGATAATTTTATAAATTGTATTAGGAGAGTAGCTGAGAGAGAAGGAAAGATGAAACAAGAGAGGGAGAGAGACTTTTCAAGAAATTTCAGACAATTTTCCAAACTTTATATCAATGATATACCTGGAGATTTTCCCCTAGATATCAGGAATGATTGAATGATACATTATATCATTAATTTTTTTAAACATTCTAATGAATGCTTAACCAGTAAATAAGGTTAACCAAAGAAATAACAGTATGAGAATTAGAAATGCAGAAATGAAATTATTACCCACAAACAATATATTTATAAATCTACTATAGATATAATTTACAAACAATATTAAATTAATGACTGAAATCAGTAGGTTGATAAAATCAGGGTCGCTGATGGTTAAAAGGTGTTGTATACAGAACTAAAGGGAGGAACATGAATATGGCCACCTAATCTTTAAAAAATAATGAAAACTGCTTTTTCCAAAATCCTTTTTAGATCTATTGTTTTGAAGCGGGAGACAAATTTATAGTTTCTTGACTATGATATATCAGACTTTATATTTCTGTAGTTAATACAATTGCTGTGAGTGTTTGAAAGTGTTTTTGACTTTATGTAGAACTGCACTGAAAAATGGATTCCGCCACATATGATTTATTAGTTTATCTCATGTCTCAATGCTTCTGAAGGGAATTACATCTTGATTTGTGCATGGGGTATGAAGTTGCTGTAAGTTTTCTAAAGCTACTCTTTAGGTATTCCCAACTTAACTGCTAATTAAATACTGTGAGAAAGATAAAGGAACAATAAAATATTCCCAAAGGATCTGTTTTCATCCTTAAATACTTCTAAAAAATGATCATAAGGAAGTAACTGTCCATTTTTTCCTACAATAAAGAGTATAGTTTTATATATCTTACTACAATGTTTTGTTACCCAACAAGTAATTAATGGGTAAATGAGAAAAATGGCTTTAATATATATAAAGGACATAAGATTAAATGTTACAAAGACAGTTGTACAAGGCAGAAGATCCAATAGTATCTTCCTTTCACTGTTTTAAGTTCCAACAGAGCTGCCCCATTTTCAGTGGCTCTAGATATCTAGGGCGAGGAACACGTATGGACCATGAAACTTCCCATTTTTAGTTTTCTTAGGATTCAAGGGAGGCCTTTATTCCTCTGTGACTATTCTCTACTTTGTTTATAAAGGATGCAATCTTTTTAGCTGTCACCTGGCCATTTGTGTAGTGCTTCCAGGAATGACTCTTGAGAAGCTGTACCAGGGAGAGGACATTTACCTGAGACTATTCACACTTACATGTCTTATCACTGTACAGGTCGCAAGTTAGTAACTGTAATATCAAGCAAACTGAATAATCTTTGGCCATATGGCATTTCCAAACTCTGACTGCTACTGGTCACTCCTAAGATTGAGAACACCCATAGTTATTTTCAGAGAAGTCATTAACTCCTAGGTATCTGGCGATCCCTTCAAAATAACATTTTTTAAAAAGTAAAATGCTGTTGCCATTTGAAATGTCTTATTTCAACAGTGGTATAGAAATATGAACAGACAATTTTAAAAGTTTCCTGTCATTGTAATGCACAAAACTGATAGTCAACGTGCCACATGTCATTCCTGACAATAAGGATATGTTGTTATTTTAATATTACTAAGAAACAATAATACTGCTGACAAACTTTTCTTTTTCTTTTGAAAAATTATAAGTTTTAATTAAAGGTAATATTTGATATCCTCCATCAGGTATTGCCACCATAGTGAGCCCACCACCAACTCTCCATAGTCCACCATTATAGTTCATTTTTGTTTCATCCCTCTGACATTTCTTTTTTTTTTAAGATTTATTTATTTATGCATACAAGAACTGGGGTACAGGCCAGAGGTGTGGGAAGTGAGAGAATTCACCAGAGACAGAGTGGGGAACTGAACAGGCAGATTGATGAAGTACACTGCTGAGGGAAGCAGCAGGCAAGACAAGAGAGATCTGCTACACCATGTGGGTTGCTCCCTGGCCGGTCGCGGATCAAACTCATGCTGCAGAGGCTGTGGACATAGGTTGTGTCTTAATCACTTGCACCACCAGGGAGACCTGACAAATATTTCTTGATGTCAGAAATGTTTTGTTTTTTAAAGATTTATTTATGCATATAAGAACTGGGGTGTAGGCCAGAGGTGTAGGGGGTGAGAGGATTCACCAGAGACAGAATAGGGAGCAGAACTGGCAGATATACTGAAAATAACTGCTAAGGGGAGCAGCAGGAGAGACAGGAGAGATCTCCTGTGCCATGTGGGTAGCTCCATGTCCGGGGTTGAACTCATTTTGCAATGGCTGGTGATAGCTTGATAATGCTGAGACTTTAACCCCTGCACCATGAGGGAGGCCCTTGATGTCAGAAATGTTAACCTAAAAAATGGATCTCTGCATTAAAGGAATTCAAAGTATATCTATAAGAAATAACTTTTAGAAATGAAAACTCTTTTCCTGCAGTTCAGTATAATACAGTAATGGAAATAATAACAATTATCTATGTAACCTTAATATGAAATTAACTAAATATGTAACATTAGTTTTTTTAATAATAAATTTTATTTTTATATTCCCCATACAATTTCAACCCCCCCATTCTGACCCCAATCCCTCCCCTCCCGCCCCCCCACCCCCAAAAAAGTGTCTCTGGTTCATAGTTTTTTGTTGATTTTGATTTTCACTTTCTTATAGTTATTCATTTTCCTGGTCCCTTATTTAAGTTTTCTAGATTCCTGCTATGAGTGAGACCATCCGGTATTTTTCTTTTTCTTTCTGGCTTATTTCGCTGAGCATGATCCCTTCCAGCACCATCCATGTTGCTGCAAATTGCATGTGTTTATCTTTTTTGAATGCTGAGTAATATTCCATGGTGTATATGTACCACATCTTCTTGATCCAGTCATCTATTTTTGGGCATTTGGGCTGTTTCCAAAGCTTAGCTATTGTAAATAGTGCTGCTATAAACATAGGGGTGCAGGTGTTCTTTGGAATTGATATTTCTGTGTCCTTTGGGTAAATACCTAGGAGTGGAATTGCTGGATCCTGTGGAAGCTCTATGTTTAGTAGGTCCAGAAATCTCCACACAGCTCTCCATAGTGGTTGGACCAGTTTGCAGTCCCACCAGCAGTGCAGGAGAGTTCCTTTTTCTCCACACCCTCACCAACATTTGTTGTTGCTAGTTTTCTTAATATGTGCCATTCTCACTGGTGTAAGATGGTATCTCATGGTAGTTTTGATTTGCATTTCCCTGATGACAAGTGATGTTGAACATTTTTTCATATGCCTGTTGGTCATTTGCATTTCCTCTTCAGAGAAGTTTCTTTTTAGCTCTTCTGCCCATTTTTTGACGGGATTATTTTCTTTGTTGTTGTTGAGTCTCATCAGCTCTTTGCAGATTTTTGTGATCAGTCCTTTATCATTAGTGTTGTGTGCAAAAATGTTCTCCCAGTTAGTGGGGTTTCTCTTTGTTTTTATTATTGTCTCTGGAATACTACATTTGGAAAAGTTTAGGAAGTGAATTAATTACAGAGTTTTACAGCTTCTTATAGCTCAAGGGTTGGAGGTTTTACTAATTACGACACTCTTTGATGTTGCCTAATAGGAAATGCAATGTTATATCTCTGCCATGGGTATAAATCAATTGAGAAATAATAAGTAGCATAAGACAAAAGGAAATCAAAATATCAACTTTATTAAGGATTATTGAAGAAAGTGGTCTATTTGTAAGAGTTAAATGGTCTTCCATTTATTGATATCAAGTTAGACAGACTTATTCAACTGGCAGTGATGGATTGATTGGGAAGAAGCTGCTACTGGACAAGCAGAGAAAGGTTTACTTTTGAAATTTTTTCTCCAAAGTAATGCGAAAATAAAAGGTTGCACTCTATCTGATGAATTTCTTCCAAACTTGTGAATCTCAAGTCTCCCCACTTGTCAGGGAGGAGAGCATGGAGGGATGAAGAGGGAACAAGAGTGTTACACTAATGGATATATGTCAACTTGGAGGGAAACAGAGGCAGAGGGGAGAGTGCTGACCCCATCCAGCAATTCAAATAGAGTTTGTATGCCATCCTGTGCATTGGAATGTAGAGAACCCTTAACACTTCTTGGTTTAGAATATCTAAAATATTTAATCATCAGAATGAATCAGACATATGGATCAGAAAAGGTCTAATTTACACCTGATTATGTGCAATGCATTTAGGCCTCATTGATTGGTGATATGCTAGCATAGTGAAACTTAGTTATTCGAATACAGAATTTTAAGAGGTAAGGAGAAAAGATGGTGTATAGCTCTTATTTGTTAGTTTTTAGTAGTTAACTTGAGTAGTGGTGGTGATGGAGGGAAATGTGCCTAGAAAGAAATTTTAAGCACTCATACACATAAAATGATGACCAATTTTTAGTTTAGCTTTGGCTCTAGTATCTCTAGAAAACTTTGAGTTAAAAGAGAAAAGTAACCTATTTTTGTGTTGCTTTTTCCCACCAGTATAGACTTCTGGAAAATACTGCCCCAAAAAACTTTTATAGATGTACAAATGTGAAATTTGTAATCTGAATATGTACCAATTTTTGCAGTTGTTAATTGGAACATTTGGGATGTTCGAATTTAAAATAACACAGGACAATACAATGTAAAGATGGAAAATACACTGATATTTTTGAAGACTAAAGTAAAAGTATTTTTCTTTAAAGGATACGTAATCATTATAGGAACAAGGAAAATACAGGAAAGAAACAAAAAAGAGTAAAAATATCATAAATACATGCATATTGAGTAGAGAATGAGATTTTATGAAAAATGAGCTATACTATATATATAATTTTATTTTAAAAGTATTCATATCTTTCAAAAAAATTTCCAGGGCCTCCCTTGGTGGGGCAGTGGTTGAGCACTGGACTGCGAAGCTGCCAGCAGCCTCTGCAGCACTGGTTCGATCCCCGGCCGCTGGCAAGGGTCCCACATGGTGGGTGTTACAGACCTCTCCTGCCGCTCCCACTGCTCACCTCAGCAGTGTATTTCAGCACTCTGTCTGTTCTGCTCCCTGCTCTGGCTCTGGTGAATTCTCTCACCCTCCCGCACTTCTGACTGTACCCAGTGCTTGTATAAATAAATAAATAAATAGATAAATAAATAAATAAATAAATAAATAAAATTAAAAAATTAAAAAATTAAAAAAAACTGCTTTAAAAAATATGTATTCCAGTAACATTGGTTTACAATACAGTGTATGATTCAGACACATAGGATCATGCCTCTTCACATTTATGTTTCCATGTCACATCTGCAACCAAAGCACCCATAACCTCCCACAATGGTCCTAATGGACCCTTACCCCTTTGCTGCCTACTATCCGTTCTCTCCTTCTGGTAGACTCAATTTTATGGTCAGTTTCTAGGGTGTGTCTTTGTCTAACTTTTGTTTTGTTCTTCTATATTCCACATACAAGTGAAAACATCAGTATTTGACTTTATCCTTGGACCACTAGTGTACTATGCATATAAGAAAAGGAATTGCCAAATTTAAGTTAAATGTTTGCTCACATGCATCCACATATACACTCAAAAATGGGCCTCCCTGGCGACGCAAGGGGTTAAGACGCAACCTATGAAGCTGCCAAAGCCACTGCAGCACAAGTTCGATTCCTGGCCAGGGAACTACCCCCATGGCTCAGCAGACCTCTCCTAACTCACCTGCTGCTCCCCTCAGCAGTGCACTTCATTCAGTCTGCCTGTTCTGTTCCCCACTCTGTCTCTGAATCCTCTCACCCCCCACACCTCTGGCCTGTACCCTAGTTCTTATATGCATAAATAAATAAACCTTAAAAAATATACTCAAAAATATAGTATTTAAAATATGTCCTAAAATAAAGTGGTAAAAATGGTGTAAATTTCATTTGTTTTTTAACTGTATATTACAAGTTAGACTAATTATTGACACCTTGCTTTAAAAACCTAAGGAAATAATCACAAATATGTATTCCCCTTTCTCCTTTCTTCTCTTCTATTAAACATAGGTCTAATCATTTTTAGTCCTGTTTTATAACAGAATGTTCTAGTGGGTCATTTCATGAATCCTTTGAATATCACTTCTCCATTCCTGATTTATTTTATTTAGATAATCTCTTTGGTCACTGCACTATTTATTTTCCATTACACTTAACCCAAAATCTTCCTTCTCTCAACACCCACATTTCCCTAGCCTCTCCTTTTTTCACATTTCCTGTGATTATGCATTTTGAGAACATTTCCATCTCTTTTCCGGTGATTCTGGTTTCTGGACGCAAGTGAACAATGTTTCTTTCACCTCCAAATGTTGGAGATATCATCAAGACCTTTCATTGCTGATTAATTCGGTGAAAGAATCAGTCTTTTGAACTTTTCTATTCAATATACCTGACTTGCTTTTTTAACCTTTGAAATTCTGTAGTTTGACTAGAATAGTCTTTCTATTATAACATTATTTAAAAAGATTTATTTTATTTATATAAGAACCAGGGTATAGGCCAGATACAAGGGAGGGTGAGAGGATTCACCAGAGACAGAGTGGGGAACAGAACAGGCAGACTGATGAAATACACTGCTGAGGGCAGCAGCAGGCGAGACAGGAGAGGTCTGACCCTCCATGTGGGACCCTCGCAGGCCAGCCGGGATCCAACCAGCACTGCAGAGGCTGCGGACGCTTCACAGCACTGTGCTCAATCGCCTGCGCCACCAGGGAAGGCCCTATTATAACATTTTTCTCAGGAATAATTTTGCCTTTTAATCAGAAGATTATAAAATATTTTTCAGGTAAGATACATGCTTTATATACATTTTTTACTTTGTTAAGTTTGTTCAATCAGGATTATTGATCATGATTCATTTCCTTGATTCCCACTTTTTTGCCCTCTCTAATAAATTGCATCACCATTCATTTGCATGCCTCTTTCTTCCCTGTAATATGGTCAAGTTTCCCCCTCTATATTTCCAGATTGAATTTCACCTTTTTTTTTTTTTCATCATCTAAACACTTCCTTGAACCTCCATTTCTCTTCTCTGAGCTGTGTGCTTGTTTTGAAAGGTCAGATGTTCTGTAACTTTTTGAGACTAAAACACAGTATTTGTTTGAATTCTCCCATCTTTTTTTTTTAAGATTTATTTATTCATATATACATGCACTGGGTACAGTCAGAGGTGCGGGAGGGTGAGAGAATTCACCAGAGCCAGAGCAGAGAGCAGAACAGGCAGAGTGATGAAGTACACTGCTGAGGGGAGCAGCGGGCGGCAGGAGAGGTCTGTCGTGCCATGTGGTACCCTAGCCCGGCGGCCGGGGATCGAACCAGCGCTGCAGAGGCTGCAGGCAGCTTCGCAACCCAGTGCTCAACCTCTGCACCACCAGGGAGGCCCTGAATTCTCCAATCTTAACGCCCTTTGATCCAGTTATTTTAACTGTACCTCAAAGATCTTGTGCTTAGATCCTTTTCTTATTTAGTACATGTATGTCTCATTCATGGTAATTTTTGTAAGTAAATGTATATATGTAATTATATATATGTATTTTATTGAGGTAACACTGGCTTACATTATTGGTATATTGGAAGTATGGGACCCTCCCCCCTGGTATAACCAACATAATACACCCACAACCAAATCGCCCATACTCTAAGGAGACAGTGACTTCATGAAAATAGAATGGGAGAGAGGCAACAAATGAATAAAACTGTGCCAAATTCAGCTTTGACTTGTGTTTGTTGTCCTAGAGACCTTCTTAAAAATGTTATGCCATGTATTATGGGGGTGTGGGTCATTTAGCTTTTGTAATGAAGATTAAATGTGACTCCTAGTAACTCTCCTTTGAGACTCTGCCAAAAACATTGGACTCTGCTGGATTCTTTCAGTTGCAAAGTAACATTATAGAGAAATTAAAAGTTTGAGCTTACATTTTCATTTAATGATTCTCTTATCATGCTCTGCAATAAAAATCTGTTGGATCATCACAGATATGGGATTCAAACCTAGATCTGGTTGCTTTATGCCAGGATGCTTTCTCATTTACTTTAGACTCCAAAATTCTTTGAAAGTAAATCATAACTGACCTCAATTAACTTATATATTTGGAGAATGAGATATTGTGGTCAATTATATTTCAGTTTAACTCAGACACAGAAAATGATTTTATTTCAAAATGTATTATTGAAAACTCTTTTAAAATGTATTAGTCAACTTCCTTGATCTTCATAGTACATTATTCAAAAGGTAATTGATTCTTCTTTGGATGATTGAGGTTGTTTAGGATCTCTTAGTTAATATTGTAAGGAGAGACTTTTAGCATTGTGTACAGTATATGTAGGTGACTGACCCAAATATTAGAATATATTCTATATTCTAAAACCATGCAATCAGCTAACATTAATTTGTAATATTATGTTTTTGTTAATGAGTTTTTTTCCCTATGGAAATAGATGGCAAAATATTCATGTATGTGCCTGTATCTCCAAAATAAACAGAAATTTTATGTAGTGGTATATATATGTAGTATGTATATATAATTATTTTATATATTACATATATACATACATATGACATATACTAAAGTATATAATTATATGTACATTTGCTTATCAATATTTACAATTTTAAATTACCATTTATTAATGTTTTACTGTAGCATATTTTATTTTCTTCTAGGATTTTAAGGTAACATAGCAAGGCATTGAGATAACAAAGAACTGAACCCATCAATGCTGAACAACAGATAACATTTTTATGAATATGACATAAGTAGATATGATATAAACTAAAATAAAACAAGGAATATATCTTTTATGTCATCTATTATGACTAGGGAACCCTATGAAATATCTAAAATATGTTTGCACAAAGAAGTTTCAGGTTTCTTTTTCACTTAAGTGCTAATAATTGTGAAAATTGAACCAGTTATGCTGGCGTTTATAAAGGTAGATATTTAGAAATTTCTGAAAATTTGACTCCATTTTTCATTTTTCCTTCACATGTTTAGCAACTTGTAAACACAATTTAAAAGCACTCTGATAAACTATAGTTTGCTTGTATTTGACAGTATTTCAACTGATGTCTTTCACATCATATTCCATGATAAGAAGTTTTATTACCTTATACATTTTAGGTTGATAGCTCAAAGAAAAAAAGAACTAGTAAAAATATCTGAAAACTCCCTTGTGTTCTTATCTTTCAGAAGGGAAAGCATGTGCTGAGTAGATGAATTAAAAGCAGATAGGGAAGCCCTGACTGCAGTTTAACAGAAACCATTGATCTTTACAAATTAGACTGACAACAGAGATCCATTAAAGTCCACAGTATAATGAAAAAAATTCCTTTCCTTTGGCCTTTCTTTTATCTCCACTCTTCCTAATTCTGATTCCTCTCTCTCATACTCTCCTGTCCTTCAGAAGAGATGTTAAATGCTGATGAGGTAATGGCCGTTACAAACCTCTTTCAGTCTCATTTGAGAAATTACTCTGATTCCAAACATTAATTTTTGTACCTATCTGAATAACAATAAGGCAGCTATATCATTGATTATGCAGTGGAAAAGAATCAAGACAGAAAAAAAAAAAAGGATGCTGTTCATTTTAATACAGCCATGGCAGTTTGATGAAATTCATTATGACTTAAAACATGATACCCACAGTCATTTCTTATACAACTTATCGCAATATTTAGAGCATTTATTACTTTCTGCATTCCATTGCTTTTATTTGTGTGCACATGTTTTGCTCTTATTTAAAGGTGAGCTTCTAAAGTTTATTATTCCTGGACTCTTCAACTCAAGTCCAAACCACAGTGCCATCATTTAACTAGTCATTTAAGACATATTTTTTGGATGTCTACAAGGAAGAAAAAATGCTTGCTGGTATATGCTGTTTTAATAGATGGATTACTTAGTTAGTAATAAAGTGGAGTAATAACTGTGATTGAGTGTGACCTAAGCTACAAAATGGAGAAAAATTCTGCAGTGCAAAAATGCCTTTTCATTCTCACATTTCTGCAAAGGAGGAAATCATTATATCCTGTGTTCCTCAAATATATATTTTTCATGTTATAGCACATATCTGATTGTGTTGTAATCCATTTTTTCTTCAAAGTAAAACCTCAAGGTTCTTGGAGGCAGGGGCCCTAGTTTGCATGTTTTTATTGTCAGTGTCTATATTAATGCTTGCCAAGTATAGATGATCAGTTAAGTATGTGTTGTAGTATATGTGTGCAGATATATATGTAATGCACTTACATAGGTTGTGATGGTTACACAAAAGCTATTTGGAAATGTAGCACAAGGAGTTGTGGAGCCTGCTTCTCACTTGTCTGGCCATTTCACAAAAAAAAGGAAATCTAGTTCCAAGCATCAGAAGCAGGACTTCTGTTTCTGGACTCTGCTATTGGTACCATACTGAGCTCGGTGCCTACAGTATCCCATTTATAAGAGGTACACCTTTGAATTTGGACATTTTGTTTCTTTTCTAGTTTTGAAAGGGGGGTAGAGCCTAATGTCTTAATTCCATGTCAAACATATAAACACAATCGAAAATTATGTATAATGCCGATGTTTCTGCAGTAACAAATTTCTAACTGCAAATATGTAAGTGTGTAAGTATAAAACACATCAAAAAAAGCTGTCTTTCTTGCATGTTTTAGCACAAATTAAAATGCATTCATTAAGTGGGGATTTTATATCACCAATGAAAATCAGCTAACTTCATATCATTCATGAAAATGTTAACAATAACTGAATGTGTGGTCAGTCCTTCCTTATGCTTTATCTAACAAAAAACAAATAGTGAAGTGATTTTTCAAGTACCAATGTCTAATTAGTTTCTAAATATCTTCTTCACATAAGTCTGCAGCAAAGTCAGAGTCACTATTATCATTTTTCAAGAATTATCCACATATTTTGTGCTGTGTTAAGCAGCTTCAAGGAGGAATGTACTGGGGTACTTGGAACAGGATGTTATAATGATGTTCTTCTGAGGTCACTTTCAACTCAACTCTGAAGAAAGTAGAAATTAATTCTAGAGGAGTGTGTCCTGCAAAAATTTGAAAGTAGGAGCCTGAAAACTAATTTGATAACTCTTACACTTATACTGAAGCTATAAAATACAATATCAATCAGAATGAAGATTGGGGCATATTTGGTAATGGAGGTTTCCTTGGGGGAATTTGTAATGTGATCTTTTGTCTCCCACCAGAGCCAATCTGCCCAAAGTGGGAAGGGATGAAGGTTGCTTCTCCAAAATTTTCAAGTTGAGGGAAGCCTTCAAAAATTAGTTGGAGATTTTACTATATGCCTCTGATTTTGAGGTGAGTGACAACTCAATGGACAGTGGCTTCAGTCAATCTTGAGAAATCTGTGTAATGACAAGCCAGATAGTTGCTCAGGATAAACTGAAGGCAGGTGCCTGCTCTGCCAGCAGCTTGCCCTATCATAGTTTCCAAGGGAAAGTATGAATGCTTGTCCCATTGATCATTTAGCTATCAAAAGCACCAAAAATGCTGAATGAACTTTATCTTAAGACTCAGCTGAGAAAGGCTACCTGACTCTTTGATCTCATAGTGCTACAATAAGGGTATGGGATGTGCTGCAGCAGTATGTAATGAAATGTATCAAGAGAATGAAAGCAAATGGTACCAGTAACAGAGAGGGTTCCTTCCTCTATGAAGTCCAGAAATGGCAAAGCTATCTTGTAATAGAAATCTAGCACTTTCCTGCGTACTTAACTTCTTTTTTCTGTTCTCAATACCAAAACCAAATGGGCCAAGAAGTTGGATTAGCATCCTAAAGGGAATGATTTAAACCAAATTCTGTATTTGACTTTAGATTGCCAGCGTAGTATAGACCTAGCAAGGGAGGGGAAAAGATTAAATTAGGTTGAACAGTGCAATTTCCATGGAATTTTCATAGAATTCTTTATTACCTATGTGTGAATAGAAAAATTACCACCTATCTGTGTTATCATCCAGGGGCAGGGGGAAATTTCACCTCTGAATAAACAAAAGGGAGAGAAAATAAGCTTATTGTATTGATTATGCCTAATGAGCCTGCTAACACAATGTACTATTTAAACCCTCCACTGTGTTAATCAACATAAATCATGTATTACCCTTTAGATTATTTATTTTAAAAATTATGTTTAATGGCTGCCAATCTGTCAGGCCATGCCAAGAGTTGGGTAAACACAGCTAGATTTCTTTTTCACCACGATTTCAAAATATTTGCAAGTAAAAAATGCTATATTGTTACATCCACTGGTAGTAACTAAACTCACATTTTACCAGAATAGATCTGTTTTTTTTTTAAAGATTTGTTTTATTTATACAAGAGCTGGGGTACAGGCCAGATGTGCAGGAGGGTGAGAGGATTCACCAGAGATAGAACAGGGAACAGAACAGGCAGACTGATGAAATACACTGCTGAGGGGAGCAGCGGGTGAGACAGGAGAGGTCTGCTCTCCATGTGGATTGCTCTGAGGCCAGCAGGTATCGAATTGGCACTGTAGAGGCTGTGGACAGCTTGACAGCACTGTGCTGAACTGCCCGCACCACCAGGGAGGCTCTACCATAATAGATCCATACTGGTTCTGTTAGTTTCAGATTCCCCTTACTATCTACTCAGAATTTCTGAACATTATTAGTTTTCCATAACTGAGACTATGCATTTGTTTCTTAGACAACACTAAGTATAAAATATACCATAGCCATGTTATTGTCATTCCAAGTACACTCTCTTTAGAAGTTGAGAGTCAATTTTTTTCTAGTGTTTAGATGGCATGTTCCCGTTGAGATACCTTTTCATTCTACAGAGGGTATAAGAACTGGATATGTTATTTTTAGGAACAGATAAAACATTTCTCCAAGGTAATGGGACACCATGAGGTGTGCTCTTGCATATTACTTCCTTTACTAATTAAATGGAATGTGAGAGTGAAAGTAAGTTGACATTGTTAAAGTAAATGACCCAATGCTTTAGTAATGAAGACACATCTAAGCTGAAGTTTATTGTTTTAATTTTAATCTTGAGCAATTTCAGCCCTACAGAGTAAGTTGCTGCAAGTGTCCTGCAGTGTGTTGTTTGTATTGTACTACAGTGCAGCCCACAGACTCCATAAAAACAAGACTGTCTGTAATAAGGTGTATTTTGGAATGAAGTGGCTTATCTATATGCAAGGTGAAGTGCTATTGGACATTTATTAAATCTAGTTTTTAACAGGCTGTCATGAGTGGGGTTCTTCAGAGGGCAGAGATATTGAGAGACTAAGAGTTGCTTAAATTATACCCCATAAAAATATAGATGAGGCTCGGATGCTTTTGGATTAAATATTCATTACTGAATATTTACATAATGCATGTAAAAGTGCTTTTAAAATAAAAACTCTCTATATAACTGGAAACTATGGCCAAATTCTCTTGCATTATACCCTGTCAAGTACTTCAGAGCATTCTCTGGAGCCTTCAAGAGGAGAAATCCCTTCTATCACTTCCAAAAAGAAAGGAGAAGAGTGATTTTTCTGCCCTGTCCAAACTTATTCTACTTAAATCGTTTTGACAATCGAGAGTTGTTTAATCTTTATTCAACATTTATAGGACTACCTGTTTTTGTAGTTTATAAATATATGATTCTAAAAAAAGAGACATGGGTTTTTTTGAACTCCCATCCTCAGTTGAAGTGTTACCTACTGAACAGGGCCTTTTCAATAAATTATGCAGAATCACTTGATTGTTTTTTTTTAAGATTTATTTATTTATACAAGCACTGGGGTACAGTCAGAAGCGCAGGAGGGTGAGAGAATTCACCAGAGCCAGAGCGGGAAACAGAACAGGCAGACTGATGAAATACACTGCTGAGGAGAGCAGTGGGAGGCAGGAGAGGTCTGCGCGCCCTGTGGGACCCTCACCCTGCGGCCAGGGATCGAACCGGAGCTGCAGAGGATGCGGGCAGCTTCGCCACCCAGCGCTCAACTGAAGTGCCACTGGGGAGGCCCCAGAATGACTTGATTGTAATGAACAGAGAGAGACCTGACTTCATACTCTCTCTCCACTATTTACCAGTTGCATGACCTTGAATAAATGACTTTAGCTCTGTGGTTTATTATTTTTCATCAGTCCCCATAATAATCCCAATCTACCTTAAAGGATTACTGAAGAATTAAATGAGAAAGTGCAAGCAACATTCCCAAGATTACCTATAGTCAAAATGTTGAAAAGTAACTTGCTTCCTCCCACATATATAATTGCTTCCATGCTGAAAGAAGTTAACTCTCAATTACCCATATTAATATGTGGAAATTTCTATAAATAAATTGATGTAAACATAATTTTCACACATAATGCATTTTGATATAATTTTCTAATATTTCACTATAGAATTTAGACTTGAAAGGCGGATAAGAATTGAATAGTTCAACCCTCTCATTTTACAGATGAAAACATTCAAACAAAGATAACAAATACAATTATGAATGGAATCCAACTAGTTAGTGGTAGAATTGGGACTGAAAATGAAGTCTTTTTTTCCCCTATTTTGTGATTTCATATTACTTCAAATGAAATGATCAAAATAGCATTCAAAATGAAGATCTCAATTTGAAGTAGCTGAAAAAATGCCTACCTTCACTAACTGCCATGCTAGTTTATTACTTTCCCTCTGACACTTGCATTCTGTGTGTGTGAATCATAATTGCTTACACTTATTCAAAGCACCAAATAAGTATATAATTCCAGTCAAAATTTTGAGGTCATGTAGCCCGAATTTTGGGCTAATGAGAACAGTTTTGGAAAATAAACATAATGAAATGGTAAAGATCTACAATAGTGATTGAATCACTTTACCACACAGCAGAATTCATTGTTTCCTTCAAGTGCTACCAGAGCGCAGGGTAAGGACTGCTTTTGAGCCTGAGCACACAGCCACCATCTTAGCTTATAACTTCCCTCGAGGCAGAGAAGTAATTAAATGCTTTAAAAGCATGTTGTAAGAGTCCTTCTATTATGATTCAGAATCAGGTATAACTAACATAAGAATGATCAGAACTACTGATAATGAAATAAGTAATGATAAAGTAAGAAGAGCTAATAATAATAATCTTTATAAGAATAGGAAATTGAGATTTGCTCTGGAAAATTCACATAGATAATCTTCTAGGGGAAAGATTCATTTCCCATCATTCTCTAGCTATACTCCTCAACTGGTACTTTTTTCCACATTGTGAAGTCTGGTTTTGATAATACCATAAATAGCTTGGGGACCAATATTTTTAATTTCCAAGGCATCTAATCTATTATACTCTGGACAAAGTAGGTAGCTATCAAATATAGGTAAATTGAATTAATACCTTTATGTTTTGACAGTGTTAAAATTATATTTTATGTAATGGAAAAAAAGAAATAGTCATAAAATTGCAACACTTCCTGGAAGAAAAGGAAATATTCTCATGTTCTTATTTTTTTTTAATTTTTTTTAAAGATTATGCATATAAGAACTGAGGTACAGGCCAGAGGTGCAGAGGTGAGAGAATTCACCAGAGACAGAGTAGGGAGCAGGACAGGCAGATTGACTGAAATACACTGCTGAGGGAGCAGTGGGCAAGGCAGGAGAAGTCTGCTACACCATGTGGGTCACCTCCCTGGCTGGGGATAAAACTTACAGCTTCATAGTCTGATACCTATCCCCTTGAGCCACCAGGGAGGCCCCTCTCATGTTCTTTTTCAATAAGAGTAGTTAATTGCAGCCATTCTTCCATGGTTCACAAATAAAAGGAAGAAAATAGCTGTGTTATAATTCCATAATTTATTTGAATTATTTCCAACATGATATTTATAAATAATACATGGACTGAATATTAAAAACAAGATAGGTTAAGTCCTTTTGCATGTGGTTAAGTTCTACCTCATGATTTCTAACCCCATTTACACAAAGCAAACAATGGTGACTATTTTCATAATATCCATTTCTGCATCTTTCTATAGAATCCTAAAGTTTTTCAGAGATTCATCCTGCTCCCTTGATTCCCAAGAAACTCGGGAGAAGCTAACTTAATGCCGAGTTCCAATCTAAGATTCTGACCTGATGCTTTGTTCCAATCATAGTCTACCATCACTCTCTTCTGTGATTGGCTAGAATATTTGATTGAATCAATCAGTGAGTGATTGCCAGGCCACACCTTGAGTTATTGACCTATCAGATTGATGTTTGAGAGAGCCTCTTCATGCTCCCCTTCTTGGCTGTACTTCTGCTCCTTTCATTCTCTATCTCCTCTCTCCTCTCTCATCCATCTCTTTCTAGCTCACCAATCTCCTTTCTTTCTTTCCCTCTTTCCTCTGTTCCTCCAAGCCCTTCCTCTCCCCACATCTCCTACCCCTGTCCCTATTCCCCTCTTTCCTGCTAAATGTAAACAAGGAAAAAAGCAGTTCAACAGCTTTGCAGATACCAGCAACATTTTTACCCCCACAAAGAGAATCATATGTGAAAGAAATTGATGTTGAATGTGACAGAGCTGAGAGTTGGAAAGAATCTGAATCTGTGATGTCATCCCTGAGACACTATATCAACTAACCCTGAATTCTACACTCCATATGGACTGCCGCTTACTTAAGATGATAAATATACTTACAGTTTAAGCCAGTTTATTCTAATATTGCTGCAAGTTAATTCTGATGCATGCCTCAGCGTCAATTCTCCACCATGTTTTTAAATTTCCTTCCTTGCCCACTTATTTTTCTATATGGGCCATTATTATTCTTATGTAAAGAAACATGTCTAGCTTTATGATACTAAATGATTACCATTAAATACTGACAATAGCAAGGGAAAATAGCACAAACTCCAATGAAATGCTAACAGCTAAAAGGCCGATTTTATAATGTGCATTTGTAGCAGCCATTTGAGTGAGTCTACATAATGGTTTTAAAGGACTTTCAATAATGTTTCCTGCAGCTGTACAGACTTTTAACTTTTAACTCTTCATTTTTAAAAATACATCTAAATATAAATCAAGCACTATACACTTCCAATTTAGCTGTTTGAATGGAAAGAGAAAGTTGAAAGCTGGAGCAGTCATGAGTAAGTGCTATAGAAAGCTGTAGTCGACAGTTGCAATTTAAAACCAATCAAGTGGGCAGGGGCAGGAGAACACAGAACCTGAAAATAGCTGGGAAGCTTAGAAATAGTTTTAAAGCAATAGCTACCCTAATAATGATTATGCCTAATTAGTGATAAGGCTACCACCCTCTCAGCAAGGGGAATTTTGACGGAGCAAAGCAGTTGAAGCACAGTCTTTCAGTTTTCACTGGAGATTATCATGTGTGTTTAGTCTGGTACCAAAGTCAATAGAGTCTGTGATGAGGACAGTTACGTAGTGGGATACAGCCATACTCCATTGTAGGGTAAAATATTTTCAGGCTTTTCTGCCCTTCTGCCATTAGGTTTGCATGTCTGATGGTGGGCACCTGCATTTTGTTACATTGTTATTTTCAGTTGTGTTTTTCCTCTGGTGGGCCATGGCTGTAGTATTTTATATTCCCTAAGAGAACAGGAGAGAACAGGGAAAGAGAACTCTAGAGAGAGCCCAGTAAAGTGAAGATTCTCTGGGACTCGGAGGCCTGTTAGCCTCCTGGCCCCCTGACACCCCTGCCTGCTATGTACCTGTTTGCCACACTACCTGTAAAACCTTAATAAACACCTGAAAAGCCACCGAGAGCTCCAGGACTCCTCCTTTAGCTGTCTTGTCTGCTCAGATCATAGAAAACCTGACCTGTGCCTTCCTGGCCATGTATTTGAGTCCATCAGACTAAGGACTGGAAAACTAAGACCTTTTCATAGTTATGACACGTGTGGCAAGAGAGATGAGACTGAGGCACCCACTCAAGTGCTTACTCTAGGAATGATGCATTAGAGTATGTCCCCATGTTGCTTTCTGTATTTTCACCTTAGCTATTATATCATCTTTTATTGTATGACTTTTTTTTATTTGCGGTATAACTTATTTCTAACATTGTATATGTTTGAAGAGTACAAATTCACACCTCTTCAGATGTATTTACCATACTGTGCAAACCAATAACTTAACAAAATGTTCCACCATATTCTACTGTTGGCCATTTAATTTTTTTTGAGAAAAGTTATTCATAAATCAATTTATTTGAATTGATCTTATTTAAAATGTGTAGCAAATTCTTAGTATCTCATAAATAAAAGAGAGTGCTGAATCTTTATACTAATCCCAAACATCCCTTTCTTACTAAACCTCAAGAGATAACATAATCTTAAACAATAGGGAAGGGCAAGTAATTTTAAAACTAAAATAATTCCTTCTCCTTTAATATTGTAAAATATAGTAGCCTTGGTGCTCTTAGTCTTACCTACATGTAACCTTGGCAAGTTACTTAAATTCTGTGTCCTCTAAAGACAGAGAACATTAACCTGCAGTGCTTTCCCTCCAAAGGTGCTTATGAAAACACAGTATATATATGCACATGAAAATCCTTTGTAATAGCAAAGTATATATAGATATTACCAGTTGAAGTTATACTTATTATCAGTATACAAACTAGAAAAAAATTGGTGATGATGTTGCATCTTTGGGGAGTTTATTATTTTTTGGGAATTATCACTGAGGAGGTGAAAAATCCCCTTCCCTTAATAAAAAAGCACCTGAAAGGGATATTAGACTACTAAGAAGTATGGAAAGGTAGCTTAGGACATTTATATATATATATATTTTGGATATATTTACCCTAAGTAATGTTTACATATTTCATTGTGAGATACCTCGCAGAATGTATTAAGTGTTGACTTGCTTACTGTGCTTAATATCTGCATCTCTACTTCTGGAGCCTTCCCTGTCCACTTTCTTTTTTTTTTTTTTTTCCAAAGATTTATTTATTTATGCATACAAGAGCTGGGGTACAGGCCAGAGATGCGGGAGCAGGGGGTGAGATGATTCACCAGAGACAGAGAGGGGCAGCAGAACAGGCAGACTGACTGAAATATACTGCTGAGGGGAGCAGCAGGTGAGACAGGAGAGGTCTGCTTGACATGTGGGTAGCTCCCTGGCTGGCCGAGGATAGAACTTGTGCTGCAGAGGCTGCAGATTGCTTCATAGTGCAGTGCTTAACCCCTTGTGCCCCCAGGGAGGCCCTGTCTGTCCACTTTCTAAGGATGGAGGCAGAGGATAGTATGAAATAGAACTTCATTGTTTGAAAACATATGGGTTAGTGGTTACAAATGACTCTAGCAACAGAATCAGGAGAGGCAATGAGAGAGTGAAATGCAGTTCGTGCAAGAGTGACTGTTGATCCTGAACACTGTGTTTCATTTTTTTCAAAACCTCTTTTTTTAAATTTATATGTATCTTACATCATTGTTCATTTTTAAACAATGTTTACTCTTCCTCCATTCAGGTGTAGTCCCCATAGAATTTCCTTCACCAATTCATCTGTGCACCATCACCACAGTCCCCTGTGTTCCTCCCTCCCTCCATCACTCTCCCTCCACCTCCCCTTCAGGATGTCTCTGGTTTATAATTGTCTGTTTTTTTGTTGTTGTTGTTATTGTGTTTTGTATTCTTATTAAATTTTCCACTGATGTCTTATTTGGTTTTCCTATGTTCCTCCTATAAGTGAAACCATCCGATATGTTTCTTTTTCCTTCTGAATTATTTCACTGAGCATAATCCCTTCTAATTCCATCCATGTTGCTGTGAATGGCATGAGGTTATCTTTTTTGATTGCTGAATAGTATTCCGTTGTGTATATATACTACATCTTCTTGGTCCAGTCATCTATTTTTGGGCATTTGGGTTGTTTCCAGGTTTTACCTATTATAAATAGTGCTGCAATAAACATTGCCGTATAGTATTCTTTTGAATCAATGTTTTTGTGCCCTTTGGGTAGATCCCTAGGAGTAGAATTGCTGGGTCATATGGTAGCTCCATTTTCAGTAGACTGAAGAACCTCCATATAGCTTTCCATAGTGGTTGGACCAGTTTGCACTCCCACCAGCAATGTAGGAGAGTTCTTTTTTCACCACATCCTCACCAACATTTGTTACTGCTTATTTTTTTGAAATGTGCCATTCCTACTGGTGTAAGGTGATATCTCAATGTGGTTTTGATTTGCATTTCCCTAATTATAAGGGATGTTGAACATTTTTTCATATGCCTGCTGGCCATTTGCATTTCCTCTTTGAAGAAGTGTCTTTTAAGTTCTTCTGCCCATTTCTTGACTGGATTGTTTACTTTGTTCTTATTGATTCGTGTGCATTCTTTGTATATCTTTGGGATCAGTCCCTTATCAGTTGACTAGAGTGCAAAGATTTTTTTTTGCAATCAGTGGGTTGTCTCTTTGTTGTGGTTAATGTCTCTTTTGCTTTTCAGTTTGATGCAATCCCAGGTGTTTACCTTTTCCTTAACTTTCTTTGCTTTGGGTAATGAGTCTTTAAAGATGTTACTGAGATGTATGTCTTGTAATGTTTTACCTATATTTTCTTCCATATATTTTATGGTTTCAGGACTTATTTCCAGATATTTTACCCATTTTGAGTTGATTTTTGTGCATAGTGAGAGGTATTGATCTAGTTTCTGTGTTTCATTTCTTGTAGCTTAAATAATAAAAGGAAGCATCTATCTTTTTATATTACAAGGAAAATGTATGGTCGTTATCCCTGAATAACTACTTGAAAGATATAGTAAAATATGAAAATGAAATTCAAACATAAACCCCAGATGCAAAATAAAACACAAAATAACATTACTGTGTGTAGTTATTATAGAAATGTAGCACTTGATAACAGACAGATACCAGACAAATTTTAACACCTTTAATTGAATGCATTCTCTTACAAATCTTTTAAAATTTTGACTATATAGCATAATGTGAAATATTTTGAGTCAAGTATTATTGGAAATATGAAGACTTTTGTATTGCAGAGGGCAATTATAAGATTTCTTTCTACTTCAATACTAGTTCTCGTGAAATTTTAACCATCAAGGAGAATACAATTATTAAAGTACATACGTAGATCTTTTTCTATGATGAAACAAAATATGCTCCATTTGTCTGCCTTTAAAAGTAATTAAGTACAGTTGGTATAATAGAGAATGAAGAAAAAATATCTAGATGCCATGGAGAGGGAAAGACTAGGGAGAAGAGGAAAACAGAGACTCAGTAGATTGCAAGATGTTTATGTTAAACGAAGACACACAAAAATAGTTACTATCTCAACTCTGTGCTTTTAGTGTCCTTTGAAATTTAGGGCATTAACATGCCTACAAATCATTTAAAGTCCTTTGAAATTTAGGTGGCCACAGGAACCTGCCAGTAAGAAAATTATTCTTAAGGCTACATGCTATCTCCGTGGTCTGTAAATGCAAGACCAGTATCACTGATTTAATATTAAGAACTGTCCTAAGTAATGAGTAAAAAGAAAAGACTATGGACAATGCTGTTTTTAACCATAGAGTTATACTTATTATGCAACATATTTAACATCTGTTAAAATAAATCTAAAATTAATTTTGTTCAATTACAATATAAATCCAAGCACAGAGATTTCTAGCAATGTGTCTGTACATATATAAAACAATTTAAAATTCTGTTTTTGTGTGCATTCTATGCCCACTGACCACCCTAGCTGCATACCAGCTGAGTGACTTTTATCTTATTAGGCAGTCTCATATTACTGCAGAGTCATATGTCACCTGGGCAATGGAGAGAGTTATAAAATGTCTATTATTACCTTGTTTGGAGGGTTAATGAAAGATTACTTGTAATACACTTTAAAAATGCCCAGTGCAAAATAAGCATTAAGTAATATGAACTCTCAGTATTATTATTCAACTCTATTTTTATTTAAATAACTCATGTCTACTCTTAGACAATTATCCTTTTTTTTTTTTTCTAAGATTTCAAATAGTGGTCATTTGCAATACCAAATAATTGGCAGCATTGTAAATTAGCCTCTTAAAAACAAAATCATTGGAAAAATATTAATGTCCTAAAGTAGATCATTTCAAACACTCCATAGCAATTGAAAACTCCAATATAATTCCCATATTTGTCAAACAAAATTTATACCAGTGTATTAAGTTAAAGAAGACTGCTTCCTTTTGAGGAATGCCTCAAGATCATAGATCCAACCTCTCTAAATACAGTCTACAGGTGCCAGAAAATGCATCTGTATTGGCCACGATCCTCTCCTTTTTGGATCTTTACAGTTAAGGGTATTCTGATGGGAAAGGAGCTGAAATTTTACATACCAAAGCATTTTTCTTTTAATCCTTTAGAGTACAAAATACAGTTATGTTACAAGGGCATACATAGAATAGTATGTAATATCTACATTAGAATGATATAAAGTATCCCCATCAATTTCACAATGATTAGCAGCTTGTTATATTGTATGTTCCTCAAATGCTTCAAGGACAAAAAGAAATGAAGATCTAATACCAAGCCCTCTGGAAATGCTATTTCAAACTTTCAAGCTTTATTTTTGCACTAAAAGTAATAGAGCTCTTCAGCAAAGCATTTTGCTAATACTGGGATTTGGGGGTGTTGGTGGGGAGGCTGATAATGTAACATTAAAAAAGACAATCCCTGTCCTTAGAGAAACTTATAATTTAGTGTGGGAGATAATCATGTAAGACATAACATGAGGGAGTGAATGAAGAGGAGTTGGACAAAAATGTGAGTTATATATAAAAATACCCAGCTGATGGGACTTAAATAAAACATTGAACTAAATTTTCTCTAGGTAAGTTGTTAGAGCTTTTTCTGGTTAACATTATGTTTTTAAACTGAAATTATTTCTGGGTGACTAATTTTTAAATTTCGTACTTAAGATACCGAAAGTATTAGAATTTCTACTAATGTGGGGGGGGGCAGGGGAAGCACAAGTTAGACTATATTGTAATATTTGTATTATTTTCTAATGTCACTTTTGGTAAAATATCAATCAATATCAGGTTTTCTAATATTTCAAAGATTTATCTTTCTTATCTTTACACTTTTCTTCTTGAAATTTTACCCATCATTTTGAAATCCTGCAAAAAAAAATATTGGAAATGAAATTCCTGATTTCAAAATCATAATACTTAACTAGGAATGTGAATGAAATAGTCTTGGTAAACTAGTAAGCACAGTATGGTTGATCATAACAAAAGGGTGTGACATGAGTACACATATTGGTAGGTGATAATTTCTCCAAAATTACATATTCAGCTCTCAGCTATAAATCTTATAGGTGTGACCAAAAGTGCCCTATGCCCTATAAATCACTAATTGATGAGAGAAGACTAGCAATTCAAATGAATAATATATTGAAGATGGAGATGGTCTAGGTGTTATAGGACTCAAGGAGATTTATTTGGCTTTCTCCTCTTTCTTCATGAGCAAAGCTCCCCAAGTCAAGGAAGCAGGTCTCCGAAGGAGCCTCGGATAGACTTTGACATGTCTGCTTTAGGATGTGCAGCAGATATCATTGGTGCTCTTGTCATATCCCATTCCCTCTCCTATCCGATTCAGTAGACATTCACTGGCTTTCCAATTGCCAGGACCTTAATTGTTTTGCTTGAGAGCTTTCATTGGTCCTTAGATCTTGTTTTGCTATGTGAGTAGCAGGCCAAAAGCATCCAGGGATTGACACACCCTAACCACCAGCAGCATTCAACAATGACTGACAGACTGATAGGAGCTGGTATATAATTATATTTGTTTCTATGCACATTGGTTCAAGAAAATCTGAAGGATGGATTTTCCATTCGTTTCTTGAGTTGACTCAGTGGAACTAAAGCTTAATGCCCAGAGTGGCAGCTGCTTGGTAAAGCTCTCTTTATGAGCTGCTTTCCCTTCATTGTGTCACATCCCACAGCTATACCTTCACTGTCTTAATAGTCTATTTGCTCTCAAATCCCTGATTGAGGACTGCTAATGAAGTAATTAAAACTGAAAAAGAGGCAGCAAACTGACTAATTTACTTTCATGATGTTTAAGCAAGGGAGTAATTAAATTCCTAAAAGAAAACAGAGTCCTGAGAGGAGCAACTGTGGGACACTGCATCATTCTAGTATTTATTGGGGCAAATATATGTCAGCTTCCTGTGGACCAAAAACTGTAGTCCAGCGAATTTAACTTTTAATTTAAACAATCCTGCAAGATGCAACCCGAAGGGGCTGACCATCAGGTAAGGGAGTCAAGTAAGCATGAAAACTGGTTAGAAAAGTAAATGATTTAAACTGGATTTACTATTTAAAAATCTGAATGAGCACAAATTCTCAACATTCTTAAAATATAAATTTACTGGAAAACTCTACGGGAGATTTATTCAGAAGTCAGTAAGAGTAGGGAAGGGAGATCTGATATAGCATAGTTGTAAGCAGCTATGGGAGCAGATCAAAATCATTTCATGCTTATCCCCACCTAATTTAGACTGTTGAATAAAGGAGTTGATTAGACATGTCACAAGTCCCTTCTGAACTCCTCCTTTACCCAGGAAAGACATTGCTGGTTAAACACGTCACTAAGCTTGCACTGGTGCTCCAAATGCCTCTTACTAGCAGGGTCTGGGCAGTCACTACCAATCAATCAGCATTAGTATGCAATTCACAACCCTTCCCCAGTCCCCATCCTTTGAAAAGTTTTTTTTTCAAAGATTTTATTTTTACATAGAACAACTGGGGTACAGGCCAGAGGTGTGGAGGGTGAGGTGATTCACGAGACACAGAGTGGGGAGCAGAACAGGCAGATCTACTGGAATACACTGTTGAGGGGAGCAGCAGGTGAGACAGGAGAGGTCTGCTGCGCATGTGGGTAGCTCCCTGGCTGGGATATAACTTGTGCTGCAGTGGCTGGTGGTAGCTTCATAATACGAGCCTTAATCCCTTGCGCCACCAGAGAAGCCCCTTGGAAAAGATTTTTAATTCCTTAACATCATATTCAGACTTTTGTCATCTGTCTCTAAACTAACTTTCTAATCTTATGTTCTACCAAACTCCCCCACACATACTAAAATTAAGCTATAACAACATATTTAGAGGTCTTCAAATAATTATTGACTCACAATCACCCAATTTAGAATCCATTTGTCATTACATTTTTTTTTTTGAAATTCCAACCTTCAGTGGAGTTCAAATGCTATTCTATTTCCTCAGTAAATTTGATTTTTTTAATAGAATGTTGATCAATTTTTAAAATCTATTATAAAATTTAACTTATTTTACCTAATGTTTGCCTGTCTTTCTAATGCATTATAATTTATTTAAGAAAACAATTGTATGTTACTCATTGTTCATCCCCTGGGCACCTGACACAAATATTATATATTTTATCAAATCAAATTAAATTGATGTAAAAAAAAAAACTGACTTCTGTTGTCATTGCAATCTCCTCAATATCTCCCACAGATTATTCTGATCTGCTCTTGCCCTGACTTGTTTTGTGTTCTTTGGTTTATATAGAAACTATGGTACTAGTTTACCCAAAAATGTACTAAGTATAGACATATTTAAATTGTAAGAAATTAGTAGAGATGTATGAGTTTTCTAGATTAGTAGTTTAAATTTTCTCAACAGGGTCTGTGATATCTAACATTCATCACATACACACACACAATTCCAAAAGTGTACTCATACTCACTACTATTCCTCTGAAGTAATTCAAATTATAATTCTTAAAAGAAGTTTTGCTCTAATTGACATGATTAATCCATGAAATTTTCATGGATTATCATACCTGGCCACAGGCATGGGGGCAGTGTACCAAATAAAACATTTCCTAATCACTTGAGTAAAAAGATCTTTGGAAAACAATTAGAAATGCTGCCAAATTGCTTGCTAGTAGACTAATATTTTGTGGATCATAAATTCTCCTAGAAGGCTTTAGGCAAACTTAATTAGATAAAAAAAAAAAAGCTTCTCTACTAGGATTAGCTGACACTTTAATTAGGTGCACACAAAATAAAAAGTTCAATTTTATTAAATTTATCAAATTATTGCTTGAAGTATTTCTTTCCTTTGACATCTTAAAAAGAAGGCCCCTGCTGAGGGTCTAGTACCTCCAAGAATATTGGACAAATCCACCAGAATTTTGAAGTACCTGCTTTTCTCTGTTTTCTTTGCTTTTTTTTTCCTTTCAAAACATTATCTCTAATTGTACTGAAGTTGCCCATTGCTCTTGCAAATAGCCTAGTCTAGTTTATTTAGTCAATTCAGAGAAAATATTGATAGCTGGGACAAGGGTAGAAGAAATAAGATTAGCAGAAGTGAAATTATGTAGGATATGTTTTAGCAATAAATATCAATTACAACTTGAAGTTAGATCAACATTGTTAAGAAAGATGTTAAGGACTACTTTAAGATTATTCTCTTATGCAACAGAAGGTTAGGAATGTCCATTTACTAAATTAGAGAATACAAGACTTACCAGAGTTGAGCATAGATCAGTATTGAGAGAGGTAATGGGTGAATTTTAGAATGTTTTCTTTTACTATAGCCTAAAGTATTTAAATTTCAGTTAGAAAACCATTTATAAAATATTAAAATTGATCTGTCCATTTTTTCTAATATCATTCCTTCTGAAAAATGACAGTAGCACAGGATGAACTTTGTATCTTGTAATGCATGGATGAATTTATCAGATTTGTAACCTATGAAATAATTGTAAAGGGTCTGTGATAAATAAGAAATAAGACAACTGAGTGTAGAGAAGAGACCCAAAGGTAAATATCTGTCTGTATATTTCTATTGACTATAGTGAAGCTGTTGAAACTGAGTAACTTCCATATTTTTAAAAGTTAGATTCAGCAGGATATATACTTTTTCATAAATTTAATAGCATTTGAAGGTATATGATTAAAAAGACTTCACCTAAGATTTCCTCTCAGGTCTACATACCTTAAATTTTCTTGTTCACTATGTTCAAACAATCAAATGGAACTAGTCATTAGCAAATTAACTGAGCCTTCTAAAGTGTGCATTTCAAGCTCATGCTCATGATTTTGAATGAGGATCAATTATGTGCTCACATCTGTCACTCACATCATCAGCTGTGGAATGTCAAGACCCACTTGCACATGGTGTATGTCTGAGAGCAGAAGTTCAGGGGTGAATTGTTCATCTTAGCTAAATGTAGTTGTCAATATCCATTGGCACACATCAGCTGATTCCTGTATTCTAGGTAGGCGCTCATTTGGTTTTTCAGGTATTTTGACAAAGTTCTTCTCTGTATTAAAGGATATTTAATTCTTTATATTTCTGATTTTAGAGTCTATTAATTTGAAGGGATCAGGAGTCTACTAATTTGAATCCACCTTAAGTCTGATGTGAAACATATGCAAAAAGTACTGTAAGAAAACATAGATGAACAAAATATCTTGAGGAAATCTCATGTAAGAATATCATAAGACAGACTTAAAGTGGTAGTTAAACAAATAAAGGTAAAATTATTTTAGTGATATCAAAATATAAATTGAAAAATAAAAATTGACATTTAAAAACAAATACAAATGATTTTATTATTACATCTAAGTATTTTTTATTTCCCACACAGCACAAGGAATTAGGAATACTTTAGAATCTTTAAAATGACATATTAAAATTCTATTTTATTTAAGTATATTTTATTAGTTGACGATTCTGAACTTTTGATATTTCAGTACCATTTGCACAGTTTCTTCTATGAGTCTCAATAAGTCTGCTTTTATTGATTTTTATGGGCTCTTTATATACACAAAAAAAACTCTTTCAGTCTATTTTAAGCTCATTTTTTTTTCCAGTTTGTTATTTCCTTATGGACTTTCTTCATGGGAATTTTTATCAGACAAAAGACTTTCTAGGACAAACAATCAAACTTTTTTTTAAAAAAAGACATAAGTTCTGAACTCTAAGTATCATTGAAAAGCTTAGAAATTTCTTTAACTGAAACCATGTGCACATATTGCTATGAACCTTACATTCTGCATATTAGTATCCCTATATGATAGTTGAAACTATTTCCTCACCCCCAGTGGGTGGGTACTCTATACAGTACTTGGGTTCCTATTTGTTGTTTGAATTTCCTAATCTTAAATTTCTTCCAGTAGTGAAACAGATAACTATCACTTACAGAGATAAGTCTTCATAGAAGTTTTTTTTTTTTTTAAGTGGGTGTTGATACATATATTTTCATGACAGATATAACGCCTATTAATTTTACATAAGAGCATATTTTCCTAATTTAATAATTAAGTTTTTGTTTAGAAGAAGCATCAATTCTTCAAACAAAACATTTCGAGAGACACTCAAACAATTATTATTTCAATCCCAATTATTGTCCTGAGACAAAATTTCATCAGGCAAATTTTAACTCTTATCTTAAAATAACAAAACTTGAAGTTAATTAGAAATCTTACTAAAGAATATGCTGTATAAATATAGAATAAGTTCTCTTGATACAGAAATGATATATTACAAGAGAGGTACTATTAATAATATTCTATTACTGAAAGTAATAAACCATCTTAGTCAAATCTAAGACTTGTTTAGGGGTAGGGAGAAAAGGAGAAGAATGCTAAAGAAATCCTTGAAAAAATGTTCAACATCACTTTTAATCAGGGAAATGCAAATCAAAATTACCATGAGATACCATCTTACATCAGTGAGAATGGCACATATTAAAAAAACTAGCAACAACAAATGTTGGCGAGGATGTGGAGAAAAGGGAACTCTCCTGCACTGTTGGTGGGAGTGCAAACTGGTCCAACCACTATGGAGAGCTGTGTGAAGATTTCTGGACCTACTAAACGTAGAGCTTCCATATGATCCAGCAATTCCACTCCTAGGTATTTACACAGAAACATCAATTCCAAAGAGCACCTGCACCCCTATGTTTATAGCAGCACTGTTTACAATAGCTAAGCTTTGGAAACAACCCAAATGCCCAAAAACAGATGATTGGATCAAGAAGATGTGGTACATATACACCATGGAATATTACTCAGCATTCAAAAAAGATAAACACATGCAATTTGCAGCAACATGGATGGCGCTGGAAGGGATCATGCTCAGCGAAATAAGCCAGAAAGAAAAAGAAAAATACTGGATGGTCTCACTCATAGCAGGAATCTAGAAAACTTAAATAAGGGACCAGGAAAATGAATAACTATAAGAAAGTGAAAAATCAAAATCAACATACAACTATGAACCAGAGACACTCTATAGAGGGTGGGGGGCGGGGAGGGGAGGGATTGGGGTCAAAATAAGGGGGTTGCAATTGTATGGGAATATAAAAATAAAATTTATTAAAAAAAAGAATGCTAAAGAAATGCAACTGTTCTAGATCTCACTCTACTACAGGTAAAGGGAGGAAGAGAAGAACAGGAATGTGGAATTAGAATATCTTGGTGAAGGACATTGCTTTTGCATATTGGTCATTTTAGAACTCTGATTATTTGATCTTGACTTTTTTTCTTTTTAAGTACAACTCATGCGGGATCTTAATAGACTGCATATCTATTTCTACCTGAGGGACCATATATTGATCAGTGACTTCCAAACATCCCTAAGAGTTAAACCATTTTGGCTTTGTACTTACACATGATTCCTTTTTCATTAATCACAGGGTGATTTCTTCTGTCATTTAAATTTTGTTGCTGACCTTAACTGCATAAGATATCAATATCTGCATTAAAATGATAGATCCTTTTTCAGGGGCTGAGTTTTCTAATTCCATCCAAGGTCCTCTGGGGTTGAATATTTTTAAGTTCATGGTACTTTTCTCAGAGATGTAGGTGCCAAATTCTTGGTGAAGGGGTGCCCCAAGGCATTCTCAGGCTCTTGGAAAGGGAATGAGTGAAGACCTTATAAAAAGAATCCACTCCCAACATTTATATTTCTAAACATTTTGAGTCCTTTTTTCCAGTATAACACAAAATTCTGCATATTTCAACTTCATTTAATTTAGAACATCATTGATAGTGTATGCCAGTTATCAGGCTATAAGAAATTAGAATCATTTTTAACTACTAAAGATTATTCATTGAATCTAGAGATTCTGGTAAGTGTACATATAGCAGAAAATTGAGACAAATCTACAATTGTATTTTTCTCTCCCTTTTCCTGTATTCACTGTATTTTGTCCTATATATAATTCCAAGGTTAAAGCAGTATAAATAAGGAAATGTTTATGATTCTATTTAACATGCAAGCTAGGTTTCATCATGCAATTGGCCACCAGGTTTTAATGGGATGAGTAGAGAAAATGGTCTATGAGAGCTGACTTTTCCTTACAAAACAACTGCCTCAGGAAAAGCTATTTTAGGGCTTTAAAGAAGACAAATCAGCCTCTAAAGACAGGAGAAGAGGGGAGACCCAGGGGATCTGGGGATTCTTTGTGTCATCTACATGCTTTCACTTAGCTGTATTCTAACCTTTTGTCCCATTTTTTCCATAATAAACTCTTTAATTTTCAGGTAGAGACCTCCTGAAATTCTGAATCAATCACTATAAATCAGCAATCCAAAGGTTCTCACAATGGACTTTATTTCTAGCTACATTATCCCTACAATTAAATGATTTAAACATAATACTTTACTGAAGCCTGGCCTTACTTAAACCAATAATTCCAAACTCTGAACTTCACGTGTCCTTTAAATGCCCTACTTCTCTCTTTATATATGTGTGTGTGTGTGTGTGTGTGTGTGTGTGTGTGAATATATATATAATGTATATGTGAAGAATCTTTATATATTCTTTATATAAAAGTTCTTTATATATAAGAAAGAATTAGACAAAGAAAGAATTCAGACAAAGAATCTTCAAGGAAATGGGCATTTGGGATTGATTTTCTCAACTGGTTTGGATTCAAGGAACTTTTACACTGTTTATACTTTTGTGACCTGACTGTGTCATTCTCCTCCTTTGCCCCTGGCCCAAATTTATATGTTAAAACCTTATTGCCCAATGTGATGGAGAGACAGGTCATGGTTAGGACTTCTGGAAATTATTAGATCACTAGGTAGAGCCCTCATGACTATAAGTAGGGACCTAATAATAATAATAATTGGTAGGGATCTACTAATAATCTATGGACCCTTATAAGAGTCCCTAGAAAGATCTCTAGATTCTTCTTCCATGTAAGGATAAAATAGTCTGCCACCCAGAAGAGGACCTTCCCTTTGCTGACATCCAGAACTCAGGCCTCTAGCTCCAAAAAAATGACAAATTTCTGTTGTTTATAAGATACCCAGTATGTGTTGTATTATTTTAGACTGAACTGGCTTAGACTAGAGTGTGGAACCTAGGAGTCCTTGACTTCTCTGGTCATCTATACAAGGTCCACTCTACTTCTGATGCCAAGGTTTTAGCTGACTGAATAGTCATTAGCATTACACACACACACACACACACACACGAAGAGCTCAGAATATATAAATTTAGGCAAGGTGGCAGGGGATGGGAAAGATACAATCAGTTCACAAAAAATAAAATGCTATAATATTGCCTCCAATCCAAATCAGTTGAGAAAATCAATCCCAAATTCCCATTTCCTTGAAGATTCTTTGTCCGAATTTTTTCTTGTTATTATCAGCCATTATATATGGCACAAAATTGTGAGACATTCACAACTAAACACTTTCCTGCTCTTTAAACAGGAAATACATTTATTAAAGAATAATGAGTAGTTAGTGAAATTTAGAAAACAGAGAGCCAGAGTGCAAAGATTCATAACCAGGAAACATGTGAGCCACTGAGAGAACTTTTTAATTGAAAAGTACGCTGTTACTCTCACTAAGCACCGATGAAATTGCAGAACTGGTTGCATAATCACTTCTCCTGCCACCATTAACAAAACTGGGCATCGTAGCACTTTTTAGATCAACCTTCCTATAAGAAGTCATTACTCATATTAACTACTTCCAAATCTCATTCTCATGAAAATGCTTCTTATTGTTAGACTCCAAGTCACCCATGTGATTTCTAGATATAAGAAGAGATGAGAGAGTAAACCCATAAATATTCTTGAGGCTGTGTAGACAAAAATATAGTAACCATTATTGTAAATGGAAAAGTAACTGAAACCACATTAATTAAATATAAGGAGATGGGTGGAGATAGGCATTCTTGTCATTATGCTTTAATGAAATTTTAATGGAGTCATGATGAAATTATTAGAATTTCATTTGACATAAGTCAGGTTCCATCTGATTTCAATAAAAATCAAATTTAATAAGAAAATGAATGAAAGACAGTAAAAACACTGGCAAGGAAGAGATGCAATGTTTTTTAGGTTTTTTTTTTTTTAATTGTGGATGCCATGATCATACACCAAGGAAACACAGAACACAAAAGGTGCTACCAAATATTGCTATAATTTTACTATAAAATGTTTTGAAGTAGACATGGATATAAGATAGATTTGTGAAAATTGGTGTTTTATCTGCAGAGTTTGTTTGGAGTATCAGTAGGGAAGCATAGCTACTCATTTGGCCTTGGCTGAAGAAAGGTCTCTCTGTACTAGGGTAGGCCATTCTCTTCAACCGAGCAAGGGCATACAGTGTTTTACCTTTGTGCATTCTTAGTATCAAGAAAGGGCTAGAACCTAGAAATATGAAGGATCTGTACAATAATACAGAATCTTATGCTGGACTGAAAATAAGATCTTAACAAATGAAAGCAAATCCTGTTGCATCAAGCAACACCACACTGATAAATACACGGGAGTCGTGGAGCAGGCTGCACAAGGCAGGATGCTGCTGAAAGCAAGATCCTGGCCATTTTTATTCATAGAATAATTATTGAGCATCAGCTACATGCGTTATGAGGACAAGGAGAAAGAGATGGATGAAACTCAGGAATGTCATCTAGGGCTTGAGGGGACAAGAATCTGCTGACCATGTTATCAGCTTGATGACCAAGTGTTGTAATCAAAACTGGACCCCAGACCCCAGACCAAGGTCCTAATCTTATCAATAAAGCATTCCTACTGATCAGCTTCTGGGGTCCCTTTTCATACATCGGTCCTTGGCCCCCCAGGTGTTCCCGGTCATACCTCATGATGTATGAGTCGGGAGTAAGTTTATGCATGCATCCTCAGCCTCCCGGGTGTTCCCAGTCATACCTCTTGATGCATACCCTTCCCAGAGTGATCAAGCTTTCTGCTCTTGATTGATATGAAAGGGACCTTGTAAGGTTTGGCTCATGTGACTGTGATGGAACAGTTCTGACCTTTGTATAGGAATGCAGAACTGCAGGTAACCATAATGGTGGTTGAACAGGCCACTTAAGTCTAGCAGACCCACAAAATCCCTTTTTGTGGAGTTTATGCTTTAAAATATCACAGAAATAACAGTCATGACTAAATACCAGCTAAATTTGATAATACAAACAGATGAAAAAGGGAAATGGAAGATCACCTTATTACATATCATAAAAAAAACTATAGAATCACTTTAATAATATTGATTTGATTATTGAAGAGGGATAAAGAGAGATAAATGAAATAGAGAGTTTTACAAATATATTCATAGGAAAATTAGAAAAATGATAAAAGTGATATTTCAGTATGATGGAAACAGAAGCTGGGTTTATTCAATAAGTGGGTGTGACTACTGGTTATCATTCTGAAAAAAAAAAGTATGGTATCTATCTCACATAAGATAACAAATACAATTTCAAATGGATTATAAATTTATAATATATTAGAAATATCGAAATAATTAATAAGGAATATATAATATAAAAATTGGAGAAAACAATTTAACCAAACTAGATTAAATGGACTTAGTATTTGTATTCCCCAAAATTTGTATTTTTATTTTTTAAGATTTATTTATTTATACAAGAACTGGGGTACAGGCCAGATGCGCAGGAAGGTGAGAGGATTCACCAGAGACAGAGCCGGGAGCAGAACAGGCGGCACTCAACTGCCTGCACCACCAGGGGTGGCCCTCCCCCAAAGTTTAAAAGTTGACTTTTTAACTCCAATTCTGATGACCCTGGAGGGCATGAACTTTGGGAGGTGATTAGGTTGTAAGTATGGGTCCCAGAGAGAGATTCTTTACTTTATGAGAAGCAAAATCCCATTGTTCCTTCTTTCCATGTGTACCAAGGATCCTCTGCAAGCCAGGAAGAGCCCTTGCCAGGACTTGAATCAGCTAGCATCTTGACTTTACACTGCCAAGCTCCAGAATTGTGAGATACTGTCTATAATATTTTGTTATAACAGCCCAAAGACTCTAATAAAGAAATTGATGTTATGAAGCCAGGTGCTGTTGTAACAACTAAGAATTTTGAAAGTGGACTTAAAAAATGGGTAATAAGGGCTCTCCCTGGTGGCACAAGGGTTAAGCACAGCACTATGAAGCTATCCTATCCACAGCCTCTACAGCACGTGTTCGATCCCCATCTGGATCGGGAGCAACCCAAATGGTGCAGCAGACATCTTCTGCCTCACCCCGCTGCTCCCCTCAGCAGTGTATTTCAGTCAGTCTGCCTGTTCTGCCCCCCACTCTGTCTCTGGTGAATCTTCTCACCCCACATTTCTGGCCTATACCCCAGTTCTTGCATGTATAAATAAATAAGTCTTAAAAAAATGGGTAATAAGTGTTGGGTGCAAAAATGTTCTCCCAGTTGGTGGGGTTTCTCTTTGTTTTTGTTATTGTCTCTTTTGCTGTGCAAAAGCTCTTTAATTTGATGTAGTCCCAGCTGTTTATCTTTGCCTTCACTCTCCCTGCTTTGGGTGATGTGTCTGTAAAGATGTCTTTGATGTGCAAATCACGTAGTGTTTCGCCTATATTTCCTTCTATATATTTTATGGTTTCAGGTCTTATGTCTAGTTCTTTAATCCATTTTGAGTTGATTTTTGTGTATGGTGTGAGGTGGTGGTCAAGCTTCATTCTTTTGCATGTAGCGACCCAGTTTTCCCAGCACCATTTATTGAACAAACTTTCTTTGCTCCAATGCATATTCTTTGCTCCTTTGTCAAAGATTAGTTGACCATAAATCTGTGGGTTTATTTCTGGATTTTCTATTCGATTCCATTGGTCTGTATGTCTGTTCTTGTTCCAATACCATGCAGTTTTGATGATTATGGCTTTGTAGTATAGTTTGAAGTCTGGGAGTCTGATGCCTCCATTCCCTTCTTTTTTTTTCAGGAGAGCTTTGGCTATTCGGGGTTTTTTGTGATTCCATATGAATTTCATCAATAATTGTTCTATTTCTTTGAAGAATGACATTGAAATTTTGATTGGAATAGCATTGAATCTGTATATTGCTTTTGGAAGGATGGCCATTTTAATAATGTTTATTCTTCCAATCCATGAGCAGGGGATGTCTCTCCATTTCTTTGTGTCTTCTTCTATTTCTTTTAACAAAAATCTGCAAAGAGCTGATGAGACTCAACAACAACAAAGAAAATAATCCAGTCAAAAAATGGGCAGAAGAGCTTAAAAGAAACTTCTCTGAAGAGGAAATGCAAATGGCCAACAGGCATATGAAAAAATGTTCAACATCACTTGTCATCAGGGAAATGCAAATCAAAACTACCATGAGATACCATCTTACACCAGTGAGAATGGCACATATTAAAAAAACTAGCAACAACAAATGTTGGCGAGGGTGTGGAGAAAAAGGAACTCTTCTGCACTGTTGGTGGGTGTGCAAACTGGTCCAACCACTGTGGAAAGCTGTATGGAGATTTCTGGACCTACTAAACATAGAGCTTCCATATGATCCAGCAATTCCACTCCTAGGTATTTACCCAAAGGACACAGAAACATCAATTCCAAAGAACACCTGCACCCCTATGTTTATAGCAGCACTGTTTACAATAGCTAAGCTTTGGAAACAACCCAAATGCCCAAAAATAGATGACTGGATCAAGAAGATGTGGTCCATATATACCATGGAATATTACTCAGCATTCAAAAAAGATAAACACATGCAATTTGCAGCAACATGGATGGCGCTGGAAGGGATCATGCTCAGCGAAATAAGCCAAAAAGAAAAAGAAAAATACCGGATGGTCTCACTCATAGCAGGAATCTAGAAAACTTAAATAAGGGACCAGGAAAATGAACAACTATAAGAAAGTGAAAATCAAAATCAACAAAAAACTATGAACCAGAGACACTTTTAGGGGGGCGGGGGTGAGAGGGGAGGGATTGGGGTCAGAATGGGGGGGCTGCAATTGTATGGGGAATATAACAATAAAATTTATTAAAAAAAATAAAATAAAATAAATGGGTAATAAGTAAAGGCTGAAAGAGTTTTGGGATGCATATAAGAAATAGGAGTCTCAGGAAGGGACTCATGAAAGTGATTCTAAGAAAGCTCAGAAAGTAAAAGGAGACCTGGGAAGAAAGCCTCCATCTCCTTACAGAATATGTAAATAATAACAAACAGGATGTTTGTAAAATTAATGGAGGTCACAGACAGAAATAAGGAACTTATTGGACAATTGAGAAAGGTGATCTTTGTTATAAAGTGTCTAAGAATTTGATTGAATCTGTGTTCTGTCTAGTGTTTTAGGAATGTAGAACTCATAAGTCCTAAAATTAGTTTAAGATTTTAAGGGAAGTGTTGAAAAAGCAGTGTGATTTCTTTTAATTGCTTATAGTTAAATGTAAGAAGTGAGAAATTAATTGAAGAAGGAATTATTCAATAAATAGGAATTGAAACTTAAATATTTGGAACATTCTTATCTTACCAATATTGCAGGAAAAAAAAATGAGAAAGTATGTTTAGAAAATCACAAGGGTGTGGTTATAGAAGCATTTCCTGAAGAGATTCATATAGGTGTGAATCATGGATTAAATCAGCCACACCAGCCTAAGTACTGTCAGCTGTAATTCAAAGGTATGAAATGAAGGAAAGGTGTGATACAAATTAGATCTTAAAGGATCAAATCGTAGAAACATCTGGCTGTGAGTAAGCACTGTTCTTCAAGACAGGGGAATAATGCCCCAAAAAGATAATTCAAAGATCACACAACTGCCTCCTAGTCTTCAAGTCAGGGAGGCATCCCTCTATATCCAGTAGGCTAATTAGCAGCCACACCCAAGTCTTCAAGGCAGGATCTCCCAGAGTCTTGGGGGCACTATGAAGACACCTGACAGAGACTGGAGGGTACACTTCCTCTCCCACCCTTCTCACTCCTGCCAGCTCAGAAGGAAGAGCTGCAGGGCTGTGATCATTGCACAGCAGAGGTGGGACTGCCACCAGGAGAGTGAGGAAGACGAGTCACTGGACCAAAGTGGACTGTTCTTAACATGTAAAGATTTTTGCCTTGTGAGTTTTAGGACTCTTGAGAACCATCATCTTTTCTTTCTGATTTCAGATTTCTCTCTCTCTCTCTCTCTCTCTCTCTCTCTCTCTCTCTCTCTCTCTCGGAAAAGAAATGACTCTATTTGTCTCACCAGTATATTTGGAAAGCTTATAACTTGTGTGGTTTTATAGGTTCCCAGTTGGAAAAGAATTTTCCCTTAGGATGAATGATTATCTCAGGTTACCCCCATACCTGATTTTAGATGAGACTTTGGACTTCAGACTTAGATTGATGCTACCACGAGTTAAAATTTGAGGGCTTTGGGGGTGGTATGAATGCATTTTATATGTGAGAAGGACATGAATTTTGGGAAACCAGGGCAGAATGCTATGGCGAGTGCTGTGTTCCCTGAAAATTAATATCCTGAATCCTTAACCCCAATTAGATGGTAATGAGATGGGCTTTTGTGGAGGCAACTGGGCTTAAATGAGGTCAGGAAGGTGGGGCCCCAATTATGAGATCATAAGATTATAAGAAAACAAGAGACTAGAGTCTCTCTCTCCTCTCCCCTCCCCTTCCCTCCCCTCCCCTCCCTTCCCCATCCCCTCCCCCTTTTCCCTTCCTCCTTTCTCCCTCTCTAGCTTTCACTCTCCCACTCCTCCCCTTTCTCTTTCCCTCTTTGCCATGTGTAGGGGCAGGAATGGACACTGAGCAGGTTTTCTATGATCCCATGCAGACCGGGTAAAGGCGGAGTCAGAGTCCTCAGTGGCTTTTGCAGGTCTTTTAATTTACCAGGCACATGGCAGGCAGGGGTTCTGGGGGGGCCGGGAGACTGGCAGGCCTCCCAGTCCCCAGCAAATCCTCACTCTCTCTGGGCTCTCTGGTATTCTTTCTGCTTCTCATTTTCTTCTCTCAGCTTCCGTTCATTCTTGGCTTCTGCTGGCGTCCCCGTGACGCTGCCCTTATAGACTCAGTCTCTCAGCCCAGGTGTACCCACCTTAGGTGCCGGCCACCTAAAGTTTCCCTCTTCTATCCTAATGGTGGGAGGGCAGAAAAGCCTGATACTTTTTCCTTACCCTACACCATGTGACTACAGAAAGAGAAAGTGATTATCTGTATGCCAGAATGAGGGCTCTCACCAGGAACTGAATCTGTTGGCATCTTGCTCTTGCTCTTATACTTCTCAGGCTTCAAACTAAAAAAAATTACAAAACAAGTTTTAGAATTAATCAGTTAGAAAACCTTTTTTTAAAAGTGTATGACAAAGTATACAAAGAAAGACAGTAGGAATTTATTTGGAAAAGTTAATTGATGGCAAAATGTTAGTATTAATCAAAACTTTTATGATGTGATTAGGAGATAAATCAACCCCAATATCATATTGAGAAAAACAAGAGATACACTGAGGGGGGGGAGGGAAGGAGGCAGGGTGGAGGAGGGATTAAGGTCAAAATAAGGGGGGTGGGATTTTATGGGGACTCTAACCAAGATGAAAATGCATACACCGTGCAAAAATGAAAAATGATGTAAAAATATATAAAATAAAATTTTAAAAAGTTATTCTCAAACAAATTTAAATTGTCAAAAGGACAAACAAAAGAGAGAATAAATGAATAAAAGGGATGAAAAGAAAGGGGGAGAGTAAAGAGGAAAGAGGAGAGAGAGGATGAGAGACAGAGACAGAACAGTATAAATTGGATTAAAGAATTTGTGAAAACCAGTATGACTCATTGTATGTTGATATCTGCCATTGATACTTGAAGGGAATATGAGTGATTGTAGTTTTTGTGAAAAGCAGTTTGGAAACACTTATCAGAACTACAAATATATCTACCCTAGGACACATAATCCCAGTAGATTGGCATCTATTCTTTAAAATTAAATTGTTTCACATCAGTATGCTCCTAACCATTAGTGTCTATTGTTATAGATAATGCTTACACCAAATGAGTTGTTAAATACTTTGTTATTTCTCATAACAAAAACATGAAAGCCTAAGGATATGTGTACAAAGATATTCACTGCAGAAAGATTGATAACGCAGGAGAAAAAAAGGAAATCAAATAACCCTCATGTGTAGGAAAATGGTTAAGTGAATCAGAGTATATATAAATAATGGTATATTCTGTTCATATTAACAGGAGTGAATTGGCTTGTACCTGAATTTAATAAAAACATTAAATTTGTTACCATTAGATATGATGAGAACTAAAATATTTTTGTAGATTTTCTTTATCAAATCAAGGGGATTCCCATTGTCCTAGTTTATTGAGAACTTAACTTTTACTAAGCTTTTTATCAATTGTTATGATCATATGTTTTTTCTTCTCTAGTCTACTAATTTGATAAATGAATGTAATAGATCTTTGAATCTACTAAAGATCAAAGGGCCCTGCCTACTTGAGCTAAATCCCATTTGGTCATAGTGTATATTATTATAAAATACTGGATCCCATAATTTGTTATGCTAATAATTTGTTGAGTGTTTTTATATCTATGTTCCTTAGAGGTAATGGTCTATAGTTTAGCTTCCTTGTGTTGGCTTTTTCTGGTTATGGAACTTGTGGTTTGGTATCTGACATTCATTTTGGAATACAGTTAGTCATTATTGGCTTAAATATTTATTCTGATTCTTTATCTCTCTTTTCTCCTTTTGGTATACCCTTTATTATATCTTATACTTGACCGAAAACATCTTATTTTGTTGCTTTTATTTATTCATCTCATGTTTTCTTTGCCCTTCAGCATATAGATTTGAGATGTCAGAGGTGATTTCCTCATCAGTAAGGAAATAATGGATTATTATATGATCATGAATGGATATAACTTGAATTATATCTCTGTAGTCAATGATTTATATGTAAATGCTGCATGAATCAAGCAACAAGTGTGAAATTAGAAAACTTGAAACATTTAATAAAAAGTTAGAGTAAATAATTTATGATTTCAAGGTCAGGAAAGATTTAGGAAGGTATAAAATACAATTACAAAGGAATATAACTCTCACACATGATTACTAGTAAATCCTGTCTGAAAATAGAATTTAAGACCAACCACAAAATGGAAAGATATATTTTCCATGCCTATCAAACAGAACAAAATAATATACAGAGTACATTAAAAAAATAATTTTTACTTTTCCATTAGCAAAGGAAACAACAAATAATGGAATTATGACTATGACGGCAATTTACAGATTAGTAATGTAAGGTGGTAGAAAATGTATTGTAAATGGCATCACTGTTAATCCAGGAAATGCAAATGAAATCAGTAATAATCTAAAAAAATAAACAACTGGAGTGAATTAAGATAAAGATGCAGGGAAATTTACCTATGAGTGGTTTTGCCTGAGAAAAGCAAGATATTGAATTGTATGTACATATTATCATAATGGTTTTTAAAGGAGTCAGTCACTAAAATATTAAATATATGTGTTATTATGTTTATGTATATATGTGCATATTAATATGTATGTGTATGAGAGAGAAACTGACAGACAGAAAGAGAGATAGGGAGAATGATATATGACCACAAACAATTCAGATGAATCTGTGGAGTGAATGGCCATCTGGATCTATCGGTTAGCAAGATGGAGGATGAAAATATCAGAAGACTGAACTGAAAAATCTTTATGGTATTAATCACATGTAATTATTTATATAAAATTATAAAATTGCACTGGCAAGAGAAATTATTTTAATGTTAGCCAACTTCAAGAGGCAAGCAGCTAATTTCAAGGTACTAGGAAGTAAACATATGATGAACTAGAGTTAGCTGATAAAAACTATTTTTAGCAAAAAATTTGACAAAGGTAAGACATAAAGAGAGGTGACTTGGCAGAGTATTAGATTCAAAATTGCCATTTAATGATAGAGGTGATTTAAGGTTGTATTTATTTAGAAAGAAAATGATTTTGGCAAAAGGGTAAGTATGTAAAAAAAAAACAATCTTTCTATACACACAGGAAGCAACGACTTCTGGAAATTTTAGTAAGTAAAAAGGTAGAGATTTCTTTCTGCTAAAAAAAAGTAAAAGAAGAAAAGAAAAAATATAAAGAAAAGTCTGGATGACTAGGAATTAGGTAGGGACTGTTGCTATTCTATTGTAGGATTGTCTGCCTGTTTCCTTCAAGACATATGCTTAACAGAAGTGAATGGATTTTCACTGTCCAGGGATGAAGATATTGGTGACATCAAGATATTAAAAATAATGATGTAACTATTATTATTATTATAATAACTATTATTCTATAACTTTGATCTCACTCTTTAACTGATTACTAACCTGTGTGGGATTAGTAAGAGTGATAATTAGGATAAGTACTCATCATCTAGCTACAATAGAAATATTCTGATTAAAACAAAGCCTTCCATCATTCAAATTTATTCTAACATTTGAATATAATTTCAATGGAGATTTGTGATAGAGTAAAAAAAAACATCAGTGTTCAGTGTATGTTGAACTTCTATTAGTTGAAGTCTAGTTGGATATTTAATAGTATAGCAGTAAAATGTTGCAATAATAAATTTGACTCAATCAATGATAATTTTATATACCAAAATATTAAATTGATGGACTCCCTGGTGGCTCAAGGGCTTAAGCACAGCTCTATGAAGCTGTCCACAGCCTCTGAAGCACAAGTTTGATTTCTGGCAGGCCAGGGAGCTACCCACATGACACAGCAGACCTCTCCTGACTCACCACTGCTCCCCTCAGCAGTGTACTTTGATCTATTTGCCTGTTCTATTCCCCACTCTGTCTCTGGTGAATCCTCTCACCCCTGCACCGCTGGCCTTTACCCCAGTTCTTGTATGCATAAATAAATAATTCTTTAAAAAATATTAAACTTGAAGTAATTAAAAATATGAAAATACACTAATATTTTTTAAAAGTATTGGGTAGAATAAATTAACTCAAAACCGTGAAGGACATGACTCTTTGAAGTAGGAATATTAATTGGATAGTATGATTTTTTCTGAATAGGAATTGCTGTTGAATATTACCATCATTAAGGAAAATAGCTTTTCCTTATATTAGGCACTATGAAGAAGAGGTACATCTGACTATTTTAATGATAATATTACAATGCTCAGTATTCTGACTGAGCTAAGCAACCAAACCAAAAACAATTTATTTCACAACTGACACCTGGTGAAAAATAATCTGTTTAGCATTGCAAACATTCAGTACAGGAAGGACAGAAGCATTCTAGCAGCTAATAAATTTAAGAAGTTATTGTCTTTCTATTATAATATCAATATTTTTAAAATAATCAAGTACTACAATGTTAGTAATAGAACATTAATGTTAATAATTGTTATGTTTTATATAAAACCAAATTTATTCTTTATTCTCTGAGTTCATCAGAGGATGATATTTGTCTTCTGCCTGCATATAGTAGGAATATTGATTTTAACACTCAACCACTCAGCATTCAGCCAAAATGTGCATCTCTAGTTTCTTTTATCCTTTAATCAAACATTGACAATTAAATTAGATGAAATTACAGTGGGTAAAAATTGTTACCCACATTTTCTTTCTTAAAACTCCTTCCATTCTTAAGCACAAAGATTAAGATTAATGGATTAACAGAGAGGAGTGAGAAGCAATATGAATGTGCATGGGATCTTGTGCAGAAAAATTGGGAAACAGCTATGTCAGGGAAGACAAAATATGGGAATAATATTGATCAAAGGGTGCTTACCAATAGGGGAAAAAAGCACATCTGACCACACCTACCTGTGATGGTTAATGCATGAACTGTGATCAGTAAATAATAAAGAAATCATTATCCATTTTATTTATAAAGGTAACTGCTTATTTGCTTCTGTAATGTTACATAAGCAGGTCAAAAAGAAAGGTATGTCGCTATAGATTTTTATTCAAGTAATCATGGAAGAGTTGGAAAAGCAGGAGGATGCAAGGAAAAAATAAGTAAGATATCAGAAAAAAATCAGAAAACACTGCTTACTCACAGAAAATCCAAGACTAAACATAAATCTACATTTATGGCAAAGAGTATGGAGAATAAGGAACAGTTACCGTAAGAATTTTCAATGGGGATTTGTGTGTCTATATTCCTTGCTTTCATTAAATCTCAAAACACTTTGAAAAAAAAAAGTTGCAGTTAGGCATATCTTAAGTAAATAGTCACAATCAAATTATTCTTTCTCTCATGAAAGCTAGTGAAATTCATTATAGTGTGTTTAAAAGACTCAAGGATAGGAACATGATAAACATTTAATGAAAAACAGGGATGCCAGCATGAAAAAAATATATAAAATATTGTAATTTTCTAGTCATGAGGATTTTAGTATTTTTTTTATTAGAGAATCCATATTAGTATGTATAACATGACATTTTTGCTTCAATTTTCTCAGACCATCTTAGTTTTATTAGGAACTACCATGCTGGCCAATGATCTTTATGGACTAATAGGATTCATAGCTTTTAGCACAGCTTTCATTATCAAAATAATTTTGCTATCTACCCTAATATGTTTTGTGTGGGTAAAAAAGATAGAAATTGTCTTATGAAAAAATATATATCTCATTCTGAAGTTTCCTCCCTCCTCCCATTAGTAGAAATATACAGGTATGATTAGATTTTTATGTTTATAATGAAATTAGATATAATGTAGAAAAATAAAATTATGCATTAAAAATAATTGGAAACAAAAGAGAACGTGCAGTTCTCATGCAAAAATGTTTAGATCAATTGTTTAGAATCTAATTTAATTATAAAATGAGTCAAGTGGGATAGCAAGTTTTAATCTAATGCTGAGCAAGGATTTTAGAGCTGCTATTAAACAATTATTTTGACTTTTATTTCCCAGTGATGGAATGTATCTCTGACCCTGATGCAGTCCCCTGTTATTGGATCATTTTGTCTCTTTGTATACAATTCCACTTCATTCTTTTTCCATTATATTCATCATATTTCCAGAGAATATGATAGGATTGAACATATGAGGTCTATAAAAAAGAAATACATATATATATATATATACACACACATACTTTTAAAAAAAGATTTATTTATTTATGTAGTGTAGAAGAACTGGGGTGTAGGCCAGAGGTGCATGGGGTGAGGATTCAACAGAGACACAGAGAGAGAGTGGGGAGCAGAACAGGCAGATTTATGAAATACATTGCTAAGGGGAGCAGTGAGCCAGACAGGAAAAGGTCTGCTGAGCTATGCGGGTTAGCTCTCTCCCTGGCAGGGGATCAAGCTCAGGCCATAGAACTGAGACTTAACCCCTAGGCCACCAGGGAGGCTCTATATCACATACTTTTGTCTGATGTTATAAAAAGGAATCTCTGAGCCTTTTTTCAGCTGTATAAGTATTAGCAAGTTAGCAACTCCATGCTGTCTCATTGGATTATCACCAACAATTCTAAATTGTTTGCCCAAGAAGTAATGGATAAGTACATTGAAAGATAATTTTTATCATCTCAGAAGAAAAAGAAACCTTTATTTTTTTTTTTTCAGTAGGTAAAGTCCCTTAATTCTAGCATCTTGCTTCTTATGCTTTTCATTAGTGGCACAATATCCCTTATGTTTCATGCTATGGTGTTCTGTGTGATTTTCAATTCATGCATTTACATCCTATACGTCTATCCACCTATGTATTGTGCCCTTTTTTCCCCCTAAAACTTGTATTCTATGTTAGTTCTTTCCCTCAATTTCCAGGACTTGATTAATCACAGATTGCTTCTTGCCTGATGACTTGACTTCTTTCACATTGGAATCTTGCTGTTTCAACTCCACTCACTCAATCTTGCCCTTAATTTTTTTTTCTATTACTCATCTGTTTAGATAACCTTACTGTTATTCTGTTTGCTTTCTAGACTTAATATGGAATAGCATTCTTATCTATAGTTAGATTAAAAACCAGATGTTCTAATTTAATATCAGTTGCTCAACTGCTTTGGGCTGCATATTGAGATGAGTGTAAATCTTGAAATACCAGAAAATTGAAAGTAATGATATGAAAATGACTTCTACTACTTTAAGTCTGAATCATCAAACAGCTGAAGAAGGTACTAGAGAAATTAAAATTAATGAGCATTCTCCTGTTTCCCTAAGAATACACCTGAAACATCCCCAACAGTTATGTATTACAAGTGAAATCTTCAAAGCTAAATTTTTGGCTGCTTAGCAGGGGGCTGAATGTTTAATAGTAAGGTGAAGGGTAAGTTAAAGAATTTCTGTGATGGTTGACACCTGTGAAGTCCAGTGGGTCACTATATTGTTCACATTGAACATCCATACAACAGTTGGTAAAGTTTAACTCCCTTGAGCCTAACACAGAAGTGAGTGTAAGAAAATCTCATACATGATTTATATCAGGTCTGAAGCCTCAGGATGTTCTAGTGGTCCACATTCTTGTCCCAGCTATCAGATCCAGGTGAGGCAGTCACCCCGTTGACACCCTGACCTGACCTAACCCTCTCAGAATCTCCCTTGTCACCCAGTCTATACATGGCTGGAAAAAATTAGAGGGTACACTGACCACAGTGACCTGGCAGGATTGCTATGGGGCAAAGGCCATGCTAAAATACCAGTGCAGCTGCAAGATATGAATAAATTAGAAAGGGTTCAGAGGACAGACACAAAAATGATAAAGCACTTTAAAAAACAGACTTTGTAGAAAGGCAAAAGGGATATAAATTATTTAGCTTTGAGAAGTGAAGACTGAGGATAAAGAGAATGACTATCTTCAAATATTGAAGAAACTGTCCTTGATTTAGTTCCATTGCAATCAAGAGTACATAATTTTAACATCAGGAGTGAATTAGAAACTTTGGTTTTACAATCTCTTCCCATGAAAAAAGTACCTGATCACTGCAGACATTTGAAATGTGATCTTTTGTAGTATCTGGCAAACTGAATAAAATAACATCTCCAACCATGTATTCCAGTAACATACTCCAGATATTGAAATGGATTACATCTGATTCTCCAAAGCTTATATGTAAGGTTATTGTGGGAATCATAGACTCCCAAAAGTCTGAATGGCCTAAATGGATTATTTATTTGGATACCACTACTAAAGGATATCAACTTACACATGTTAAAGTTAATTATTTAGTGAGGAAAATGGACCACACCTAAAAGCAGTCACTAGATGAATAAATTTAGTTATTAAAGTTATACTGAAATATTTAAAATGTGCAAAATGAATATAAAAAGACTATTGTGATTATTATTTTTAGTTATACAAAAACATTAGGGATCTAAGTTATTTAAATGTGAAGAATGCTAATGAAGCAAGTATCTGAAGTGAAGGTGAGACCTACAATCTGCTCTCATTGGGGGAACATATGCTTTGGGGTGGACCAGTGTTATCAAGGCTAATGGATCCTTGTTATTGCTCTTTGTTCCAGCTTTGCTTTTCACTCCTAACTTGTAGGACAGCTTAAATGCTTGACTTGTTTAAAGTGCTTAATTACTCATGTGGTGGCTGTTACCAATACAAACTGTCTACAGGATACACAGACAGCTATTGTATCCCAGCTGATGTTACAATACTAAATGGGACCTGATTACTGTACATTGCTTTTCAATGCTGTTAATTTGCATGTTTGAATAAGTCTGTTGGGACTCCATTTTATAGCTATTGCTCCATGTACACTGCTCGGGATCGCTTTGGGAAACAGTATGTGATTGGCTTTTTCAATTCATCAGAATAGAGGATTTGGAGCTGCTGACACCATGGACATTGTGCATTGTACCTATGGGTTTTGTGGCCCATTACATATTAGATTGCTGCACTGGCTTTTTCTTTTTCTTTCTTTCTTCCATTAGTTCTCAGTTTCTGTTTCATTTTTAAATCTTCCTTTTAAATGTGGAAGCTACCATCAGTCTATGCTTGGTAAATACAAAAAGGATTATAAGGAAAAAAGACAGTCATCAGGTGGGTAGATAGATTTCTAGAATTAATTTAATGAATGTTAATGGAAATGAATGGCTCTTTTCTTAAAATCTAGGTAAGCAAATGTTTTTTGCTGTCTCAACCCAATATATTCAGTCCATTGAAACTCTTATAAAAAGTTGAGAAATTAGTCCCTACAAAAATATTTTAGGGCCTCCCTGGTGGTGCAGGCAGTTGAGCGCAGCGCGGTGAAGCTGTCCACGGCCTCTACACCGTAGTCTCGATCCTGACTAGCAAGGGAGATACCCACATGGAGCGGCAGACCTCTCCTGACTCGCCCGCTACTCCCCTCAGCAGTGTATTTCAGTCTGCCTGTTCTGTTCCCCGCTCTGTCTCTGGTGAGTCCTCTCATCCTCCCGCATATCTGGCCTGTACCCCGGTTCTTTTATGCGTGAATAAATAAATCGTTCAAAAAAAATTTTAGATTTGTTTCCCCATAACTTCTGCATTTAACAAAAAAAGAGAAAAATCAGTTTCTTAAAAAACATACACATCTATTTTAAATGTACAGGTAAGTTAGTATATTTGATTTAGCATGATGAAATTAAGTGTCCAGGTAAAACCAGCTTCTAGCATTGTTCTGTTCCTAACATATATACATATGTATGAGAGTTTATAATGCTTTTGAATAAATATCAAAGAGCTTGGCATATGTTGTTTTTGACCAATAATAATAAAAGTTTCAAAAAATCTCTAATGTTTTTCTCAGGTGGCCTTGCCTTGATTTTTCTATAAGAATGACAAACTCAAAGTCAATCAAACATCTATGACATTCTTTTTTTTTTAAATATTTATTTATGCATACAAGAGCTGAGGTACAGGCCAGAGATGTGGGCCTGAGATGACTCACCAGAGACAGAGTGGGGAATAGAACAGGCAGATTGACTGAAATACACTGCTGAGGGGAGCAGCAGGTGAGTCAGGAGAGGTCTGCTGCGCCATGTGGGTTGTTTCCTGGCCCAGGAGCAAACTCGTGCTGCAGAGGCTCCAGATAGCTTCACAGGTTGCATCTTAACCCCTTGCACTACCAGGGAGGCCCCCAACTATGACATTCTTGTAGGACTGTAGCATAGAGGAAGATGTTAAGTCCCTGACTGGGCTCATTGGGGCAGAACTGTGGATGCCAAAAGACAGAGCTCAGTATTCATAACTCGTGATTTTATGTCTCTGTTTTTAAAGTGGTGAAGAGTTTCTTCTGGATTTTTAAACTCTTCTATTAGTTAGAGAAAACAACTTATGGGCATAGGGAGTTTCTGGAGAAGGGAAGAACAAATGGCATGTGAAAATATCAGTATTATGCATTAAATAATAGAAATAACTTAATAGCTAATAGGGAATTTAAGTTAATGGATTGCCTTTAGTTGAAGAACCTCTCTCCAGTCATTTAAGTCTACCCATTCTGCACATCTTATGGGCTCTATCAGGATTAGAAGACATGACAAAAATGGCCATTTTAAACTTTCATTTTTATGTATATTTGGTCAAGTAGCAATGATTAAAATTAATAATGCAGTATGATGTACATTAGCAAAATGGTTAAAGTCTAGGCAAGCTGATTAAGAAAGCAATTATTTTGCTCTGAAAATATTTATAGTAGGAAAGAAGAAATCATGGAAGATAGAAAACTTGCCTAATGAGATAGAGTTTTAAGATAGTAATCACACATACACATACCCTCTCACACACATCTCATGCTGTGGCAGCTTACATTCTAAGGATATGGTTTCTAATTGTGATTATATAAAAGTATCTTTAAAAACAGGTTTCTAGTTCTTATTTTTGGAAATCATTTATTAATTGATTCATTTGGTCTTGGGTAGAGAATAACAATCTCAGCTTAGATAATTTTGTTCATCACCAAGTTAGCATAATCTTAGTTAATGGGCTAGTTTAAATATAGCTAGATTTAGGAGTTGTAATATAAACCAAATAAATTAGAAAGAGATAGAATAAAAAATAAAGAGAAGCAGTAGAAATCCCTTCCTGTTGAGGAAAAATTCATGCTGTTTAAGAACACTAAATGCCAGGAAGTGACCAGAACAGGGCCAGTCAGCTGGGAATACAGAGAGAGGCACTTAAGGAAGAGACCAGAGCTATTGCACAATTGAAGGGATCTAAAACAGTACCTTTCTCTAGTAGTGTAAACAAATGATGTCTTTTTTTTGAAAAGATTTATTTATGCATACAAGAACTGTGGTAAAGGCCAGAGGTATGGGGTGGGGGGAGGTGAGAGGATCCACCAGAGATGTGGTGGGGAACAGAACAGGCGGATTGACTGAAATACACTGGTGAGGGGAGCAGCGGGCAAGACAGAAGAGGTCTGCTGCACCATGTGGGTAAGCGCCCTGGTCTGGGAACCAACTTGTGCTGCAGTGGCTGCAGCTAGCTTCATAGCACTGCTTCTTAACCCCTTGTGCCACCAGGAATGCCCACAAATGATGTCTCTGACTTCTCACTTTCATTTACTATGTATTGTAGAGCAAATAGAGTCAAACATTCTATAAACATCAGCACCATTTCCATTTAACATTTTATATGTATAGATACATATGCAAATGTAGATAGAGATATACATATATATATACACAAAAATGTATATCTCTATATGACATACAGTATAGAGATTAATGTGGAAACTATATGGTTGCATGAGCCTATAAATGCCTTTAAAATGAATATTAAACTCTTCTTGAGCCTATGCTAATTTTTCAAAATATTCCTTTTAAAAATTAACTGGAGGATAGCATTTTTCATATTGAACATTTATAATTCATTTAAAACTAAGAATAGAACATTTAAGAAGGCAAATGCAATTAATATACTTTCATTAAAAGCCATGAAAATACATTAAAAATTAAGGTTAATGCATTGCTTTACAGAAATATAACATTGTATTATGAAAATAACGTGAAAGATATTGTTTTCAAAATGTATTATTGTATTTCTTTAAAAATAGATTTTGTTTCTATGAGAAGTTTCAAATCTAAAGAAAATTTTAGGGGTAAGTATAGAGAATTACCATATACCTCCTCTTCCCTTGCGTATAATTTCCCATAGTTTTAAGTCATTCTTTAGTTTGGTTTATTTGTTATAACTGATCAATTAATATTAATTGATCGCTATTAACAAAACTCCATAGTTTAAATAAGCACTCTTGTGTTTTTTTTTAACATTCTATCTATATCTGTAGATAAATTTTTGTACTTTATTTGTACAACTAAGTTAATATTTCAATATCTTTATTACTGGGGAAAATCTGAAAAGTAAAAGGTAAAACAGGGACCAATATTAAGGTGGATTTTTTTAATTAATGGAGAAATTTTTACTTTACCATATGTGCTGAGAAGCCAACTCACCAACATGTTGGTCAAGTTCTTAAAGAAAGCTCCTTAAATGTAAAAATGTGACCATTTTCTGATTCCTCATGGTGTTCCATTGAAGCATCTAGTCAAGACCTGTCCATGGTTGACCAAACAAAATGAAGGAAGTTACTCTCTTCAAATAAATCATGTTATTTTTTAAAAATTTATTGCAATCAAATGCTCTAATTCCAATATGTAGTATTTGAAAACATAAGAAAGAAGTTATGGCAGGAAAAAAGATTAATGTACAGATAATCTTAGAAATATTGTGTAGTTTAACCTTATCTATTTGTAAACATATTAAGATGATCAATATATTTTCTTCAAGGCATATATGGAAATTAAAACAAATTCTCCAAGGAAAATTAATATTTTCCTTTTCAAGAAAACTAATTTCTGGAAGCAGCAAACTATATCAACAGTTATTCTAAATATTTGTTTTGTTTCCACATTATGCTATGTTGATGAGGCATCACATACATTCTATTTTAAGTATAAAATATGTATCTGAACATTTGGCTGGTACACTTTGCAGAAAAGTCCTTTGAAATTACTGTTACTGTCAAATAATTTAGAATTCTATGGACCTCTTATTAATTTTTTGTTGTGGCATCTTGAACAAAATTGTTACTCTTGAATCTCAAAAAAAATAAATAACAATTCTATGAAAATGCTTTTTTGAATCTCCTACTAGAGTTGTTTTTAAATTTTTGCACTCTCCAATTTGTCTTTCACACTAGTACCATGAGTCTAGTCATATGAGTCAGAGCAAAATCTGAATCAGATATTCAGATGTAAAGTGATGCATGGTTTTACAAAGAAAGCAGAAATTACATATAAATTTAGCCTTGCTTGTTATGTATGGGTTTTCAGAATCGTGTCATGAGAATTCTGGTCTGCATGCAAATGAATTATAGTAAGAAGCAAATAGAGGATATTGCACTGGGGGTGAAGGGACGTAGCTCTGAGAGTCTGATCTTTTGCATTACTAAACTTTATGCAATTCAGGGATTTTTCCATAAAACTACAAACCTATGTGTCACGATCTTAATTAGTATAATATCCTACATATAGCATTGCTTAAATCTTCTGTTTTGGCAGTGTCCCTTACATTTTTTGTCGTCTTTGCTTCATAATTTATTTTACTTAAGAAAGGGGAAAAAAATCCACAGCTCTGTTAGCAGCTTTTCAACACAACTTACTCACTCACTAGACAAATTTCAGTGGTTTGTAGTTTGCTGCTGCACAAAAAGACAAACATTTTGGATGATTCTGAACTATTTATAGAACTACTAACACACAGTTACAAAAAATGCAATTGTATATATTACCAAGACTTAATTCTGTGTTTTTTTTTCGTCAGCTGTAATGGCATCACCATGGATTGGATACAGTTTCAACTGATCACATCATATTTGTCTAGCTAAACAAATTTTGAAAATAAGGCAATACAAAAATGTTTAAGATGAATTATTCACGATTTAGTATCTCTTTGTGCTCACTGTGAAGCCAAGTGAATTACAGAATAGGTGGCATTTGTCAATAACACATTCTGTCAGAGAGTAGCTCTAAGAATATGACACATATTAGCGTTGAATAATCGTGGTTTAAATATTAAATCCAGCTCCCTTAGTCTCCAAAGTATATGTAACAATGTCAGAATAATCTATGGGTTAAAATGCTATTTTGCAATGAAATGAAATGGAAGTCAAAGGGGTAAAATTAACTTGAGGTGTTTGAGATAACACATTTACTTTAGTGAGAAAGTTGCATTGTCTCTCACATTCTCCCTCTCTTTGACTACTTTTTTGACAAATCTCTTTAAGCAGTCAATCTAGGAATAATCTATGGCAAAGTAATTAAAGCATATGTAAGATATAATTCACATTAGTTCACCCCTTTCTATAAACCATTAAGAACAATTAATACAGAGCTGCCGAGCCTGAGTTTGGTTGGGCTGACTGTTGATTTCCAGTGAACCATCATCTGATCTCTCTGCCGGAAAAAAAGTTTTCACATAGACCATTGGAATTACTGGATGATACTGGAAATTAAAAAGCAATAAAGATGGCAATGAATACATTGGGGGATGAGTATAAATTAGGTATATAGATAATACAAATATATAGATAATACACATAAGATGGTAGTTATTTTAAATATATATTTGGAGTGATTTTATATTATGAAATGAATCCTATATTTTTCCATATCCCTTTTCCTGATTTTCTTGACCCCTTGATTTTAATAACATTCATTTCTTCACTTTTTCCAATTTCATTCAGATGAGATTTCCTACATTCTTGAATAAATCAAACAGGGAAAAAACATAGAACCTAGATGTATATTTGCAGATAGAATCCTTATGAGAAGCATTGATATGATTTTATTATAATATTTCAGCTTCTCCATCTGAAGAGATGTGAACCTATATTTCTGAGTCATATACAATGTTGAAGACCAATGTTACCTCAATAAAAATAACACAAAATAGTAAAAATTAAAAGGGGAATAAGATAAAAAGTAAGCTTCTCTGATTGATATTTATATATCTATGTTCTTGCTTCAAGTAATTTGTCCTCAGAAATTTCCCATAGTCTCATTTTTAACATAGTTACATTTGAAAAATAGATATCTGATTTATATTCTTCTTCAAATATTAAATTATATTAACAAAAATCTCTCCTCACTCCCCATACACACACACACACATACACACACATTAGTTTTGTGCACAAGGTTATTATGGTATTGAGATAAAGATATGCCACTAGAAATATTATTACAATATTACAAATATTATTATAAAACTCATTTGAGTTTATGTAAATAAAATATTTCATAATAGAGTGTACACATTAAAATAGCTTTATATTATATTATACACTGGATATTTCAAGTAAACAAACTCAAGTTCAGCTTTTCCTACATGTCTTCAAAGCAAAAAGTTAATAATTTGTTTGGTTATTTGAAGAAAAAAACATATTTTCACACTATTTGTTTAATTTGCTGAAGCAACTCATTGTTTATATCATATTGATGAAACAATCAATCATATTGATGTCATTAATCATATTGATGTCAACCATGAAACAATGGATTCTCTCTTCATAGTGACTCTGGAATGAGGTGATCATCAACTAAATAGATCAATTTCATGTCAAATGAATAATGACAAGACTGCTGAGTATATTAGATGTCTTATGCCATCCCTAATTATTCCATTTATACAGATAATGTTAGAATGAAAAATAATAGGAGAAGATGATTAGGCCAATTCTCATGTTAAAACACTAAAACAATTAATATCAATTAATTGATCTCACATATATAATCAGTATTACAAAATGGAAACATTATGATAGTGTTGTAAAATTGGGTACTTTTTGCATTTATATAAATGTAAACTGGGTGAAATGGCATTTAGTTATGCAGGGAATTTTTTATGATTCTGAATTCAACATTAAATGATCATGTGCACTTGGGTAGCTAATTCTACTTCTTTCACACTTAATCTATGTGTAAATAAAATTCTGTGTAAGGGAAAATGTAATAATAATCCATTGAGTTAAGTGTGTGAAATCACTTTATTAATTGTAAATATGATGATAATTTTTGTGTTTGTCTGGTTAAGTTGATACATATATAACTCCACAGACTATTGAAAAAAAAATGAGCATTTAATATTCCTAGAAGTTTGTCAAAACTTCAGAAAACTGCTAAACTAGACAAGATAAACTTGGCAACTATGTTAGAAAATCATTGTTTTTTAAACAATATTTAAATGACATTCTAACAATGAAGTAGCATAGTCTATTAGGTAAATTAGTCAAGTGGGGGATTAAGATACTACCTAAATTGATGGGATTATGTGAAAATTAAGTATTCAGACTGCCGAAAAGTTTTAGCATTCATAACCATTACTTAATTCATTTGTTGTTTCTTCATGTTTAGAGATTAAAAAACAATATATTTGATTTGTAAAAAATATATTTGCTGCCTTATTTTAATTAGTAGTGTATGTAAATATATAGTTAGCAATGTGTACTTATTTTTATTTCTTCTACTCTCTATTTCTTGTAAATTTTATTTTGTATTTTATTGGTTATCTATCAGATAACAATCAGTTGTATTTCACCTGCTCCCAAATGAAAGACACTTGATATCACAACATTCTTCCTTGTTAAAATTTATTTGTCATCATCCTTGGTGAAAAGAATCACATGCTTAGATACTTTATTTCATACAGAGTGTATCTATCATTGAAATCTGTGAATAATGTTCCACTATATGAATGTCTCTTGTGATCCTAAAAGGAAACTGTGATGATAAAGATGTCAATGTTATGTCCATTGAAAGCCTGTCATTACCCTCATTGAACTTACTACACATTATAGTGGGATATGCACACACACTATTCTTCTTATTTGAACAAATATCTTTATGAGTGTGTAGAGTGAGATATTTTATGTACAAAAATAAAATAACATCGTATGATTGGGTAGGAAAAATATGAAAATCATTCGTGTCTTGGTGGTGATAAGGAAAAGTGAATACTTTCCTAGGCTAACCAGGGGAATGTAAATTTCAAGGAAAGTAGATATTTCAAGAGGTCAGTTTGACACTGAGGCAGAAGCTTTTAGAGTGTTTTTCTTGGACTCAACTATGTACTTTTTTATCTGTGAGGTAGAGTATTTGCACCAAGCTGTGCAGTTTCTCTGGAATGTGAGATAGGAGAGCAATAGCGACAGAACTGGACCCAACAAGCTATTCTCTGGATGTGCTCTTTCCAGGAGAGTGAAGAAGGGTAAAACGGGCATGTGCAAGAGTGTGAGTGCTTGAGAACTGTGCATGGCCATGAGACTCTGCCCTAAATTCATGAAGTACTAGCACCCCAGGTAAAAAGGAGATTTCTTTGTTTTCAAACAGGAATTCTCCCTTCTCCACAGCTTGTCAGGTCCCAACGTTCTTTTTCTGTAACATGGAACCTGGTCTCTGAATTTTTGACTTTCTGTTACTGGGCAAATGAACCCTCACCCTAAGGGGGTTTGGTAATACTTTCAAGAATTTATGAAATTAAGAATTTATGAATTTATGAAATTAAGGAAATTATGAAGAAAACAAGGATAAAGCTATGCTAAATAGGTGCCTACATACAAACACACATGCATGTTTTTTAAGTATTATATAATTTTTAGGAAAATGTCCAATAATATGAACCAGTTTATTAAGTTGTTATATATATATATAAGTGGAATGCAGTCATGTAGCTTTTAATACTTTTGTTATGTGTGTGTTCACACAGTGGGGATATAAGATAGTATAAAACATAGAGAGAAGAAGAGAGGAATAAAGATTCATGGTATTTTTCAGTAAATAAAGCATGTTAACATATATATTATAATCAATTTCATGTTACAAATTATTATTCTAATGCCATAATGCTCTGAGTTTTCTGGAGACATTAAGCTTTTCAAAAGTTGATTCCTGTGGGGCATCCGTGGTGGCGCAGGCGGTTGAGTGCAGCACTGTGAAACTGTCTGAAACCTCTGCAGTGCTGGTTCGATCCCAGCCGGCCATGGAGATACCCACATAGCGAGCAGACCTCTCCTGTCTTGCCAGCTGCTCCCCTCAGCAGTGTATTTCAGTCAGTCTGCCTGTTCTGTTCCCAACTCTGTCTCTGGTGAATCCTCTCACCCTCCCACACATCTGCCCTGTACCCCGGTTCTTGTATAAATAAATAAATCTTAAAAAAAAAAGAGAGAGAGAGAGAGAGACCTCCATGGTGGCCCAGGGGGTTGAGCACCGCACTGTGAGGCAGTCCGCAGCCTCTGCAGAATGAGTTTGATCCCTGGACAGCCAGGGAGCAACCCACATGGTGCAGCAGACCTCTCCTGACTGCCTGCTGCTCCCCTCAAAGTGTGCTTTGGTCAATCTGCCTGTTCAGTTCCCTGCTCTGTCTCTGGTGAATCCTCTTATCCCCCCGCATCTCTGGCCTGTGCCCCAGTTCTTGTGTGCATAAATAGATAAAGCTTAAAAAATAAAATAAACATTTTTTTAAAAGTTGATTACTGTTCATTTATTGCACTAAAACATTAATTATTGCAAATTTCATGGTCGAAAATCAGTCATAATTTTGTCATTCTGATATAATCAGGTTTAATATTTTGATATTCAATTTTGAAGGTATTTACTAGGTATATGAAAACATATAGGAAATATTTTATTTACATATTTGCAGTTGATATACTGTATTACAAGTCAATTATTTTCAAATACCAACATAATTCAATGTGGATACCAGACTTTAAATAAAAACACAAATGCAAATGTCAGGATCCTGTACTTTAAAGCAGGTGGTGTTTATACCCTCATGCTTTTTAAATGTCTTTCTATCTTTACTAACAACAAGGTGGGTGGGACTGCAAGCTGCTATATATTTAACACTACTCTTTAACTTTAAAGAGCTTATAATATGTATTTTTTTGATGACTAATCTCTAAGGTGATTCATTCTCAACTGCCTAGAAACATTCAGCCTTATTTTGAAGAGGAAAAAAAGCTACCAGTTTAATCAAGATTATATTGTTGGCAAGGAACCAAGAGCCAAAAACAGATTTTTGTTTTATTTTCAAAAGAAAGCATTGGCAGGATGACAATTTAACAAGTAGCAGCTGTAGGTGTAGTGACACTACCTTTAAAACCAAGTCTTCCTAGAGCAACTGATTTAACTAGCTTGATTCAAAGCCCTTAGATAAGGTAGGAGGTTATTTACAGGTTTATATTAACAATAATAGCTGTTATATACAGGGTAATTTACAAAATTTGCTATACTCAGATATTTACCTTTGAACAAATTTTCTCAAGTCTAACATTCATGGCATATTGGACTAAATATGTTGTTGGGAGTAGGTGTGTTCTGTGCTTTGTGAAATATTTAGCAGTATTTTTTGCTTTTGTGTTCATCACGTTGGTTGTGGTCATCAAAATGTCCCCAAATATTGCTAGAAGTCTCGTTGAGGGGATAAAAATCATAGACACAAAGTGCTGAACTCTCCTTCTCAGTGCTCAAGAACCTGCAGTGAGGAGAGAAGTAATGGGAAGAAAATAATGTTTATACTGGTAATAAAGACAAATAACCACTGCGTGTTATATGAGAGTGCTTCAGAGAGAGTTCATCCAGTAGTGAGGGTTTCCTTGGAGAAACAAACTCTTCCTTTTCCTACAACTCTGTCTCTAAACTTGAATCCTCACACAGAAAAACAGAAAATTAATTTTCCACATTTCTGGACTTCAAGCACTCTATAAAAGATGAGTCACAACTCATTTCTTCTCAGGAGAGTTTTATGCACAGGTTAAATTCCACTTTTCCTGTGTGTGTGTGTGTGTGTGTGTGTGTGTATACGTGCGCCTTTATGAATGTTTCTCAGAAGATATATATTGAAAATAAATATAATTTCTTCCCAGGAAATACTATATCTCCATTGGAATACTCAGCCTTGTATTATCATTAGGCTTTTATTACATCCATTAAGGTTCTTTTGTGAAAACTATTTCCTGTGTGATTTTAGTAAGTATTTTCCTGTTCATTAGGGTTGCTTGCCTGTGGTTTTTGCCAACCGTGGTGGATGGTTCAAAAACAGCACCCACTCTACTCAAAATTATTAGAATTATAGGTAATCAGATTATAGACAATCAATGCAAAACATCTTTGGAGAACACATAAAAAGAAATGAGACCTCTCTTGATCAAGAATACAGTGTTTTTCCACTTTTGCTACTATATAATACCTGGGGGTAAAATTATTGGCTCCAAAATTTGCAGCACTTAAAAATTTGTGAGAGAAAATAAGTGTCTGCTCTGCTATCTCAAATCCAAGTCAACAACACAATGTGAGTTCTTTGCTGTCATAGCATGTGCTCCAGCAACTTTGGGGATGAGTATCCAGATACAATTTAAATTCCTACTTTTCCAGTTTGTTGCTTTTGCTTTGTTGGATTCTGTGATCTTGGTTTTTTTGTTTATTTTGTTAATTGTTCTTTGTGCTTTCATGATGAATATTACTGAGGATAGCTTAGAGCTATAATAGCAGTGTATCAAGAATTCCGTGTCCCGAGTCAATTTGAATTGACTAATGCTACATATACTAAAAAATCTATACAAACAAAAACAATATCATAAGGTCTACCTACCTCTACCAGAGGTAAACATCAAAAGAGCTTTGATAGAACCTATACAAGAATTCATCCTATATTGTATGGATGAATAGTTAGAGGATGTGAATTTATTGCAATCAGAGGATATTTATGAAATCTTTGTAGAAAACTCTGCATTAGGCAGCAGACACTCTAATTAGTGTCTAACTCTTAAGAAAAGTTGAATTTTTTCTATATTTCTCCAATCAGATTGAATTTTGTGTTAAATATCTTACCGTTAAAAACTCCTAGAAATGTTTAATTTCTACAAGCTAAAAATAATATTTTTACATTTTTCCCAGAAAAAAATTTATGATCAGTCTCATGAGGCTTCCTATTTGATGTGATGATCCGATGATATACTGTTGCAATGAAAAGAAAAATGATGTGTTTTTTACTTATTTCAAGTCTTATGCTACGTTGACCTCCACTTGATACTTCATTCTTTGATTATAACTAGAAAATAAGAAATGTTCTTATAAATAAGAGAAGAAATTTAAGGGGGAACATGCAGAATCTACAAAAAAAATGCAAACACAATACTTTTAAAAATTGACCGACTTTAAATAGAATGATTTTTTTGTAGCTGTTACCTTTCAATTTATAAATAGAGTTGCAAAATAATTCACAAAAGAGCTTGAGGGTGTCTGAGATATTATGGAAAATGGGAGAGGATGCCAGAATGTTAAAACAGATCAGATATGAAGGTGCATTTCAGAATCAGTTGCCACATATATTTTCCTGACAAAAAAAGCAATGATTCATTTATTTGGAACAGAGCAAGCCCCCCTCCTTTTTATGATATTTCTGAGCCAAAGCTTAAGGAAATCCTAGTGAATATATTATTTGTAGATCTGAGCAATACTTCAACAAGGTGTCACATGATATCCTTTCAAAGATGAAGATAATGTGATTATGTGATGTAAGCTTGTAAATGATAGTGCATCTTGCACCATGAATTAGTGTCATTCTGGAAGGCTGGTATAATACCATGTCACAGTGGCATGCTGATCTGTCTCAAGAGTTTCATTAGTAGCTTGAATAAATATATACAATGTCTGACTATGAAATGTGCAAGTAACATGAGTTATAAAGAAAAGGAACAGATTAGGATATGAATAAAAACATTTCCATGTCCTCATAAAAATATATAAACAAGAGTAATAGTAGTTTTATGCAAAAGAGCAATTGTACCAATTCAGGATCATTGTTTTTGTGGTTTTAAAGTTATAGTCACAAATTCTTCGATAATCCTCCATTCAAGGGTAGAGTTAATTACCCTCCACTTGCATATTACCTAGACTTAATGACTTACCTCTATAATTATACTACAGCAGACATGAGAACAATCTTCGAGTTTTTAAAGGATTTCAAGTTCTATTTTGGGTGCTGGCCCTTTCTTGGATCACTTTTTCTGGAGGAAATCAGATGCCAAGTCATCAGTTAGCCCATAGAAAGATCCATAAAATGAGGAACTGAAGCCACCAGACAATAGCCAGGGAGACAACCAGGGGCAGCCATCAAAAGCCTGACTGCCACCTTGTGAGGCAACACCACCCAGATAAGACACTACCAAGATGCCTAACATCAGAAGTTCTATAATAAAATAAATGTTTATCATATATTATAGTTTATTAAAAATGCTTTATGATTAATATTGCTGTATTTGCCTGTGTAGTTTTGGAGGCATGTTGATATGCAATCATAGATTACTAACGTATAGCTATGTCACTTAGCAGCAGGATGTGGTAACTATAAAATGTGGTTAAAGTCACCTGAAAACTAAATGAACCCTTAGAATGACTTAGTAGACAAAGAATACATCACATACATAGGATGGTAATCATACCTGAGTAGTGGTCAGTCCTGAGTATCAAACTGAAAAAAGAAAGGGTAATCTGGATAAATTAAGAACTTTGTTGTCAGAAAGAGATTGGGATGCGTAACTTTTTTATTTTTTTTTCTTTTTTTTAATCCCAAGGGCAGTCCCCAGCATTAATTTGTGAACAAGCTTAGTCTCAAATTGTCACTTACTTTTCCCAGGATCATAAAAAGAGGAAGGAGGAATAAGAGAGTAAATAGTCTTAATATTAAATTCCATTAACTCTTGCGTCAGCAACACCATACTGTCAAAGCAATGGGAGTTGTGGAGCAGGCTGTCCAATGCAGGATGCTGCTGAAAGAACAAGCTCCTGGCCTTTTTAATGATAGAATAATAATAATACAGCAATGATTATGCTGGGTAGGAGAACAAAGAAGGATCTGCGAAACGGAACAAGTGTGCATATGGTATCTAGGATTTCCCTGGAAGGTGTGTCTGCTGGCAGCACTTGAAGACTTGGTGTTGAGATGGAAACCATACCTCAGAACCCCTGCCATGGTTCCAGTCTTATTGACAAGGTGTTCCACTGATCAGTCTCTGGGAGAGCAGGGTCATGCATCAGTCATTGGGCCCCCGGCCATTCCCAGTCATACCTTGTGATGCATACCCATTCTTCCAGGATGAGCAAGCATACTGCTCTTGTTAAATTTGAAAGGAGCCTTGTTGGGTCTGGCATCCTGTCTTCTTTTAGAACTAATCTACTGGTCTGAACTGACCTTGTATTTGAAGGCAGAACTGCACATAACCAAAATGGTGGTTGAGCAGGCTGTTTATGTCTAGCAGACCCACAATCAATTTAAGATTATAGATTAAAATAATAAAATGTAGGAGGCGCTAACCCAAACCTCTTCAGAGAAAACACAGGAGTTGATCTATATAACTTTAGATTAGGCAATTATTTCTTATATTGACATCAAGGGCGCAAGCAACAAAGGAAAAATTAAATAAATTGGACTTCACCAAAATTAAAAACTTTAGTGCTTCAAAGGAAATCATTAAAAAAAGAGAAAAGACAACCCAAAGAAAATATTTGCAAATCACATATCTGATAAGGAACTTGTATCCATAATATATGAAGAACTTTTACAACTTAACAATAAAAAATGCAATTCTGTTAAAGATGGTTAAAGGCTTTGAAGAGATACTTCTCCAGAGATGCAAACGGCCAATAAGTATATGAAAAAATACTCAACTTCATTGCTCATTAGGGAAACCAAAATCAAAATTGTGATGCAATACCTCTTCATACCTACTAGTAAAGCTATCATTTAAAAAATAAAAATAACAAGTGTTGCTGAGGGTGTGGTAGAACTGGAACTCTCATACATTGTTGTTGGGGATATACAGTGATGTAGTTGCTATGGAAAATAGTTTTTTAGGTCCTCAAAAAGTTAAACACAGGGCTGCCATATGACCCAGTAATTCTGATGGGGTGGGGGGAAGGCAGTCCTGAACAAACTCCACAAATAGTTTTTTTTTTTTATAACTTTTTTAAAAAAGATTTATTTTTATTTTATTTATGCATACAAGAACTAGGGTGTATGCCAGAGGTGTGGTGGGTGAAAAAATTCACCAGAGACAGAATGGGGAGCAGAACAGGCAAATCAACTGAAATACACAGCTGAGGGAAACAGCAGGCGAGATAGGAGAGGTCTGCTGCGCCATGTGAGTTAGCTCCCTGGTCAGGGATCAAACTCAGGCCATAGTGGCTGGGATAGCTTCATAGCACTGAGACTTAACCCCTGCACCACCAGGGAGACCTAGGATGCATAATCTTTTTAGAGAAAGACCTGATAGGTGGAGTGAACTGTTTAGTGATTTAAATATTTGAAACATCAACATGTGATAAACCAAAAATGTTGTTAGTCAATATGGAATGTATATTTGATTCAGGCTCAAAATAAGGATTTTGATGTCAGAAATAAGTATTGGTGAGGACATGGGGAAATAGGAACACTCCTACACTATTGGTGGAAATATACCCAGGTCTAGCCCCTATGAAAACATATAATATGGAGGTTTCTCAAAATATTTAAAATAGAAATACCGTATGATCCTGTAATTTCACTTGTTATTTATCCATAATGCAAAAACATTAATTCAAAGGGATATAAAGCACTTCTATGTTCACTGCAGCACTATTTACGATAGCCTAGCTATGGAATTGAACTAAGTGCCCAAGGACAGATAAATGGATTAAGAAGATGTGATATTATATACTGATGAAGTACTTCTTAGCTCTAAAAAGAGATGAAATCATGCCTTTTGAGACTAGATGGAACTGGAGGGGATTATGCTAAGTGAAAGAAGACAGAAATAGTGAATGATTTCACTCATGTAAAATATAGAGGAAAAAAAACCAAAAAAACAGGCAAAAATAAACCAAAACAAAGCTTAGAAATATGACTGCAGAATTGAGGCTACTCCAGAGAGTCTATTGGGGTGGAAACAAAGGATGAGGGAGCCCACTGGTACACATAATCTGTGGGTGGGTGTGGTACAGTGATGGACATCTAAGGAGGTATGAACCTATTCCTCTAAATCATATAGAGTGTTGTAACTAACGTTACCTCAATTATGAAAAATTAAAAAATAAAAATTTAAACAAAGATTTTTTTTAAACTAATTTCCATACCTGTTCAGAGAATGGGCTGCATCAGTTAGAAGTACTCAAATATATGCAGAGTAATTGTGTGTTACAGAGATATTTGAGTCAGATAATACATAAAATTACTCTCAGAAATGAGGGTTTATCATATAATCATGTGTACTCCATGGAGATTTTCTTAACTTTGGGTGCACATCAACAAAACCTAGGAGGGCACAAAAATACAAATGCCTAGGCTGTCCACAGATTTATTGTGTTATAATATCTGGAGATAAAAGCTGGTAGTCAGTATTTTTTTAATGACCCCCATGACTCTAATATACAGTTGTGTTTAAAAGCCATTAATGTTGGATATATGTATTTTGTGGCTATGTAATTCTGGAAATGACTAAATTTCACTATTTACATAACTGCATATTTAGAGAACACAAGCTAATAGAAAAGTTACCTAATTTGAGTATAATGTTTAGTACAAATGCTGTATTATATTGCTGTAAAATTCACTAATAACTGAATTAAGAAATAGCCATGCATGCAAAGTAGTAATTTTCAATAGGCCATTTGTTTGCCAGTTAGAAAAATAAATTCAGAAACCAAGTTAACAATGAAAATAAAAATGATAGCAAATTTTTGTTGTTCAGTTACTATGCGATAAACAATATCGGAATTTTATTGTTTATCTAAATTGTACAATAGTTCTAAGTGTTAAGTAGTATTATTTGGTTCATTTTTATATTTATTATATTCATTATATTCTTCATTTTTCATCTATCCAATTATTAAATTCATTCATAAAATATTTATAATTTATGCTGTGCATGTTTATATCTATCTGTCTGTCTCTCCATATAACCATATTAGAACATTTGTACAAGATTCATGCAAGCAATAACAGTTGGAGAAGCTACTGGGATCCAGGCATTCCAGGAACCAGAACTCTTCTTCATGATCTGTATAGTTGAGTTATTCATGACTGACAGAGTGATATTACTTGCATAAGAGTTTTCTGCCTTTTTTTCATCCTGTTTGTCAAAGATAAGTCTGTAGTTGTCCATGAGAACTTTCACTTCCTGAGGGCTAAGAGTAGTTTTGGGTTGTAAAGAAACTCAGGGAAAAAGGAAAAGATGTTATAGAGTTTTACAAGAACTTAGAAACAGGGCCTTTTGATGAAGAGAATGGAGTACACTTTATTTAAGTATATTTGAGTGATTTTACATTACTTTCTCTCACCTTCCCTCTTGGGGGCTTCTTGAAAATGTTTTGTTCATCTTTGACTGTTAAATTGTTAAATCAGTTTGGGGGTTTGCTCAGATTTCCAAAACAGTGAACACTGTAGATCCCTAGGTCACTAAATCCTTAAAAGTTTTTGAAGCTACTGCCTAAACAGAATGGGGAGAAAAAGTAAAAAAAAAAAAAAAAAAAAAAAAAAAAGATCATATATAGCTTAGGCTAGAAAAAAAGGAATGAAAGATCTCTTTTAGCATAGCATTATCATATTAATGCCATTTTCAGTTGTAGTTAGGTCCCCAATTCCAAAGTGTGAAAATTCAATTTTTAGTACATTGCACTTGAGTGTAAAAACTAATTTTTATTTTTGCCCTATCTTACATGAAAATAAAAAAATCAAAAAACTAAGCTTACTTTTGAAACATAAGATTAAAATTAATTTTTCACAGTAGTTTATTATTCATTAACTTGTGAACACAGTATTGTTGATGATTGTGCATTTATATAGCACTTTTTATTAGTAGACTAAATTAACACATAGTTTACAAGTACTTATTAGCTATTCTGATAATTGACTGAATCACTTTAAGTTGCAAATAGCAAACGAGTCCTTATTACTATTATATCATTAGATGATAGTGCTGTTCTTACTATCATGAATAATAATGATTCATAGAGCATTACATATTTCCATCTCAAAATGAGAATTTAAAGCTATTTATAATCATCAAGGTATAGTCTATGCCACTGCATGAAAAGATTTAGAAGGCTGCATGTGGAAGATTCATTTGTAGCTTATATGATTGGCAGAACTTTTGAAATGCAAGTCACAGAACTTGTAGGACATTTGTGACAGGCTGAATACACAGAGTCTGATGGTCAATTCCAATTCCACTTAGGTTGTATAGATATGGATGTAAAGCAATGTAGGTCATTGTGGCTGACACGAAGCATAAAAAGCAGAGTCTTCAAGGAGTTATTCTCAATTGAAAGTGACACACAATAATAAGAAAACAATTCTAGGCAAAACAAATAGTAGCAACCTGAAACATGAGAAGAAAGAAAAAAGAAAAGGAAAAATATAGTGGGGGAAAGGGAAATAATTTATTCAGGGTAGAGTTGTGTTTGAAAAATATATTCCTAAAATTATCAAAAAGTTAAGACATGAATCCACCTGGTTATTTTAGCAATCACAGCATAAATGCATAATTGAAATTATCAGTACTTTTATTAGCCTATTATATTCTCTAAGATCACACATTAAAAATAAAACATTAGTTAAGGCATATACAATTTGAAGGGCAGAAATAATTAGATAAAAATATAGTAAAGAACAGGTACAAGCATGCAAACAGATATAAATTTTCTCCAGAAAGTCTTGAGTTGATTAAACTATGTCTATATATTTAGCTTAAATTTAGGTGTTTGGTTTAACAATGAATGTTTAAATTCTGTCTGGGCTTGAGAAATATCTGGAACACATTATGTAAAAAAACAGGGTCTGGGATTCCTGGGACATTGTATGGTTTTTGCAGAAGAGGCATGTTTTTTGTTTTTTGTTTTTTGTTTTTTGTTTTTTTTTGAATCTAGGACTTGGTAACACTTTAGCTAACCAGCACAGACCATTTGCTAAATTAATGCTAAGATGTTGGTACTCTCCTCCTAAGAGTTTCTCAAAATAATCTATATAGACCAGAAAAATGCACCTAGACCTGACAATTTTTTCCCTATGAAATTGGCAGTGTTAGTCCTACTGCTAAGCTTCCCTCTCAAATTCCAAAGTTCAAATTTGCATATTTGCCTGTGAGTTACTTTTTCCAGACCCCTTTTTGCTTTAAAATTTCTAGCAGGTTAGTTAGGAGTGAATTGTGATTACAGCCCTATCAACTTTGTGAGACTACACCATTATCTTAATTGTGGCACACCTCTTTTAGGTTAAAAACAAAATTTTAGCAACTCTTTCATTTCTAAGTACTGATTATAAAAGTGATAATAATGACTTTTCACTAAATTGCCCATATCAATATAAAATGTAAAAAATTATCTTCTTTTAATACCTTCATCGAATTTCTTTTTAATCTATCAGAAAGATAAAAGATAAATCTTTTTGGTTATTTGCTATTTGCTTTTAGTTTTTTATATTATTCTGGTCCTAGTTCTGTCTCTGAGTGTTACCTCACCTCTTTTCCAACTCATATTAATGCTCTCGGTAAAACACAGAGTCTGCAACTTGTCTCTATGACAAAAGCCCCTTCAACCTGTTTTAGTTAGTCTCTCTTTTTTTTTTTTTTTGGTTGGGGGGCAGAGAAAGAGATGCACAAGTCAATCTTGATTAAGATGTTCCACTATCCACAGATTTCAAAAAGAGTTAAATCACAAGGGTTCAGTTCCAGCAATTATGTTGGGATTGTTTGCAAAAAGGGAGGACTATTTCTACTGCCCTCACCTCCTTTCTCGTTTCTGGCCTCTTTCAATTTCTCTTTTCCCCTGCTCCTTTTTTTCTTAGTTCCCTCTCTCAATCTTCAACTTCCCAAACTTTTTCATTACTTCATTGGGCACATGGTCAAAGTTACCATATCTGAATTTTCTGGTTCATGAAAACTCTAATTCATTCATAGTTATAAATTAATTGTCTCTAATTTCCATTTCAAAAAGTCATAGGGAATAAGTGGATTGGCTCAGCTTCAGTGAGGTATATCCCTTAACAACAACAGCTGGGAGGCATTGGTTGTAAAAACACCATGTGGACGAATAGGTGACCAATTTTACATTTTCACTAATTCTACATCAGAATTTGCATCTACTACACTTTCCTCATTTTCCTGTCACTTTTAGTCCATTTCTTAGTCTGAAGACTACTCTAGTTGTTTTATCCTACAATATTATATTTCTATTAATAGATTTTAAAAATACATATGTATGTTTTTAAAACTTGAAATTAATTTTAAGCAAACTGCAATTGATTATAATAACTTTATAACACCTTACTTTAACTTTACATTTCAAGTAGTTCTAGTGACTAGAACTTTTTTTTTTTCATCAGCACATGAAAAGTTTATTAAGGAAAAGAGGAAAAAAGTAAAAGAAATGCCTGCATAGACACAGGTAGACAGGAGAGCTGCATTTTTGAAAGAGGTATATTTAAGAAAAGAAACACCTGCATAGACACAGGCAGTGTCAAAATTTTCCTATTTATACATTCTGATGTTACTATTCTCATGACTATTTCACAGGACTATTTTATCTTCTAAGATTTTATTTGGAAAAATTCTAAATTCTTACAGGATGTATCTTCTAAGTTAATCAGTGTTCTCAAGAGAAACAGAATTAATAATAAATCTACAGCTATATCTAGGTTATATATCTATGTAGATATATCTACATAGGTATTAGATATTTGTATATACCTGCATATATACATACATACATGTATGCATAGGCTATATATTTGGAGAGATATTTTGTTTTGGCTAACAGATTGTCAAGGATGGCACATCCCAAAACTACAGTGTAGGCTAGAATACCAGAGAGTAGTTTGAGTTTGAAGGTAGTCTGCTGGCAGAATTCTTTCTTGGTCTGGGAAAATCAGGTTTTGTTCCTAAGATCTTCAGGTGATCAGAGGAGCACCACTCATGTTATGGAAGATAATCTGCTTTACTCAAACTCTACTGATTTAAATAATCTAAAAAATACCTTTAGAGAAACATTTAGAATGGTGTTTGGCCAAAAATCTGAATACCAAGGTGTAGTCAAGTTGAAACTTAAAAAATTAACCATCAAAACTTTGTTTGAGCTACTTTAATAATTATTTCTAGTTTAACTGCAGCAAGTTGAAGAATAATATTGAGAGGAGCAAATGCAAAACAGTGTCTGGACCATCACTTAAAATTAATTTAATCAGACTTATTTTTATTATCAACAAAATCAAATTTGAATATGATATTGAAATGATACTTTAATAATAGAAGTTAAAGAACACCTCTTCAAGGCACAAGTATGATATAAGCATTGTAATGAGTAGTGAAAATAGGCAAACAGTTCTCAACTCTAAAATTAATGTAGTTAAGTGAGATAGTCTCAAACCTCCTTCCTTTATCTCTCAAAACTTTATATATTATCTTCAATCTTGCCTGCCCTGACTTAACCATGTAAAATTCAAATCCATCCTATTTCTCCTATCATATACTTCATTCCCTCCTTCCTGCCATGCTTTATCTTTTTGCCCTAGAAATTGTAATATCATAACATAGTCTATAATTTCTTTATCTCTAATTGTTCACTGTCTATCTCCACTACAAAGAATTGAAAGAGGATAGATAGTGTTGCACATTTTTTTCCACTGATGTATCTAGAATGGTGTCTAGTATGCAGAAAATGCTCAATATTTGTTGAATGAATGAATGTTTCTCCAAGCAACAGTCAGCCAATCATATCACATCACTCTTTAGACGTCTGATGGCAAAACGAAATTTATTTTTTCCTTGTGACTTACAAAGTCATAACTAATTGCTTCCATCTCCCTCAAGCATTTTTTTCTCACACTGTTCTCTCCCCAAGTAAGCCAACTTCCTTTCTGTTTCTCACACATGCCAAATTTTCTCAGGCCTTAGGGCCTTTGTTCTAGCTAGCCCCACTGTCTGGAATTCTCTCCAAGTGATCTTCGCCAGCATGAATTTTGTTATTCAGATCTTGGTAGAATTTTCCCATTTAGCAAAACATTTTGGTCACCAAAACTAAAAGAGTCACTCTGTTACTTGACATACTGCATCTTATTTTAATAATTTGCATACCTTTTACTATTAACTGATTTTTTTTCCAGTTTGTCTTTGTTGTATCTCTGTCTTATACTAGCAAGCAAACCTGCCAAAGATCTGTTCACTCTTTTTCCCTTTGCATTCCAGGCCTTTAAATACCATTTGACACACAGTAGTTACTAAATAAATAGTTATGAAATAAATCGGTCTGACATTTAGCATGTTAATATGTTGACAATATCAATAAATTCTCACTTTTAGCTGACTTAGATTAAATTTATAGAGTTCTAAATGACAATCATTTGATAAGAATTAAATGAATAAAGATATTTAACTGACTTACTACTGGAAGAAGCAATTTCCAAATTCAGGCTATCCTGATGTGCTCAATAATATAAACTATAAAGAAACAAAACATAAAATAATTTATTGGGGTCTTTTTAATGTAACAACAAAAGGAGTATAAATCATGACAATGGATTTCATATGTGGAAAAGCAGGTTTTATGTTTTCAGTTCCTCTCTTCACCCATCTTCCCTTCCTGTCAGAATTTACTTCCTGATATGAGAAGCTATTTCCCCACTTATCAATATCCAGGTATCTAACTTTAGGTGTCAGATTTTATAATCGTTTCAGATTTTCTGGAACATCTTTTTTATTTATTTCCCGGTCCATGACCAGGTATTCTTTGACTAAGTAGATTTCAAAGAATAGTTAAGATTTCCCACAAGTATCCAGTTTTCTTACATATCAAAAATATTAAGTAGAGGCTTGGGATGCTTTAAATATAGGATAGAAATTCTAGAGAGAACCTAGAAACTGTACAACACATGTGTATAGTTAAATAAATATCATAAGTCAATATACAATAGGAAAAAATGTCATGGGGCATTAAATAGCACAGAAAGAATTGCTATAGTTGTTTTGTATTAAAATCAATTTATCTTTAATGCTCAGTAACAGTGCCTGTTATTAAATGGAACTGTATCAATCAGTCAGGCTTTAACAAAAGAACTGGGGAGGAGATGAACAAAAATTTAGGCTTCAACAGTGTTTGGTGAATTAATAGATGTTATTTGTCTTATAGTTTGCTCATCCTTTAGATACTTTTTTGCATTTTCATTACTTTTTACCAAAGCCAACGTCACTCTTCATGTCTCAGATATAAAGAACTATGTGATCTCGAATTATCTCTATTAGCAGCTGAATTTCCTTTGTGCTTACTTTCTGACTTGCACTGCTTATTTAATCCTTACAACAGACCTACCTGTTAGGTAGTGTTATACATATTTTGCAGGTGAGGAAACTTAGTCATTGAAAAATAAGTTGGTTTCCTAAGGCCAAAAAGCTAGTAAATGACACAGTCAGAATCTAAACTCAAGCATATCCTAAACAGAAAAATTCTTAATATGTAAACAGTTCTCTTCCTAATTTCTTTAATTAGCCTTCCTATTTGTTCTTTTCTCTTCCTGAACATTAGGTCAGATCACCCTAGTATATGGTATTACTTTGTTATTCTCACAAGTAGCTACCCTTTAAATTTGTTTTCTTTATTACTTTTGAAGAACTAGTTTTTTCCCTTTGTAACATCTTTGATGATGTAAACTTTCTCTTCTGTCTCCAGCTCATTACCACATCTTCTGAACTTGATCCATTGAAACTTGACTTCTCTTGTCTGAACGATATACAACACCTTTCAAACATCAAAGTCAATAGGCTTTTCTTTAACTTTTTTGATCTTATTAAATAAATAACTCAGGGTACATGGTTTTTGGCTTCAGAAATGTGTTTGTTTGAATCATGCACCTGTCATTTCCATCTAAGGATAAAAGGGGCAAAATGTAATACTGTCATATATCTACCATTCAACTTCCCAGTTACACTTGCTCAATTAATACTACCCCTGTGTGGTTGTTATAATCACTCAAGAAATGTTCATAAATATGAATAGGGAGAAGTATATTTTTTCCTTTGAAACTCTTTTTAATTTCCTGACATATGCTTATATATGTCTGATACATATTTTCTGATTCTTCCTTCAACACTGCCTGTACATGAGTCTTGGCAAAGGTTCCGTCCTTGAATTGCTTTTTTCTTTCTGAGAAAAAGTTTTGCCTGTGTGACATCATTCACTATCAAAGCACCACCTGCTACCTTTATGCAGAGAATTTCCAAATCAACTCCTGTTGTATGTCTTCTCTCTGAAGTGTCAAGTCCATATTCCCAATTGCCCCCTACACGTCTTCACTTGAATTTTATGCCAGCATATCAAAATCACAATCTACAGATAAAGATGAGAAAAAGCTTTCTTCCTTCCAAAATTCTTAATCTTGTTCTCCAAATTTTATATTTTCACTGCTACTTTTGTGCTTCTCACTAAAGTTTAAATATTTGATGCTAACTTGCATATCTGCAACTGTAGTATCTACCTAATATAATCACATAATATCAATATCAAGCATGTATTATGTATAATATTGAAACTGAAAAAGCAGAGAGTTTTATTATCCCATTTTATGACAGGTGAGTAAGTAGAACTACATATGCAGCTAAAAGTGGGGAATCAGAATGAGAGCCAAGGTTTCCAAAATCCTAGACCATAGTTATTGCCAGTTACAAACCTGAATCTGATGCCAGTTTTAAGTAATTTTGTTCCTATACTGTTTACTTTCAAATTCACTAATGCTACTCTTCTTCATGTTTTCTTTATTAGGAATGGGTCTATAATTGTCAAACTTGTTTAATTTTAGAATACACACTGAGTAAAACTACAACATTAAAATACAACATTAGCCCAGTTCACATACATTCAATATTACTATAATTCTTAGTGATTAATGAAGCTCATTTTCATTGAGTCATATGTACTATGAATTCTAATAGATGTAATCTACACCCAGGATCCTATTTAATCTTTACAACAAGCTGTGATATTCCTGTTCAGATTCCTCTCACACACCCACAGAAAATTAATGCAATCCATATTTGCCTAGTGGGTAAGCAACAGAACTAGAATATAAGGGTTTGTCTGCCTCCAAAATTCTTTCAAATGTGAGAACCATCTGTCTTCCTAAACTTGTCTACTAAGTGTATATTCAAGCTGAATTTACCGTTCATGAAATAGTCTCAATTTCTCAATTCATTTCTGTGTTTTGACATACCATTCCCTGGAATACCTTATTTACCCTTTCACATACCCATCTTTCAAAATATATCAGCTGCTGAGAGTTATCATGGTAACTTGACAGCAGTCCCTTTCGACAATTAAACTCTGTGTGATTATAGTCTACACATCTTTGCTCCTACCAAAGCATGGAGGTCAGTGCTTTGCACATAAAAGTAAATGTGCAAGGTGTTAACTCTACACTGCATTTAATGTAGAAAACCACCCAATGATCTTGACGATTATAGAAGAAAATTCTGAGAAGAGAAGAAAACACAGGACAAAGCAAAAACAGAATGTTATGATTTGCCTGAAGCATACCAGGTCAAAAGCATATCAGTATGATTTGAGTATCAATGATATTTCTTGAAAACCTGCTAGGGACTAAGTATTATGACCTACAAATGGCAAATTGGAAAAGTGATCTTTCTTACTACTACTAGGCTTACTAACTATGATATAAATAAAAGACACGTACAACTCGTATAGATCAAACAATACAAGGTTAAATGCTGAAATTACATACTGAGTAAGAAAAGTTGTGAGTTCTTTGGCTATATCCGTCTCTCCAGAGTTATTTACTACTTTCCAAGGCAGGTGAGAGTTCTATCTATGGCTATGCAGTTCCTTTGTCTAGATAATAAATTGTATCCTTCTATTTTCCAATTTATTAATAACTATAACCTATCCTTCAGGAAACTTTGACACTTGCATAAACAGCTAGACTCTGCTTCATATTTATATATGCAAGCTTGAAGGTTTAGGTGTAGCTGCATGAGAACTGGTTATTTTGCCTTTTCATTTTAGTTAATTATATGTATCCTTAGCTTCTAAGATATTATTTATTGGCCTCCTTGAGTACAATGGTGTTCCAGAAGTCAGTATATCAAAGAGTTGTATATCCTCTAACTATTCCTCTTTGATTTACTCAGAGACTGCCACATATTGTAATGCTACTTCAGAATAACAGGATGCAGTTCCCTTCCATTAGTAACAAAAGCAATTACTCAAAGAGAGGCACAGTGTCTTCATTCTGCCTCTGTTGCGCTATCCAAATTAGGATCCACTTCTATGAGAAACTGCTGGTCTCAAAATTGCTAGCTTATTGTAGTTGCCCAGTGATTCATTTCATTTTTGAAGTTAAACCTGTTTGATTATGCCATAATTTTAATCTATGTACTTTTATGAATTTCAGTTACTTCAAGACTGTAAGAGGATGGTTCATATGTTTTGAAGGAGGAATCAAGCTGTTTATTCTCTGGTGAGCCTTAAAATTTAGAGAAATTCCGTACTCCTTGCTTCCAGCTCTGCTTCTCTCACTTAATCTTCGTTGTCAAATATTATATTTTTAGACTTTTGTTTTCACCATGCATCCCTGCTCTTAGACAGTGCCAAGTTGAAGATATGCAGCCTTTTGTTCAGAAGTTGAACAAATATGTGCATCCCTGATCCCCTGAGTAGTTTTGCCTGCTTGTTATAAGTACTTTTCCATTATGGACTCATAAAGTACAATTAATCACTTTTGGAATTATTTCCTTCATATGCTTCTCTGACAATGACTCCTTCAGGGAAATGACCATGCCTGCCCCATACTTTGTACAATTAGATGAATGAATGAAGCTTATGCACAGTCTTTCAGCACTATTTTATTACTTTTCACTGCAATGTCCTGTCACTTCCTTTGAATTGTTTCAAGTGATATCATTACACTCATTATCCCATAGTTTTTCTAAGGCATCAATCTTCCACAAAAATATATACTTGCATGATTAGAACAGGAGTTGGCTTTGCCCATGCTTTCCTTTTTTTCCTTTGTACAAGTAAAAATAGCATTTATTCTAATTTTAAAAAATGTAAGAAGTCTTTAATAAATAGTGCTGGGAAAATTGGTAAGTTGCACATTAAAGAATGAAATTGAATCACACACTAATACCATACACAGAAATAAATTCCAAATGGAATAAAAATTTAGATATAAGGCCAGCAACAATAAAATCCATAGAATAAAACATTGACAATACAATATCGACACTAAAGATATTTTGCTGGCTCAACCCCTATGACAAAGGAATTTAAAACAAAAAAAAAATAAAACAATTGTGTTTACCTCAAGTTAAAAAGCTGTTAAAAAGCAAAAGAAAATCTAAAATGCTTAAATAGACACCCTACTAAATGGGGAAAAATATTTACACAACATATAACTGATAGGAGATCACTATCTAAGATATAAAAAACTTATACAGTTCAACAACAGCAACATCAAAAATAATCTAACAAAAATGGGCAGCAGATATGAACAGACAATTCGCTAAAGAGGATATCTGGAAGGCCAAAAGACATATGAAAAAATGTTCGTCATCACTCCTCATAAGAGAAGTACAGAGTGAAAGCTCAGTGAGATAACACCTCACACCTGTGAAAATGACACATCACAAAAATACCCCCAAAAAGTACTGGAGAGGATATGGAGTAAAAGGAACCCTATTATAACGCTGGTAGGAATGTGAACTGGTGAAAGAAACCCTTATAGAAAGCAATTTAGATGTAAGTCACAAAATCACCTTGGGCATATAGCCACAGACTATGAAACCATTAACAAAAAACCCATAGGTTTTGCAATATTCACTGCAGCATTATTTCCATTAGGTAGGACATGGAAGCAGCCTAAATCTCCTTCTACAGGGCAATGGATCACAAAGATGTTGTACATAAATTCCACATAAAATTACATAACCACAAAAAAGGGTAAAAAGCAGCTATTTTAACAAAATGGAGGGAATGTGAAAAAAATTATATGCAGTGAAGCAAGTCATAATCTAACAACAATAAAAAATATTATTGAGCATTCATATAGCAGATATACTGACAGCATAAAATACTTCCCCAAAGTAATAGACATCAACAAACACCCTGAGTGCTCTAAGGTTAAGAACAATGAGTTGGCTTTGGGGACACATGGGATGGTGGTGGGGGAAATTGAATATAACACTAAAAAATGTAGGCTGGAAAAAATATTTTTGTTCACAGATTGGAATTAAAGTGGGTGAACATACTTCTCCCTTATTTCTGCTACCTTGAATCTATGTCTGTATGATTTAAGTAGATCATTTTCTCTTCTTAGAAGGTAAAGTATCTTTCTGGAAAGTCGCACATAGAACTTGAAAAAAAAATGATTCAAGAAAAAAAGAGAGGTTAACTGAGTGAACTACTGCCGAGAGATAAGAATGTGAGGACACAGAAGCAATAATGGGAAATGATAACACGGGGGCTAAGGCAACCAGGCAAAAATATAGTCAAGTTTGTCACTGGAATCTCATGTATCATATTTATCATCCTCCAAACCCTTTGCATAAGTTTATTTCTCCCCTAGTCCTGTACTTTCCTTCCTCTAATATTTCATTTTTTCTCTTCTCATTTTACTTCCATTTTTGTTTTTCTCCTCTATTAATATGCTTATCTAAATCTATGCCTTTTTAGGCATTCTGACCCTTCACAGCACATGTGGGTAAATGAAGCCATGAACACAGTCCCCCTCATTAATGTTCATGTGCCAGCTACACTGTAGTCTACTCTATAATCCCTCTTGTTGGCTCACACTATGTAACTGAAATTCTATTTTGCTTTCAGAATAGGTTTCAGGTCCTTTGTTGGGATTTCTGCCTAGAAACTAGGACTTCCTCCTTCGATTGTAGTCACTAACATTAGTCATGCTCCAAGTCAGAAAGGCCAGCCAGAACCGTCCTAATGCTACTCAAATAATTGTTAGCATATACTTCAGAGTGTTGCTGCAAAATTCTACCTGCCAATTTTTATGGCATTGAATATCAATACCAACCTGGGTTCAATGTACTTTTTTTATATGGAGATTTGAACTAACCTGTGACCCTCTGGAGCAATCTGTTAAGCTGTAGTAGAAGTCCATTCCTTAACTTTCCTTTAAACTTTCTGAGTTCTGTCATCATATCCCAAAGGCTCTTTATAATATCCCTGACTTTCCAATAACATAATAATTGCAGATATTTTATTTTAAACTTTATGTTTATGTCAGTAAAAATAATTAGCCTGCTTATTAGCAGAAAGAAATCTTGTTAGTAGAAATTTCTGATAAAGCAAGAATGCAAAAGGACAATAAATATGTCACTTATGTAGGCGCTGGATGCAGGGGCAGGGCATGTATGTGGAGACTAATAGAGTCATATTCACATCACAGTGGAGCTGGAGGGAATAATGCTAAGTGAAATAAGTCAGAAGGAAAGAAACAAATACACGATGGTGTCACGTGTGGAATATAAAGAAAGCAAACAAAGGGTCAATATAAAGTTAAAATAACCTTTGAAAGCTGACTACAGAACTGAGAAATCCAGAGGGGGAGGGGTGGAACAGAACAAAGTAGCGAGAGAGCACAATGGACTAGGTGGTGGACTATGGGGTGCTTTGTTGAGGGGAGTACTATGGTAAGTGTACCTGAAGGAAGGGATCCCATATTCCAAAATACCAACAACAAAGTAAACCAACAGTACCTAATTAAAAAAAAAAAACTACTTAAAAATAGTTTAATATAGAGGAAAAAAGAAAACTGTAGTCATTAAAATATGGTACATGCTCTGATTAAGGGAAACATAGTCATACTATGTAATGACATTAGTCATACTAATTCAAAGTTCTTGTCATTTACTGTATTCAGTAATGATTAAAGTTTTCTAATTATGATGAATATTCTTCGTATTGGAGAAGACAGAAAATGAGGAGAAAAAACTCAATTTGATATTATAGATTTTTTTTGCAAACTTCTTGCTAGCAGGCTTCATTACAATGGAGTAAAATGATACAGTAAATAATATCAATTAATTTTATTGTAAATTTTATTGAATAACAATGGTACACACTGCAGCTGTGTGCTGAGACTATGAGTGCACTCCACATAGCATCAGGGCTGCAGGCTCATGTAGAAGAGTTCACCAGTCTTTCAATAAATGTACAAAAATGCCACAGCTTCTGAATAATTTGTTGGACCCTGTAATTGTAATATCACATATGCATGTTTTTCTTTATATATTATAAAATAAATTCACTTTGATCCTAAACTTCTTTTAGGATTTTCTGCAATCTTTATGGCCAATTATATAATATATGGTATATATATATATAAAAAGTTTAGAACCTGAATGAAAACATTTAAAAACAATGCTATATCTAGGAGATTAAACATTTCTAAGATTCCCTGATAAAGGGTACCACATACATAAATCCCAGAGGCAAGAAGTGTAGGTATTTGGCTGACTCATTAGAGTTAAAATAGGAAATGAGACCAGATAGGTAGACACAGCTAGAGTATTAAAAAAAAAAAATTAAAACTGTAGTTAAAGAAATGGGACTTTATCTTAAAGGTTATTTTAACCTGAAATTTATTGAAATATTTCAAGCAGAAGGAAGGCATGCCTATATTTCTATTTTAGGGAGAGTCATCTATCAGGATAATGGAAAATGGGCTAGCTGAAGAGGAAAATTAGGCAACCCCCTCAGTGGTGGAGGTGGCAATGGACTTGGTTCTAAATCTGAGTAGTCACACTGTCAGCAGAGAAAGATATCTAAAGTAGGGAATGTGGGAAGCCTGGGTGAAAACAAGACTTGTGGGAGACATTTTCCAATAGATGAATTGAACAAGTTTTCTAGTTATCATGTACTGGGCCAGAGGAAATAGGAATAGAAGGGTTTGAATAGAAAAAAAAAAAAAAGAATGTTATGAAGTTAGCTCTGGAAATTTGAGATTTTCTGACTGTAATTCTACAACTGTAAGCTAATTCTCTACTTAAACATTAATTATACAAATACCATATGTTTACAAAATGTTTCCTGCAGCTGCCTCTTAGTGTTTGGGGAATATTGTATTTCTCTGCTGGTCTGGTGAAGACTGCCTTTTTTGTCTTTAGCAAAAAGAGAATAGCATCTAGTAAACTGCTCCCTTCAAGTCTCAGCCACTGCTCACAAAGATTAGTGAGATTGTCATTTTCTATTTTTTTTTCATGGTGTAGTGGGTAAGAACACAAATCCTGGATCCACTTTGACTTGGTTCATAACTCCATTTCTTAAATTTAGAATCTTTGTGGTCTAGACCATTGTACATTTCCTTTTCTTTAATCTTCCAACAGTAAAACAAACAGACAAAAATAGTAATTGTCCCTACTTCCTAAGACTGAGTTGCTTGTAAAGTGAATTCTCAGCAAATGTTCAGTATCATACATTTCAATATTTCTAGGTAAAAACCCCCATTTGACTCTCTTCCTTAGATTTTGAAATCTGACCATTTGTCCCTCAATATATATAGTTATGCACTCGTAAATAACTTATGAGGTTAGTTTGCTAAATTGTAAGATCGTGTGAATTCAATTATTAAAATTTGAGATTGCATTTTGAGGCATAATTCTGGAATAAAGATGAGGAGATTCAGTAGAAATGGATAAATGTTAAAGAAAAATGAATCTCTATAACCTATGTGGGCAGCTACAAGTTTAGGATTATAAAGTTATAGTAATTCTTCTGAGGTGGATGGAGTAAATTAGTGGATGAAGGGATATCTATAGATTTCATATATTGTTACTTATGCTGGACTACTGTACAATGACCCTTCTGAAGTAAGATGGTTAAATCTCTAAATTAGTGATTTTCAAATATCTTTGCATTAGAATATGATTCTAATTTCAAAAGTGTGCCTGAATGTTGAGATTTTTCTCAGATTCTAATGTCAGCCAAATTTGAGAAAATTTACTCGAGGGCAATTATGTTATATTCTCTTGCTCTGAATTCCTGCTAGGGAGTTATACAGTCAGTTATAAAAAGAGAGGATACAGAATTTTACTCTATTTTTTATTACTTATTTTATACATTTTCAAAATACCAACAGCAAATATAAATCCTGACTCATGATATGTTTATTGTGCTTTACTCAAATTGGTACAGAGATTTTGAAAACAAGAGGGGAGATCTAACGTTTTGGACTTACTATCTTACTTAAAATAAAATTTCTAAATCATTGAAATGAGTTCTAAATAGTAATTAGAAGTAGGCTTTTGTTGTATTCTATATACTCATTTTTCGCTAAGGTTGGTGAAACTCAGGTTTCACTAAGATCTGTTAATTTTCTTTTCTTTTGCAAGTATTCTAGCTTACTTATTTTTCCAGATACCAAAAACAAAACAAAACTGTACATTGTTGAAAGTTTAAGTTAGCTGCTCAGTACAAGAAGGAAATCTGAAGAGGGTTTTTGTTTTTGCCACAAAGGCAGAAGTAAAAATCCTGTGTGTGGTGTGTCTTACTGCAGCCTTAGAGAGACAGTCTGCCCCAGTAGGGAGTGTGGTCCCATCAAGCTCCTTCCTTGGGGACTCCTTATACAGGCAGTATATGTGTCATAGCATTCCTGTTTCCTATATGTTAGTGCAATTGTAGGTTTTAGTTGTTATTTGGTATGACTTGATAGGTTGTGTTTTGGATCTGGGACCCTAAAAAATGTTTCCATATAAATTAATGGTAATTGCTTCTTAGCTTTACACAACTTTGACTTAGGAAAGCTTTCTTAAGGACCATCTATTTTCCAATGGTGGGGAAAACCTGTATGCTAGGACTGTGATTTTTGCATCTGAATCAGTGTTTAAATTATGAGTGTTAAAATTGATTAACACTGTATACAGTACTTACCTCAGGTGGATATGAAAATTATATTAAATAGAAAATGAAAAAGACCCAATTTTATACCTAGGAAACTAGCATATGAATTTTATCAAAACATTCTACATAGATGAAGTTAATAAAATATCATAGTTTGTAAATACAAATGTATAATTTCCTATGGAATTGTGGAGATAGAATAATATTTATTTATATTTATTTAACCTAATTTTTTGCCTGAAAATATGTTGTAGTAATGTTTCAGACAATGAATGGAACATAGAACAAGATAAGATATGGTGAGTACCCACTTACAATCTATGTGAGAAGATAAATAATCTGCCAAAAAGACACTGCAATTATTTTTACTTGTTTTATACATTTATATATCACATTTTAGTCCAAATGAATTTAAGGTTTCATTGTAGGCAGATTAATACCTCCCCTCCCCAGAAAATTCTTATCCCCAGAATCTAACAATATGTTGTATTACAAGGCAAATGGGAATTAGGCTGCAGGTGAATTATGGTTGGTAAACTTCTGACATGGAAGTGGGGAGATTATATTGGATTATCTAGTGGATCTAATGTAATCACAGGGCACTTACAAGGTGCATGAAGGAGGCAGTTGATTCAGAGTTAATAGTCAGTGAGGATTATGGCTGGTCATGGTTGGCTCCAAGGGGAAAGGAAACATTTGCCAAGGAATGATGGCAAGGGCATCCTTCTGAAGCTAGAAAAAAACAAGAAAATGGTTTCTCCCCAGAGCCTTCAAAAAGGAATAATATATTGCTGACGCCTTGATATAATAGTTCAGTGAGACCCATTTGAGACTAATAACCTCCAGAACAAAAGATAGTAAGCTTGTGTTGTTTTAACCCACCAAATTTCTGCTAATTAGTTACAACAGCAATGGGAAATTCAATAGAGTAACTTAAATATACCTAGATAAAAAATATTAGTAATATTTTATTAGCAATGTTAGTAATATGTAACAAATATGACACAGAGATAAATAAAAATAAAATAGTAATATGGTGCCAGGGAGTAAGGTTATCACAATAATTGTAACTTAAAAATTCTAGGAATCAACACAAAGAAGGGAATATATACAGCCTCAAAATTAAAATGCCTGTCTGGGAAAAACAAAAGGATAATGTAGACCATAAACATATGTTTTATTTTTTTAAAACTTTTTTTATTTTTAAAGATTTATTTATTTATTTATACAAACACTGGGTACAGTCAGAAGCGCGGGAGGGTGAGAGAATTCACCAGAGCCAGAGCGGGGAGCAGAGCAGGCAGAGGGACCAAGGTACACTGCTGAGGGGAGCAGCGGGTGGCAGGAGAGGTCTGCACACCATGTGGGACCTTCACCCAGTGGCCGGGGAGCAGCTGGGGATTGAACCGGTGCTGCAGAGGCTGCGGGCAGCTTCGCAGCCCAGCGCTCAACCATTGCGCCACCAGGGAGTCCCCATAAACATATGTTTTAAATTGTCATAGACCAGTGTTTTCCCACGATGTGTTGGGTGGAATTCTAGCTCCATTAAATGCTGTGCAAAAATGTGGGTCCAGTGACCAGTGCTCCTTTTTGTCTCACCCTGCTGGACACGATGTTGATATGAAGTGTTTTCTATATATTCCACCAGCAATTTCAAAATTTATTAAATATTTGTTACTAACCTTGATTATGTTAGAATTAGTGCTGTGTATTTTAGGGAAGAGGGCAGAGATAATTGGTGCTATAGTTATTCAGAAGAAAGGAAGGTTATTACCTAGTGTCATCATCACATAAATAGAAATTGTGCTGGGCCCAGAGGAATGATGTGGAGGAATGGAGAATACAAAACACACATTTTAAAAAGTGTATCAATATGAGCAGAAATACTGAAAAGAAAAGTGCGATGAGTGTTATGAAGATTGTGAATAGATTTAATCAAGACTGATATAGAAGTAGATGAGTTGGAAGGAAAGTTTGCAGCTACATCTGGAGAGAGTCAGAATACAAAGATAAGTAGTCTGGAAATTATTCTGTTGATACAGGGGCTGGGACATTGCTGATATTCAAGCAAAGGTATAAATTGTCATGTTCTTGCCGTAAAAAAACCTGGCCTGGCATTTTTATGCAGGATTGCAGAATGATCGTTTAGAATTGAGAGAAGCTGAAAGTGGGGAAACTCTGAACAGTCTTTTCAAAACAAGAAGTAAATTTGAAAGATTTTATAAATGAATAAAAACAGCCAAAGGCCATTTGAAACTAATTAGATGAAAATCAGCCATTATGTTGAAAGATTTGGAATATCACTAAACTATATGTCCACAATATTCTATCACTTAACTCACCAGCATTTATATGACCTTTGCTCAGGTTCAAAACTTTTCATTGTTTTTTTCCAACAATCATCAATCTTATTCATTGGCTTATTCATGTAAAAAGTATCTCTTGGATGTACTGTGTCCTCTATGCTATGATAAACCTGGAGGATCCAACAAGGATCATGACTAAGTATGAGATAAACATGAACATTATTTTCTTTAGTGAAGAACCTTATCAGTTACTCAGTCTGGCTATACATTTTGATCTAAAAGGACAGTGACTTTGTGGAGGACAAAGAAAAGGCTGTATTTTCTATAATTCCCTATATTTTTCTTTGCCTTTTTATTTTTCTCTTTAATTAATTCATTTTTAAGGTTCACATTCTTGAATACTTGACCACTACAATCCACATATCTATGGTGTCCATTGTGTGTGTGTGCCTGTGTTGCATGTCTATTGCTTCTGTGATGCATGCGTTTTTTGCACAACTGTTTTGTGTGCAACAGTGAGTGTTTAAGTATGTGTGTACATAACCTGGAGATTGAGGATTGTATCATTTGACCATTGTAACGATACTTGTTCTGAGTCTCCAAGACTCTCTGTTAATGCCATGGATCAGAGAAGCAGCCTTTTTTGTCTGTTTGCAAATTACTGGTTGTATGGTTCTTCCCAACAAGAATTGCTTTCCCAAATAAATGCATAGTAATGAAAAGGAGAATATTCAACATTTAATAAATAATTTTTATAGCAGAAATTTTGTGCTCTTTGTGTTCTCCATTCTTGATGAATAGAAATATGATTAACAATTCCAGCTGAATCAGCAAGCAATGTAAGAACTGCTTAGATTACTAGCTTCAGGAAAAAGTTATAGAAAATACATCTAGGGACAGTAAAATACCCTCTTTTCATGATATTTGTAATTCTCAAAATATAGAATAAGTGTCATAATGAAATGTCATAATAGTTTATATTTTCTAAACACATGACTTTTTTATTAAAGACTTTTTGAAAAGAAATTTAGCTTCCTAGATATTTCCATATATCTCTGACTTCACACACACACGCCTTTTCCATGGTCAACCCACTATAAGGTGGTACCTTTGTTAGAATTGATGAAACTGCACTGACAATCCACCATCACCCAAAGTCCATGGTAACATAGGGTTCACTCCTGGTATTGTACATTCTGTGGATTGACATAAATGTATCATGATATGTATCCGTTATCATCATATCACACAGAGTAGCTTAACTGCCCTGAAATGCTCTGTATTCCACCTATTAATCCACTCCTCCGCCATCTCAATCCCTGAATAGCAATGATCTTTTTGAACTATCTCCACAGTTTTGCCTTTTATACCTTTAAGGTGAGAAGCTCATATCTTTTAAGTGCTGAATGATATTCCATTGTCCAATGTACAGCATATATCTTTTATCTACTGAAAACATCTGGGTTACTTTCATATCTTGGCAATCTAGGAATAAAGCTGCCATAAACATTCATGTGCAGGTTTTGTGTACACACCGGTTTTCAACAACTTGGCACAAATATCAAGGAGCATGACTGTTGCAACATATAGTAAGAGGATATTTAGTTTTGTAAGAATTGTCTTCCAACCATTTTCCAAATTGTTCTGTTCTGAGTTTCCAGCAGCACTGTAGGATAGTTCTTGTTGCTCCTCCTCATCCTCCAGTATTTGGTGCTGTCAGTGTTCTGAATTTTGATCATTCTAGTTGAGTAGTGCTATTGCACTGTTGTTTTCATATGCATTTCCTGATGACATATGATATGAAACATCTTGTCATATGGTTATTAGCCATCTGTGTATCTTTGGTTCATTTTTTAATTGTGTTTTTTTCTTATTGCTGAGTTTTAAGAGATCATGTCTAGTTTAGATAATAATCCTTTATTAACTGTGTCTTTTGTAAATATTTTATTCCAGTCTTCAACTTGTCTTCTTATTCTCTTGATACTGTATTTTGCAGAGCAGAAATTTATAATTTTAATAGGTCCAGCATATGAATTTTCCCTCATATAGAACATGCTTAGATATTGTATCTGAACCTTTATCTCCATAACCAAGATCAAATCAGTCTTTTTCCGTAGTTTCTTCCAGGAGTTTTATAGTTTTGCATTTACATTTAGGTCTATCATCCATGTTGAGTTAGTTATCTTGTGAATAACTGTGTTTCAATTTTCCTTCATTCTCTTTGCATTTGGGTGTCCAACTGTTTCAGCACCTTTTGTTGAAAAGTCTTCTTTGCTCTATTGTATTGCCTTTTCTCCTTTGTCAGAGATCAGTTGACTCTATTTATGTGGGTCTATTTCTGGAAGTTCTGTTCTGCTCCATTGATCTATTTGTCTGTTCTTTTACCAATATAGGACTCTCTTGATTACTGTAAGTACAATAATTTTTAAATGTAATTTTCACCCCAAGATCATAGCATAGTCTCTATCAAGTATTCCTGCAGGTTGATAAATGAGGAATAGTGTATAAAGTTACCTAGAAAAATGTTTAAATTACCAGAATTACTATTGCAACCAACCACCACTTTCACTTGAAGTTCTCATCACCAACAGTATAAAATGAGGTTTATTAGATACTGTCTGGGTAAATTATGGACAATGTACATGTATGTTCTTTGACGGGGTATGTGTTTATGTATGTGTGTGAATTGAAGGTCACTACATCATTTATGGATTGCTAAAGCATTATTTTTTATCTTTGTCAAGGATACATACATGCTACTTGATCAAACTGGATGTGTTTACTTTTACTATGAGCTGTTTGAATTTTGGATAATTAAAATTACAAGAAGTTTTGTTTCTTAGCTTATAATTAGATTGTGTACCATATTTCTTTACACTGTGTTAAAATAGAGGATAATTGTGGAGACTGATTTTGAATATTTTTTATCTACATTGTAGATGATTATTTACAGCACATATAATATGTTCAAAATAGAGATACAGGCCCAAAATGAAGTCTTTCATGCTAGATCCCCCCTACCCAGAATTAATACCTATTGTAGTTTTAACATTTCCCAAAAATATAATCCTAAATCAATCAATCCAGAGTTTCCTAATCAGCCTGGAGGTAATCTGCATTATAAGAACTTGCCTTCCCCTGAGGGCAGGTGGCTTAATCTGAAATAATCTTTTCCTTTGCTGATAACCTTGGCTCACCCTCTTTCTGCCTATAAATAATCTCCATCTTATAAGCTTTTCCTATATCTAGACAGGATGTTGCTGAATCATAAATCCTTTTAAAACTTTGATTAGATCTCTAAAATTGTGAATTTTATTCTTTAACAAATCCAATTTTATTGATATTGACTAAGCATTATTCCAATTCAATACTATTAATATTTCTTTCTCTGCCATTTAATGTTTTTCATTTGTTATATTAACATCTTTTATTTTAGTGAGTAACATATTCATCAAGGGTTTTGCAATATTTTCCTGGCTGGCTCAGTCTCTACATTCTATATGACTGCTTCATTAATCTACCAAATATAGACACTACCAGAGACCAATGATGTGGCTTTTGAAACAGTGTGTGAAGAGACACTGTCAAAGAAATTGCATTGATTTTCATTTTTGTTAGGTTGGCAAACGAATGTGAGTTGCTTGTTCTTTTACCGATAGTCAACACTAGAATGCAAGAGAAAAATTGACTTTTAAGAGTGAATGTTGTAATTAAATTTTCATCCAATAAAATGCAAGCACTTAAAGTACATTTTGATGACCTTTTAAAACAAATTCATGCACCATTACTATTAATTATGATATGGAATATTTCCATAGAAAATTTCCTCATGACCTTTTACAAACAATCCACACATCCCTTCTCCTCCATTTTTCAAGGCAACCATTAGTAAGATTTTTATCACTATAGATTCATTTTTTTGTAGACTTGTTTGTTGTTCAATACATGAAACCACAGTGTTTAAATTTTTGTCTCTCAATGCTTGTTGTTTTGTTTTAGTGAACACCATTACCTTGCATTAATATAATTAAATACGCTTATCAATGAACAGGTTGATGGACATTATTTTGCTTCCAGCTTTCAATTCATAAATAAAGCTGCTATAAAGATTCCTGATATACACATGTATTTTTTGGTTTTGTGTGAACACTAGGAATAAAATCACTCAGCTATGTTGTAAGTGGATGCTAACGTTTGTAATAAATGGTCACACTGTTTCCAAAAGTGGTTTCATTTTATAACCCTCACCAACACTTTGTATCATTGGTCTAATATATTTAGCCATCTCGGTAGACATGAAATAGTACCTCATTGTTATAGAAACTCTTCATGACTAGTGATTGAATGTTTTCATTCCTTGTTGGCCATTTGTGTATCTTCTTTTGTGGGATATCTTTTCAAGATTTTGCCTTGACTCTTTTTTCTTGAATTGATTATTATCTATCCTGATAATAGTATTGCACTGGTTTGAATCATATGGCTTTGTAATAATTTTTGAAAGCAGGTGGAAGCCTTCAGCTATTTCATTGCAAACAAATATTGGATTAAGGAAGTGTCCCCCATGTCATTGTCCTATTACTGACTATTGGCATGTAAACTATTTTTCTACTTTCAGCATCTGTGTTTGCTCTGATACTGAATTATGGGAATAACCATAATGCTAATACTTCTACTAATTTTTATACTAACATATGTTAAGCACTTAGCATTTTTATGTAGTGAGTTAGTTATTTCAACTTCACAAAAAAAAATAGTTCGGTGTTATCAATATTCCCATACCATAGGGGAGATAACTGAGGCAAAGAAAAAATAAATTATTCAAGGTTATAGATTAAATAAATAGTGACAACAGGAATTCCAAAAATTAAGCAACTTGGCTACCATCTAATCTCTTACTGAAGCTAATAACTAATGATAACTACAGAATCCTGGCTGATGTTCTCAGTTCAATTTGTTAAAGAAAAACATAATAATTAGAATATTTGAACATATTATTGTGTAATGAGGTCATTCTTATATAGTGCCCTTAAATCATTTAAGATACTCGATTTTTTCCTTAAGTTTGCAGCCTAGATAATAATAACCATTTATCTACATACACAGCTACCTTATCTATCAAGATATTCTGAATCAGATATAAGGGAATCAGATGAGTCCCTTTTACTGAAATTATATCAGATTCCCTTATACTGAAATTAAATGTTTAAAATATCAGTTTAGACCCTAATAATAAATTATATGAGAGTGAAGATTAGTGAAAGTTTAGGGTAAATAACTATGTAGTTTTGATTTGTAACTTCTGAATATATTTCTAAAATATGATTTTAGAAATGCAAAATATAAAACAGGACTTCAAACCATAAATGAGAGAAAATCTAACATAATTTAGTAAAGTAACTTGTTTCTCTTGGTACAGTGAAAAGGATTTCATTAAGTATAAACTGTGAAAGAATGGCACCTAAGGGAAGATGCAATCAAATCCCCTCATTTAATGGCTAAGGTCATTGACAATCAGATACCCTAATCACTCAGTAAAAACAAAATCAAAACTCCAAATAATTTTATCATGTAAATTGTAAAACTCTATATTCAATGCACTAGTGATCTGCTATTAAACATCCTTTCGCATTTGCTTATTAATCATGTATATTAATCTCATGCCCTAATTCAACCAAAATTTCCCAAATGGGAGGAAGGGGATTTTCAACTTCCTTCATGTTCCTTTGGGGTTGAGTTAATCCCAAGCACAGAAAAAGCAAGGAAAAGTGATTGTTATACACATGTCAGAATAAGTCGACTAAACAATCTGAACAACACCATGCTGTGTTTGGTTGAGGTTGCAGGGCTCATAGCAGGAGAATTTTCCTAAGAATCCCACTGCTAACCTGGATCTGATTCTTTTCATAGGCAGATTTATTGTGTCCATGTGTTCTGTACTCTCGTACTCTCATTTAGTGACAACTATACCTCTATTCTAAAAGTAGAATTCTCTCTGCTAACATGTGAAATCAGCTCTTAGCTATTTACCTGCCAAAGGTTACCAAGGTATCGACTCAAAGATTTTCAATAGTTGCATAGGCCTCTGGTCACACAAAGGTCACTCCAGGGAGGAGTGAAGGAATGCAAGTTGTATCTATTGCAATATCCTGTAATGGTCAGCAGGGCTAGGGATTGCATGAAGAAATGCTTTACAACTGATTTGAAGGAAAAACACCTTGCATTCCAATTATTTGTCTTGGTATTCTGTGTAAGCTTTAATTTTCTCACATTTGCCATTGTTTTAATGGTTTAATTTTTTTAATGCTTTACTTTTCTCACATTTGCCATTGTTTTAATTTTCTCACATTTGCCATTGTTTTTGATATCTTTATCATCTTCAGCATTCATAATCCAGATTCTGATAAATATAAGTTGGTAAGGTACTTTAAAGATGAGCTTGTTTTCATTTTAATCACATTTTTATACTATGCAAGCATTTATGGCTTATATTTCTTTTAAATTAGTCAGTAGCTGAAAGCACTCTGACTTCACCAGCCTGTGAGTACAAATGAGATTAATTTAATAAGATATCACTTTCTCATAAGCTCCCACCTATGGAAATACATTCAAGGCTCATTTATAGTTCCCCTGTTTTAAGTGTCTGTGTGCATCCCAGGGTATGGTTCACCCATTTTCTTTCATCAATCACAATTGTTCCTTATGTTGCTGATAACTGTTGAACATGCCAGGCTCTCAATATTTGCTATGTCAGGATGCACTGCCATACTGGTGCCAACGTGCCCCGAATTCTTCAATTTTCACACGGGCTATCACATAGCTCTAATTCAAACCCAGGTAGTATGGTAACTAAAGTGACCTTTACCAACAGTGCTCAGTGAAGGCTATCATTTGTTGCACACTGCTTCTGCAATCCCTGCAATGGATGTTGGAGTTGTCTCTTCCATTCCAATATGAGGTTATGGCAAAGTTCTCTTGTTGGCCAAATTTTAGTGAGGTTGGTTTAGGTTTTCACCTCAATTAGGCTTTACCCTTGGGTATCTGTGTCACTCCTCATAGTATCCAGTTTTAGCAAGAATCCATTAAATCCTTGATATTTGATCAAATTCCTCAACCTCGCCCCCCCAAAATAAAAAACAAAACAAACAAATTCCTCATCCCCCATTGTCTTCATGGCCTGTCTTCAGTAACAATACAATTTGGTAAGTTTAGCAAGAATTACCATATTCATCCACAGTGTTCAGAATAGGACCCCTTAAATTGTTCAGTACAGTTTTCTCCATGGTGTGGACTTTGGCATGCAGATTATTTTGAGTTGAGATCAATCTAGACAATGAAGTCTCACGAGAAACTCTTACCACTCCCTTAATTATTTGGAAGAATGAAAATTGGTGTCTTATTCAGAATTAGGGGTATTATCAGAAACAATCTTTCTATTGAAGCAGCCTATCTATATGGAAAGCAAACACCTAATTTGAGAACATCAGGCCATTGTCATGAGTCTTCCTCTCCTTGTCATAAAAGAGAAGTCACAGGGTCTCATTCCTTAGCTCAGGATATATACCCCTATTTTGCCTACTGGCTTTGTAATCTATTTATATGTAGATTCCTTGTATATATGTAGTAATAATAATTATTAATAGTGTAATAATAGTATATAATAATAGTAATTATTATTATTACTTTCCTATCAATTTCTCTGATGATAACCTGATTATTTAACCAGACCAAGAAGAATCCAGATGGGTAGGGGGAAATGTCCCTTCCTCCCTGACATTTTCAGAGATGAAGCCAATTCCTCCTATTGGGATAAAACACGTTCATGTTTTACAAGTTTCTTTATAAAATTGATGAAAAAAAGAGTTAATTTGTGGCCAAGGCCACAGTCTGGGTGGGTTTCCACATTCCCTCCATGTCTGTATTTCCTTTGACCAGGTCCTCCAGTTTCCTCCCACATTGTAAAGATGTGCACATGAGGATTGTTGTGTCTAGATTGCCCCAGTGTAAATGAGTGTGGGTCTTTGTGTGAGTGTGTCTTTGTTGGAAGGGCATCTTCTCCAGAGTTCGTCCTTGTCTTGTCCCATGAGTAGTCTGAAAGGATTGACCCCGAACTAGAAAAAGAACATGAAAATGGATGAATGAGGATGAATTTTTGTTTAATATTAAAATTGTTTTGGTAATTATTTAGGAGTTTGTTGATGTTTTGTCACCAGATATATGCCATAGCAATTTAACTCTTGTTTATATTAATTAGTCTATAGTAAACTTGGTTTTATTATACATCATTTCATTGAAATTCACAGATTACTCAAAACTCTGTTCTTACTGGCAAATCTGGTAAGATTAATAGAATTTACTTATCAATTTATATCTCTACTTTTTACTCTAAGCATCTAAAAATTTCCATAAATAATTCCCTCCATTTTAGTTGAATCTCTAAGATGAATCTCTAAAATTCTATGACAGAGAGCTTAATGAGAAATATATTTGCAATGTTAAGCCAAACTTCCTGGCCTCCCTGGTGGTGCAAGGGTTAAGATGCAACCTATGAAGCTATCTGGAGACTCTGCAGCATGAGTTTGCTCCTGGGCCAGGGAGTAACCCACATGGCGCAACAGACCTCTCCTCACTCACCCACTGCTCCCCTCAGCAGTGTACTTTGGTCAATCTGCCTGTTCTGTTCCCCACTCTGTCCCTGGTGAATCCTCTTAACCCCCCACCTCTGGCCTGTACCCCAGCTCTTGTATGCATAAATAAATAAATCCTAAAAAAAAAAAAACTCCCTTGCCAATGAATGTATACTCACATACAAACACACACATATGTCTAATTCTAAAAAGACTACTGCACTCGCACACATTTTATGTGTTTATATATTCATATATGATTTGTATATGTTTGTGTGTATATTCAATAATCCTGTAGTCTTCCTAGAATCAGTGTTGTATATAGTATGTGGTATTTGCTTGTATTACTTATTCACATTTATTTCAAGAAAGGCCTTACAAATAAGCATTATTCAACACAGTAAAACATTTAAAATTACATTAAGGAAGAATCAGGTATTTTTGCAATCATAATAGAGCAGGGAAGCAGCATGAAGTGAACAAAGGGCTTCACAGCAGGAAATCTATGCTAGTGAAGAAGCAATTCACACCTGTTAACTACTGTGAATAGAATGAGATACAACACCAGGCTTTCTATCTAAATACAATCCTAGTTGTTTTAGGTTTTGTTTTTTTTTTTAATTTTTGGCAACTTACTCTTTTTTTTTTTCAAAAATAATTTATGAATTAAATGACATAGGCTGTGAAATGGAGGAAAAGATTCCTAAACAAGAAACATGTGGCAAGAAGAAATGCAAACACCAAGAACAGTAAAAAACATATATATATATATATATACTGTTGTCTTCCCAAAGTAAAGGTAAAATGCAAAAAAAATAACAAGCTAATTAGTTAAGAAAAAAATGTGCAGTGTCATAAGTAGTCTACTGATTATAGGCCATTATAATGAAATACAGGAGATATTCTCATGCCTTATTGTAATGAAATTTGGTAATATTGAGTTAATGGTAATGTTAGGGGGAAAAGGATGTCCTAAAGCTAATTCCATACAGGTTTTTTGGACTCAGCCCCCACTCCAGACCAAAGCCAAAAGACACCGGGAACTACAAAACCCATCACCACCAAAGGGAAGTTTGCTGGAATCTGAGGGTGGGGTTAAGCAGCCAGGTTTGGTATAAAACCAGACACGTGGGCTTTGGGGGATTCCCCATTTTGGCTCTCCACCAGCTAGCAGCATGCGGCCATCTCTGAGAGTACCTTTGGGTTTCCAGGTTGGCGGATCGGGTAGGACACATTAAAAGCATTATTTCCCTACTTTCTCCCTGAGTTGTACATTTCCTCAATTCCTTTTCCCTTGTAAATAAACCTTTTATTAACTTTTTGTGTATGCCTGTAGTGGAGTATTAATAAGTCCCTTTTTAAGCGCGTGGGTGAGAACCCACAGCCAGGCAACCCATTATATATCGGGGCTGCTCCGTAACAGTTAGATGGAGTATACCCAGTTCTTAGGATCTACAAAGGCAGGTTAGCTAAAAATAAGCCTTTCCACCCATATTTAACAAACCAAAAATGTTCTGTAACTCAATGAGAAAAATATGTGCTCTAATGATATTTCATCTGAAGAGCTGAACTAAAATTCCTTACTAATGAAGAGGGAACAGAATGTGGGAACTCTGAGTGATATGCATCTCACATGCCTCTTTTACACTTTCACCTGGTTATTTAGTTTGCTGTGCCTTGTTACTCAATGCAGATCCTTACAAGGATGGTAAAAACTGAGAAGAGTCATTGATCACAAAGACCAAAAAGTTAAAAGAGCAAAGAATAAAGCTCTGGAAACAAGGAGATGAGATTGAGAGCTCAGAGACAAACAGTTGAAAGTTAGACAGAGGCATATTAACAAGTTGAAGCCATTCTTTGAGCATTTATTGATTCTATTCCAGCATCAAACTAGATGTGTTTAGGAGTGCTCCACCTACATGAATTTAGGTAGAAACTTTTATAGAGAAAGTCAGAAACAAAACAAGAAACCATTAAAGCCTAATTAGCTATTTGTAACTGGTCATCCTTAAGTTTTAATTTCATAGTCATGAAGAATTTTCAAACTTTGATTTTAGTTTCCTTATATAAACCACCATGGGTTTGCAGCCAGCTCAGTCTAATGGTCTTGTTCAATTAACTAAATAATATTCAATGGAATGCATAGTTTTCTTTAAAAACCAGTGTATATTTAGCATTATTTTCCCTGTGATATTTATGAAAAAATAAATTGGGGAAAAATGGATTTTGTTTTGTAAAATGAAAGAAGCAGAGAGAGAGAGATAATGCCAACAGAAGAAACCTTTGGAAAGAAAACTAATCAAAATATTATGTGAGCAAATCCAGTTCTGCAGAGAATACAGGAAGGTGTAAAACAATATTGTTCCCGCTCTATAAACAAAGTTGATTATTCACAAAATCACAGATTCCTCAAGTTCATCTTAAAGGTGAGGTTGAAAGAAAACTGAGTGAACCAATTTCAAAGAGTGACTGATCCCTCAGAGGTGCATGGGGCCCAGGAGGTTTCATATTTGCCATAGTATGGGAGCCAGTGATGATCTCCATTAAAAGGAGATAAGAAGAAATAATGATTTTATTAATTTTCTAAGGACAGACAGTGATCAGTGTGACTCAGATATATTGGAGATCAAAAATACAGGGCAGAGGGATTGGACTCACTTGCAAACTTTTTTTTTTTTAGAAGTGGGGTACAGGCCAGAGTCACAGGGGGTTGAGAAGATTGACCAGAGAGAGCAGGGAACAGAACAGGCAGATGTACCAAAACACACTGCTGAGGAGAGCAGCGGGCGAGGCAGGAAAGGTCTGCTGCGCCATGTGGGTTGCTCCAGGTCTCGGACAGCTTCAAAGCGCAGCACTGGACTCCTGAGCCGGGGAGTCCCCTCACTTGCAAACTTTTAAAACAGTGATGGTGTTGCAAGAAATACTGGGGACTGAGCAGAGTGAGAATTTACACAAAGATGAGGGCATTTAGGAGACGATTGGTTTCTGCTAGGAGAGGGCATAAAACCTGGTTTCCCAGATCCTTTATGCCAGGATGTGAGAACCTTGAACTGTTAGGGTAGGGACAGGAAATCTTCCCGCCTGAAGGCAAACACAGGCAAAAAATCATTGCTGAGGGGAGGAGGGGGAAGGAGATGAGGAGGAAGAGGGAGAAGCAAAGGAGGAAGAAATGGAGGAAAAGGCAAAAGACTTCTCCCCTTGGGTAGGGATAGAAAAGTTTCCTGTCCTAGGACACTGCTGTGGAGCAAGGAAGTAAAATTCTTGTGGGTGATGGGGAGGAGAGTTTTGGCAGTTTGGCTTCCAGAGTGGAAAAGGAGCAGGCTGTTGCTAAAACTGGACTCTGAGGATGGACTCACTGCTTACAGTAATCAGAAATTTAAATGCTTGCCAGCACTTCTGATAGAGCATCAAGTAACAAACAACAGCAGAGGCTGAAGGAAGGGCAGGTTCTGGAGAGGGATCCTTTCAGCTCAGGGAGATTGCAATATGCTGATCAGTTTCCCTCTTCCTGAGCTTCAGGACATATAAACTCAGATTCAGCCCACGGCTTCCAGTTTCTCAGGGACCTCTGCCCTGCACTGACTGCTGGTGAATATTTGAAAATATTTCCTCCTACATTTTTCTCACTGTTGTTTTTGGTATGTGTGTGTTGGGGGAGCTGGGGAGTGGGTAAAGGAACCCTCATAATGCCATTATGACCAGAAATAGGAAGTAACATTAATTCCTTTTGTTATGTAATTGCATTCTTTTGGGAGAGGATGGGGAATGTGTCAGGAACTCAATTTGGTACTGACCTGCTAGTATTGGTCAATGTGGGAAGAAATATATCTCCAACCAGGAGAGTATCCTAGAAGAAGAACAATAATCGTGTATTGTGCATAAAATTTGTGCAATTAGGAATCTGAGGCACTCCTGTCTGATCTCAAGGAAAGAACTAAACTCAGTTGGTTTAAGTATCTCTCTCTCCATCCATCTATTTGTCTGTCATCTATCCATCCACCCTTTATCTTTCTATGTAGATATTTGCATAGTATATTACACAGTGACAAGCATATATACTTTAGAAATTAAGTAATAATATTATACAGATAGCTAGGATAAAGTTCAAATATAAGCAAAAAAAAATCAAAACAACTAAAATTTTGAAATTTACAGCATGTTTAAGTTGATTTATATAATTTGTAATACTTGACAACCTGGGCTCTCAAAGTTACATAATTACATAATAATTTCAGAAATTCAATTACATGCTCTTCATTTTTTCTACATGAAACTGGCCCCCTGCAGCGGGCACAACCCTGGTTCTTCTCCAGCACCCGCTAATCGGCAAGAGCCTTTGGAAAAGCGGTTTCTGGGTAGCCAGAAGCTGCCACCTGTGGGCAGCCCCTCTGCCAGGCGGGTTTGGGTACAAAGCCAGAGCAGGAAGCCTCTCTGGCAGCACCCAAGCTGCCCTGCAGCTTCCTGACCCTGCAGGGAGGTTACGCACTGGGGGCGTGGCTTCCCCACTAGCTTCCTGCTATCTGGTGCCTGGATCATAGATGAGGTGCAAGCGAGCTCCTCAGCTCATTATCTAACTATTTGATGCCAGATGGACTGAAAACTCCAAAAATGGAGGGCTAATCAGGCAGGGCTCAACTAGTTAGGGGGCCCTGAAAGAGGATATAAAAAGAAAGAAGCAGTATACAGTAGCTGACTTCAGGAGAGGTGCTAAAGCATTTTGCAGCAAAAGTTTATCTACCTGCATCAGGTCCTGCTGCTGCCACTGCCTGAAAGGAGCAGCAAAGGCCCCAGCCTGGGATGTCAAAGAGCTGTTGTTGGTGGAATGAGCTGTAAAGCTGGTGTTTCAGCTTCTGGTGACTGCATGACCAGCACTACGGAATAGTGCTGCCGGGCCTATGAGCACCTCCAGCTGCGGTGAGTTGGATCCCAGCCTGCCCTTGGCCTCTGTGTCAGGAGACCCAGGCCTACATGGTGGGAGGGTGCCATCTTAGATAAATGACCTTTTTTTAGGACTTGTAGACACTCTCTGGTGTGAGATAGCCAGCCACCTGTGGGCTTAGAGAATCTTTGTTTCCATGTTTGTTAAATAAATCCCATTGTTGTTCTCTGACCCTGAGTAGTTTTGCAATTGTACATGGGTGACAATCTACAGACAGTGACCTGTCCTTTACTTGGCCACTGTCCCATTGACCTGCTAGAGTACCCCTATAGCCCTGTTTAAAAAGTATGAATTTGAGACTGAAATCAAATGTGCAAATTTCTATTTTTAACATGTAGACATAATCAAGGTTTGAATTATTATCTTGCTTTCCAAGAACAAGGAGCTCTTTAAAATGTAGTATATTAAACTTGTGATAAACAATAATTGGCCATTTTTCCATTTTTCTAGCATAGTTCTAGACCTATATCCAGGTCACCAGTTTTATGGGTTTGTGATTTATAGTGTCCATAGGATCCTGTAGTGTGTCTATAGTATCCATAGGGTCTGTGGTATAGGGTCCTATACCACATTTAATACCCTCTTGCCATCTTGAAATGCTTGATAGTTTTTGAACATGGGGCCCTAAATTTTCATTTTGAACTGAGTCCTACCAATTTTGTAGCCCTCTCTTACAGAACCTTAGGAATTCCTTTTGTGAAGACCCAGGGAAATGAATTCATTAAAGCAAGAAACCATTGCTACAAACCATAGAAATGGGAAAAAAATTAAATTTAGATAGTATGTGCTTTTGCTTCAGTAACCAGAGGAGTCCTGATTCTCTAGGCTAATTAGCTGTTGACAATATTAAATTAAATGAACATTCTGACTGATATTAATTCAATATTTTTCAGGACTGGTCACGCTAAAATTTGGTGATAAGCTTCTAAAATTTCACTAGAGTAAAGGAGTGTATATTCTAAAACAGAGTTGCTAATATATCCTTTAAAGCCAAGACTTTTCCATTTGTACAAACTGAAAAAAAAATGTTAATTGCATAATTTATGTGGAAAGTTTTATTGCCACTGTCCATTAGAGGCAGGGGTGTTGACAGTACAAAAGTATCAGTCTGGGGCTTGTTACAGGATGAATACAAACAGAGACTAAATGTAATTTAATCACACCATGAAGAGTCTCCATGAAAGCTAAAGAGAGATTGATAGCTACCTACAAATATCTGGAATGTTAGTCAATTGAGATGCATGGAAAACTCTTTTTTTGTTTTCTGTTTTTTTTTTTTTTACTAGTAGCAGAAATTACATTCTATTTTGTGTGCACACATTCTTTTGAAGTAAATTTTTTCTCTTTTCCTCACTTGTTTTGTTTCATGATTTTCTTCACAGACATAGATCTCTTTCTATTTCAAGAACAATTTTCTCTTAAATAGAATCTCACAAGAGTAATTAAGTACATTTCAAAATTAAAATTGTTTTTCTAGAGATCTGTGCCCATATGTGCTACTGATGTTCTTATCTGGTGGAAAGAGAGGGAGATATTTATATGCAATAATAGTCATTGTTGCATATTTAACCGTGTTATTTTATTTAATTGTCCCAAGAAACTGACCATGAAAAATTTTATATGTAACCTTGCTAGATGTGTTCCTTGTTTGGAAAGTTATGTACCACATTTTGTTGCTTACTACTAGAGAAAATGTGCCTATCAAAAATATGTCTGAGGACATATCTTATACACTTTATTTTTGGTTTCAACTGATATTTTGCTTATTTTATTTATTAGCTGCTATATATTGAGAGTTCAATATATCCCTATCTAGATTTTATATATGTGGGTTGGTATGATGTTTGGTAGCATCAATGTTTTAAAAAGTTATAAACTCAAATTGTGGAGAAATTGATTTAATTTACACAGAGGAAGTTTTAAGCAATTTGTTAAATTTACATAGATAACAGTAGCCAAATAGGGACTTGGACTCAGGTCTGCCTAACTTCAAGTCCTAACTCAGAAGTTTGGGCCCCTATTAGGTAATTGGAAGACTACTATATTATAGTCTCAGAATAATCGGGCTTAATATTTGGAGTCAATAGAATGGAAAGAGAAACATGAGTATGTGTCACTATAGTTCATGGAGACAAAGTGCTTTTAAATGTAATATCCCTTTTTATGAAATTATTCATAGTTGTATATGTTTGATTCATAGGAAATGCTTAAAACATATGGCGATATACATGAATATTAGTATGTGTAACATAAATATTTTTTTGGTTTGTTTAGAGAAGGAGAAAATTTATCGAGGAGAAAAGGAACAGAAATAAAGTCTAACATAAATATTATCCTCTGACCCATGACATAGTTAAGATACTGTAGCTATAATCTGGTCTTCTACAATTTAAATAGATTAAGCATAATTAATTAATTTGGGTATTTCTAAACTAATTCTGGAAACAGTTGGTGAAGTTTGCACTCATACAATAATAAAATGGCTAAAATATAATCCTTTCAGATGGGAACATCTGAGTTCAAGCTATTTTATCATTTGCAAACTCTTTGAACTAGTAACTTAATCTCTCCAACCAAGATTTACTCACCTGGAAATGGACTTTATATTGATAACTACCTCTTATGATTTTTATAATAATAAAGATATAATACATGCAAAAGCACTATCTAGGATATAGGATACAGTTAATATTTCTTACATATTATAATCAAAAGTGGCTTCACATGCCTAAAATTTCTAGTAATATTTTGCAAAGTTTAAGGCAATTTAATAAAAAAGAAGTTGGAGTATATTCCAATTGCTGATTGATTCCAAATCACCCAAATTTAACTATAAATTTATTATAATAAATCTATTACAAATTTATAGATTATAATTTATGATATAAATGATAAATCTATAAATAATATATTTATATAGTAAATATTTGTATAATATGTTAAGTCAGAAAAGTGTCTATACAAAAATTAAATCTAGTGATAGGACATATCAATACTCTTTACAGTTGAATCACTTAACTCTAATAGGACTAGTCTATGAAAAACAGCACTTGGAGAATGAAAGCATATTTTCTGTGGCAGTGAAAAATCTGAGTTTGTGCTGTTTCTATAGGACTAATATAATTTATGTATATATTTCTATATGGCCTCTTTTTTTAAATTTTTTAAAAATTCTTATTTATTTATTTATTTATTTTATTTATTTATTTATGCAAGATCCGGGGTACAGACCAGAATCACGGGAGGGTGAGAGGATTCACCAGAGACAGAGTGGGGAACAGAACAGGCAGGTTGAAATTCACTGCTGAGGGGAGCAGTGGGCAGGACAGGAGAGGTCTGCCATGCCATGTGGGATTCTTGCCGGCTGGCCGGCCGGCTGGCCAGCCGGCTGGCCGGGATCGAAACCACACTCAGAGGCCATGGACAGCTTCACAGTGCAGTGCTCAAAGTCCTGAGCCACCAGGAAGGCCCTTTTTGCCTCTTTTCTGCCAAGAAGACTTCAAAATTCAGCATATTGGTGTGGAAGCAAGATCTCCATATTAGTTAACCATACCCATTCTTAAGTCATATGACTTATTTGTATAATCTGAATCTCTTTTGCAAAATTACGATAATATTGCAGTTTCAATGAACGCCCTGCTTGGTTCTTTGTTCCTTTCAGAGTCCCCAGCAATTCTTTGATATCAATTTCTTTTCTAAAAATAAAGATTTTTAAAAGAAAATGAATTATTCATAGAATAATTGTTTTTTAGTTTAATTACTTGTAATGCTGAAAATGCATTATAATGTGTAATTATATTTTTCCAACATAATTACTAAGTATAATGACAATGTATAATTCTTTATGAGATTACATGAAGAAAATCACACTGCTCATGCATAATTTTTTGATAGTTAAACTTTATTATTCCAAAGAATTATTACAATTTGTTATTTTAACTAGATCATCTGATCATTTCACAAACCAAAAAAAGAAAAATGGTTTTCTCTTTAGGGTGAGTGAGATATCACTTTGAAAAGGAATTTTTTTTTTTAATTCCAGTACTATTCAATACAATGTACTTCAAACTCATGTATTTTTATTGATATTATAATATAATTTAGACCAAAGAAAATCTGGTTTGCATTGGAAGACATGATACAAAATGTTTAGGTGAAGTAAACTCTCCTGTACAAATCAAGTCTACTAAATGAAAATAAAATAGCGTATCCAATTATATTCTCCCAGGACCAAACAACATGCTGGTGTTATGTAAGGACTTTGAGGAAGCTGTATCTCCTATTTTTGGTCACTGAATTTCCTTAGCTAAGCAATTGTTTTAGTGAATTCAACTATACCAAATTATACAGCACCCTCTGATTTGTCTTATGGGTATTTAACAAACTAGAAAATGTTAGTCATTCTAATATTGGCGAGGTTTATAATTAAGAAATAGTTGATTCCCCCCTTAAAATTCAAAGTAACATCATATCAGTAGTTATTCTGAATTATTTCAATGCATATTTTCTGTATAACATGGTTTGAAGGTAAAGAAAATTTTTAGCAAGATATGTTCCAATTACATTTATTCAATAGCAAAACTTTCATATATACGGTACAATTATATGTAAAGATAAATTATCTTGAATTGTTTCACCTCTGTTTATCCTATGGAATAAAATGCAAATTAGAATTTACTTGCAAAAATAATTTTGGTTTAAGTCAAAAAATGGGCAGAAGAGCTAAAAAGAAACTTCTCTGAAGAGGAAATGCAAATGGCCAACAGGCATATGAAAAAATGTTCAACATCACTTGCCATCAGGGAAATGCAAATCAAAACTACCATGAGATACCATCTTACACCAGTGAGAATGGCACATATTAAAAAAACTAGTAACAACAAATTCTGGCGAGGGTGTGGAGAAAAAGGAACTCTTCTACACTGTTGGTGGGAGTGCAAACTGGTCCAACCACGGTGGAAAGCTGTGTGGAGATTTCTGGACCTACTAAACATAGAGCTTCCATATGATCCAGCAATTCCACTCCTAGGTATTTACCCAAAGGACACAGAAACATCAATTCCAAAGAACACCTGCACCCCTATGTTTATAGCAGCACTGTTTACAATAGCTAAGCTTTGGAAACAACCCAAATGCCCAAAAATAGATGACTGGATGAAGAAGATGTGGTACATATATACCATGGAATATTACTCAGCATTCAAAAAAGATAAACACATGCAATTTGCAGCAACATGGATGGCGCTGGAAGGGATCATGCTCAGCGAAATAAGCCAAAAAGAAAAAGAAAATTACCGGATGGTCTCACTCATAGCAGGAATCTAGAAAACTTAAATAAGGGACCAGGAAAATGAATAACTATAAGAAAGTGAAAATCAAAATCAACAAAAAACTATGAACCAGAGACACTTTTAGGGGGGCGGGGGCGGGAGGGGAGGGATTGGGGTCAGAATGGGGGGCTGCAATTGTATGGGGAATATAACAATAAAATTTAAAAAAAAAAATAAAAATTAACAGTGATGTAAAAAATAAAAAATAATAATATAAAAAATAAAAATAAGAACTAATAAAAAGCTGGAAATTTAAAAAAAATAATTTTGGTTTAATAGACAACTTAATAGTGTAAATTTTTTCACACATGTGTGCTAGAGGATTACTAAATTCTTTTTCAGGAATGCTGTTGACAATTATATCAAAAGTGTAAGCTTTTTTTCCCATGAAAAAGCACTTCATTTCAAAGGTATTAAAAGTATACAGAAGTGTGTCCCTGTAAATGGCTTGGAAGGAATTTAAATCACATCACACCTGAAAAGCATAGAACACAGACCAATTTAAGAACATCCGTTTCCTTTTAGGAATGCCAAAATTAAATATTGGAGTGACTGGACATAATTTTAGATGGAGTTGATGATTTGAAGTCTTGTTTTTCTTGTTAGCACAATGATTAAGATACCACATAAGTTAGGGCTTTTATTTATGATTTTGACTTATTTGAAATAATATACAAACATCATTGCTAAACTGAAAGAAAATTCATGAAGGACTCTGAAGAACTAAGCCTATGTACTAGTAAATCTTCATTTTTAGGACACAATCTTAATTAAAATGTTGACTTTAGAATAGTTCAGCAATAGTAAAAGCTGGAAGCAGGCTGACGTAGAATATTTAACTGAATACATCTGATATAAAATTAGAATAAAGAAAATATAGCTACTTTTATATCCCCCCAAATTGACATCAAACATCTTCTTTAAACTTTCCTTTTCATGAATGTGACAGTAGAAATTGTTTCAACATTAGAAATATAATAAGAATAGCTATGTCAAAATTATTGCAAAGCTGTTTCTGACCTCTCCTTCCTCTGGCTGCTCCCCTCAGCAGTGTATTTCTTCATCAGTCTGCCTGTCCTGTTCCCCACTCTGGCTCTGGTGAATTCTCTCACCCTCCCACACTTCTGACTGTACCCAGTGCTTGTATAAATAAATAAATAAATCTTTTAAAAAAATTACTCAATTCAACAATAAAAACCCCAATTAGTAAAAAGACAGCAGAAGATCTGAACAGACAATTCACCAAAGAGGATATCCAGACCATAAGGAAAAAAGTAAGACTGTCATTTTCAGCAAAATGGAAGGAGTTCAAGGGAGTTACATGAAATAAAACAAGTCAGAATAACAAAGACAAGCATTGGATAATTACATCACAAACAATTTGACAGTTCAAAATACTTATAAAAATTAGTGGGCGCCAATGAAGTGAGGCTTCTGAGATTAAGAGGGAGGTGCGAAAGAGAAAGTATCACAGGGGCCTCTGGGGTGGTGGTGGAAAAAGTCACTTGACACAATGGAACACTAAGGAGCAGCCAGATGTAGAGGCATGGAGGAAAGAAACTGAAGAGGGAGAGGGTCAGGAATGAGGGAGAAAAGTCCGTTGATTGTAGCATGTGAATATGATAGACTGAAGAGTCTGAACTTACCTAGTTTCCTGAATAAACTAAAATTAGAAATTATGCCAGCAGCTGTAAAGTGGATCTCTAACCAGAAGAGATTGGGGTGTAACAAAATCCTTTAAATATATATTTTTGTTTGTGAGTTAAAAAATAAGATTCTATAAATACGCAATTATGTGAGTATGCAGACCCAAAAGACTATTTCAGTCTTAGTTGAAAATACATAAAAGAAAGTTAACTTGATAAATAACTGATAAATAGTAGTTGTTTTTATTTCAAGTTTAAAATCTACATATTCGGTAACATTTCATGCTGCCATCCAAATTAGCCAGTTAATTCATTCTATGCCTATTGTATCATCCAAATTTCTTCATAGATGCCATAATTGATTTTTGTCATTATTTATTTTTATTAGTCTTTCCAGATTCTATTTTCTGTGCCTTAAAGGTAATGACATTTGATTTTTTTGTTACCATTTTCTGGCATATGATTCAACAATAATACATGCATTGTAAATGGATAATGGTTTGTTTTTAAGTAAATCATGATTGCTGGCATTATACCCATTGAATTAAGAAATGGGTACAAAGATAGTTCAGTGGTTAAGTTTTCATGTAAAATCAAGTGACTGCTATTAGAGCAAAAAATCTTATAAATAAGTGAATAAAACACTTGTTTCTAAGTTTGAGTAAAATGAATGTCAATTATTAAAGAAATGGTGTGATTATACTGACCAGCCTTGAAAGAAAACTCTGGCACAAATAATTATTTCACAGGAAAAGACAGGTTTGCCAAAGGATTTTAAAATTAAAATTTAGCAGCTAATTAGGTTTATACTTCAGCAATATTTTTTTAAAAATGGTTGTTTGAAAATTTGAGCTAGATATAATATCACAGAATATTATAATTTAGTAATGCTTTAGCTAACTTGTATAATAACTAAACAAGTTAGCATATATTTATATATATTACTAAAAACTTGAATTACACAGTTCCATTGTCTACCCTGTTGAAAATAATTGCCTAAACACAAAATTGAGATTATGTTTAGCTTCTGTAAAATGTGATTAAGTGTCATATTAGACATTTAAGAATTGAGCCAGTGAAAGAACTCCCTGGAAGGATGCCTGGTAACAGATTAGAAGGGATCAAGGTTAATGGAGTAGTTGGAAATGATACACAGGATGCAGGATACAAATAAAAGGTGTTATATAAGAGAAAGATTATGCTAAGAAATAGATGGGAGGAAAAGACCTCATACAGGCACCAAAGTCTTAAATTTCTATAGAACGTAAGAAGCAGGAAATAGTATCAAATAAAATACCTATAGAATTAAAATGAGAATGTTCCTTCTGGGTGCATTCAGATATTATTAGGGTTTTCCAAACTAGGAATGTGATGTTAAGTATTTGGGAATGAATATAAATTGTTTTAAAAATCATGCTCAAAATAAGTTGTGCCTCAAAAATTTGATTTGCTGTACTCTGGCTGTATTTTAGCTTTTCTCTTCTTATGTGTATAACTTTGGATTCATCCTGCCCATACACACTCCTACCACATTATATGTTATAATGTAGAAGTTGAATTTTCAGTGGCCTATTTGAAATCTAATATATTTGAGGAATGAATTAATAATAATTTCCCAAAGTATTCATTATGCTTAAAATATATTTTCATTATAATATAATTGATAAAAGCATGAGATGTTATTCAAAGCAGAACTGTGAGTTATAGGAAATGAAAAATTGAGACTATAGTTAAAATTATATTTGCAGTAGGTACTACAGCAGTTATTTTGAAATTGCTTATCTCTGTTAACTTCACAGCATCTGGTTTAAAGTTAGAAAGCAAGTGACATTTTAGAACTGTCTTTAATGAATTTTTCATCGAAATGGCATTGGTGAGCCTTGAGGAATATATTACTCTTTTATAATTAAAGTGTAGTAAGAGTCAAAGAAGTGAATATCAAAAATGGCAAAATATCTTTAAGATATTTCTACTCTTTAAGAAACTGTCCTCCTCTATTACTATGTTTCGTTCAATATAATTTTTAGTAGCAACACGTTTTTGCTGGAAGATACATAACATATCTATGACTAAGGGGACTTGAAATTGAGAAAAAAATATGCTTTAATCATTTCATATCTCAAGTTAAATTTCATTTGGGCAACTAATGCAGATAGTCTCTGATGAATTAAAAGGGTGAAACCTTTAAAAGAATATAAGACGAAACACATTGTCAGTCTGTATGGCAATTTCTATTATTTTCAAAATATAAAAAATAAACAGAAAAACAAAACCTAAACTAGTGGTCATAAATTTTTGAATTTTGGATCAATTAAAATTAACAAAAGTAATTAAGAAGCATCACAATTTGTTGCCCTTCTTACTTTAAGCACTATTCTACTAGTAAGAAAATTTAAAAAGCACCATCTGTCATCATTAGTTCAAAGAGGAAAGGATATTTTAAAGGAGAAGGAAAACCTTGTTATAAAAGACAATCCTTTAAATTTGTCATTATGAAACTGTTTATTGTTATTCTTATGTTCTACACTGAGGAAAAGTTACAAGTAATATGAGTTGTTAAAGGAGTGGGCTCTAGAGTTCATCTACTTGAGTGGCAGCTGTCCTAATTTGGTGTAACCTTGAACAAGTTACTTTACTCCTCTGTGCCTAGATCCAAACTCTTAGATCCTAACTCTTAGATCCAAAGAGTGAAGTTCTTATAAACTACCTCTTGGGAGTATTGTAAGCATATATAAGCAATACATGCTTTGAGCACAGTGCCTGGCATATAATAAACGTTCAATAAGTATTATCTATTACTGTAGTCATTAATGCATGCCCCAAATATTGCCAGCTCTGCCCTTCCTGACAGATGCGGGATTAGATTTCTCAGCCATGCCCTCTTATGTTTGGGTGGAGCCTTGTGATTGGTTGGCAGGCTGTGAGCAGAATTGATTTCAGTAATCTGGGGGTTAGAATATTTAATTGCTTCCATGAGACCCTCTAGAATCTCTATTTCCGTGTGATGTAGTCATCGGTAACATTTGAGACAGGCTGTTTCATCAGCCTGGATTTTTGGATGACTGTAACAAACATAGAACCTCCTCTCACTCCAATTGTACCATGCAATGAATAAGTAATAAACCATTGTTTTATTTTTTTTCATAAGGAAATTTCCTGGACAGATTTTTTTTTTAAGATTTATTTATTATATTTATACAAGCACTGGGCACAGTCAGAAGCGCAGGAGGGTGAGAGAATTCACCAGAGCCAGAGCAGGGAGCAGAACAGGCAGAAGGACCGAAGTACACTGCTGAGGGGAGCAGTGGGCGGCAGGGGAGGTCTGCGTGCCATGTGGGACCCTCACCCGGGTGCCAGGGATTGAACCGGCGCTGCAGAGGCTGCGGGCAGCTTCGCAACCCAGCGCTCAACCGCTGTGCCACCGGGGTGGCCCAGGTTTTAATTTTTTTTTAATTTAAATTTTATTTTTATATTCCCCATACAATTATTTTTTACCCACACAATTTATTTTTACCCCAAGCCCTCCTTTCCCGACCCCCACTCCCCAACCCCCCTAGAGTGTCTCTTGTTCATAGTTATTTGTTGATTTTGATATTTTCTTTCTTATAGTTATTCTTTTTCCTGGTCCCTTATTTAAGTTTTCTAGATTCCTGCTATGAGTGAGACCATCCGGTATTTTTCTTTTTCCTTCTGGCTTATTTCGCTGAGCATAATCAAAATGGATTAAAGAGCTAGACATAAGACCTGAAACCATAAAATACATAGAAGGAAATATAGGCAAAACAATACATGATATGCACATCCAAGATATCTTTACAGACACATCACCCAAAGCAGTGATAGTGAAGGCAAAGATCAACAGCTGGGACTACATCAATTTAAAGAGCTTCTGCACAGCAAAAGAGACAATAATAAACCATTGTTTTAAACCACCAAGGTTTTTAAAATTAATTTATTTATTTTTATTGAGGTTTACATTGGTTTACAATACTATATATGTTTCAGGAGTATAGGATCACACCTCTTTAGATGTATATTACCACACCACACTCCCTCCAGAGAGACTCATAGTCCTCTGCCATAATCTACTGGGCCTGTATCCTCTTTGCCTCAGTTTTTGAAACAACCTATATCCTTCCTTTCCAGGTAGGATCTGACAGTCACTTTATCCCTTCCCTTCTACCTCCAAACTAGTGTTCAGAGAGAGATGCTCTGTCAAATATTTAGGACAATTTACTTGAGCTCTGGAAAATATCAATAGCCCTTTAACTGTCTCCTTCATTTGCTTCACATTCCACAGGTTTGGCAGACGCTTTAGAACATGACTATACCCATTTTTGCTTCAGATCAAGCGTTTTCTTTTTTCTTTCTTTTTTTTTTAAGTTTAAGAATAGTTTTAAAAGCCTGTACCAGAAGATTTCCCATCAATTAAATTAATTCCATAATTCTACAGATATTTAAAGTCAGGCATATAGAAATTGCACACTATTAAAACAGTCCTCTGCATGAAGAGACTTAACAACTGAGATATTAATAGTCAGTGCATTATGCAAAAAGCCTATTGCTCTTATTATTCTTTTAGTCAACTTAGAATAATTTCTTTCATTTACTAGACAAATACTAATTGAGCATCTCTATTTGCCATGTGCTAAACTAGCTGCTTTGTAAATCACAGAGATGAATGAGGCATACAACCTGAACTCTAGGGATTGAAAATGTCATTGTAGTGAAATTATTGGTATGCATATTATCTATGGCTGAATATTTTAAATTCTTGGCTTAAGAAGAAAGAATTTTTATCACAAATGGTTTTGCTTATGCCTTTAGCTTAAGGATAAAAAGAATTTAAATCACAAATGGTATAATTAGTGACACAGACAGATATAAAAAAGTAAATCAGGATAGATTGATAACAAAAAAATAAAGAACAAGATATTTATATGTAGTAGAAATATGTTCACTGTATTAACTGTATTTGCTGTAATTTTCTTGTAAACAAACATTTCTTCCTGAGAGAATTTTATTTTTCTCCACAAAAATAGAAAGCTCAACTTCTGTAATAACAATAAGGATATAAAATTCAGAGAACGAAAACAGTGATGTATGCATGTATGTATAATTACAGATATCCATAAATATTAATGTTACTTAAAGTTTTGTTCAACGTGGTATTAAAAAGTCTTCCAGGGCCTCCCCTGGTGGTGCAGCGGTTGAGGGCTGGGCTGCAAAACTGCCCACAGCCTCTGCAGCACTGGTCTGATCCCCCGCCACAGGTGAGGGTCCCACATGGCGCGCAGACCTCTCCTGCCTCACCCGCTGCTCCCCTCAGCAGTGTATTTCGTCAGTCTGCCTGTTCTGCTCCCCGCTCTGCTCTGGTGAATACTCTCATCCTCCCATGCTTCTGACTGTACCCAGTGCTTGTATAAATAAATAAATAAATCTTGAAAAAAAAAAAGTCTTCCACTTATCTTACCTTCTCACCTTTTCTTTTTTTTTTTTTTTTTATAAATTTTATTGTTATATTCCCCATACAATTGCAGCCCCCCATTCTGACCCCAATCCCTCCCCTCCCGCCCCCGCCCCCCTAAAAGTGTCTCTGGTTCATAGTTTTTTGTTGATTTTGATTTTCACTTTCTTATAGTTATTCATTTTCCTGGTCCCTTATTTAAGTTTTCTAGATTCCTGCTATGAGTGAGACCATCCGGTATTTTTCTTTTTCTTTTTGGCTTATTTCGCTGAGCATGATCCCTTCCAGCGCCATCCATGTTGCAGCAAATTGCATGTGTTTATCTTTTTTGAATGCTGAGTAATATTCCATGGTATATATGTACCACATCTTCTTCATCCAGTCATCTATTTTTGGGCATTTGGGTTGTTTCCAAAGCTTAGCTATTGTAAACAGTGCTGCTATAAACATAGGGGTGCAGGTGTTCTTTGGAATTGATGTTTCTGTGTCCTTTGGGTAAATACCTAGGAGTGGAATTGCTGGGTCATATGGAAGCTCTATGTTTAGTAGGTCCAGAAATCTCCACACAGCTTTCCACAGTGGTTGGACCAGTTTGCACTCCCACCAACAGTGCAGAAGAGTTCCTTTTTCTCCACACCCTCGCCAACATTTGTTGTTGCTAGTTTTTTTAATATGTGCCATTCTCACTGGTGTAAGATGGTATCTCATGGTAGTTTTGATTTGCATTTCCCTGATGACAAGTGATGTTGAACATTTTTTCATATGCCTGTTGGCCATTTGCATTTCCTCTTCAGAGAAGTTTCTTTTAAGCTCTTCTGCCCATTTTTTGACTGGATTATTTTCTTTGTTGTTGTTGAGACTCATCAGCTCTTTGCAGATTTTTGTGATCAGTCCTTTATCATTAGTGTTGGGTGCAAAAATGTTCTCCCAGTTGGTGGGGTTTCTCTTTGTTTTTGTTATTGTCTCTTTTGCTGTGCAAAAGCTCTTTAATTTGATGTAGTCCCAGCTGTTTATCTTTGCCTTCACTATCACTGCTTTGGGTGATGTGTCTGTAAAGATGTCTTTGATGTGCAAATCACGTAGTGTTTCGCCTATATTTCCTTCTATATATTTTATGGTTTCAGGTCTTATGTCTAGTTCTTTAATCCATTTTGAGTTGATTTTTGTGTATGGTGTGAGGTGGTGGTCAAGCTTCATTCTTTTGCATGTAGCGACCCAGTTTTCCCAGCACCATTTATTGAACAAACTTTCTTTGCTCCAATGCATATTCTTTGCTCCTTTGTCAAAGATTAGTTGACCATAAATCTGTGGGTTTATTTCTGGATTTTCTATTCGATTCCATTGGTCTGTATGTCTGTTCTTGTTCCAATACCATGCGGTTTTGATGATTATGGCTTTGTAGTATAGTTTGAAGTCTGGGAGTCTGATGCCTCCATTCCCTTCTTTTTTTTTCAGGAGAGCTTTGGCTATTCGGGGTTTTTTGTGATTCCATATGAATTTCATCAATAATTGTTCTATTTCTTTGAAGAATGACATTGAAATTTTGATTGGAATAGCATTGAATCTGTATATTGCTTTTGGAAGGATGGCCATTTTAATAATGTTTATTCTTCCAATCCATGAGCAGGGGATGTCTCTCCATTTCTTTGTGTCTTCTTCTATTTCTTTTAACAGTGTTTTATAGTTTTCTTTGTATAGGTCCTTTACCTCTTTTGTTAGATTTATTCCCAAATATTTGATTTTTTTTGTTTCAATAACAAAAGGGATGGTCTTTTTGATTTCTTCTTCTTCAGATTTATTGTTTGTGTATAGGAAGGCTACTGACTTTTGCGTGTTGATTTTGTATCCTGCCACTTTACTGAACTGATTGATGAGTTGAATTAGCTTTTCTGTGGAGTTTTTGGGGTTCTCTATGTATAATATCATATCGTCTGCAAATAGTGATAGTTTGACTTCTTCTTTTCCTATTTGGATTCCTTGGATGTCTTTCTCTTGTCTTATTGCCCTGGCTAGGACTTCCAGTATTATATTGAAAAGCAATGGTGAGAGTGGACATCCTTGTCTTGTTCCAGATCTTAATGGAATTGCTTTCAGCTTTTCACCATTGAGAATGATACTGGCTGTTGGCTTGTCATAGATGGCCTTTATGATGTTGAGGTATGTTCCTTGTATCCCAAGAATTTCAAGGGCTTTTATCATGAATGGGTGTTGCACTTTGTCGAAAGCTTTCTCAGCATCTATTGATATTATCATATGGTTTTTATATTTCTTTTTGTTGATGTGTTGGATAACGTTGATTGATTTTCGGATGTTAAACCATCCTTGTGCCCCTGGAATGAATCCAACTTGGTCGTGGTGAATTATCTTATGGATACATTGTTGGATTCTGATAGCTAAAATTTTATTGAGGATTTTTGCATCAGTGTTCATTAGGGAGATTGGCCTGTAGTTTTCCTTTTTTGTGTTGTCCTTATTCGGTTTTGGTATTAGTGTAATGTTGGCTTCATAGAACGTGTTTGGTATTGTCCCTTCCTTCTCAATTTTTTGGAAGAGTTTGTGAAGGATAGGCACTAATTCGTCTCTGAATGTTTGGTAGAATTCATTTGTAAATCCATCAGGTCCTGGGCTTTTGTTTTTGGGGAGGTTTTTGATTACCATTTCAATTTCGCTAATTGTAATTGGTCTGTTTAGGTGTTCTATTTCTTCTTTATCTAGCTTTGGGTGATTGTAGAGTTGTAGGAATTTGTCCATCTCCTCTAGATTGTTAAACTTGTTTCCATATAACTGTTCATAGTAGTTACTGATTATTCTTTTGATTTCTGCTGTGTCCGTTGTGATTTCTCCTCTTTCATTGATGATCCTGTTTATTTGTGCTTTCTCCCTTTTTTCCTTTGTGAGCCTGGCTAGGGGTTTGTCTATTTTATTGATTTTTTCAAAGAACCAGCTCTTGGTTTCATTGATCTTTTGGATTGTTTTTTTAGTTTCAATTTCATTTATTTCTGCTTTGGTTTTTATTATTTCTTTTCTTCTACTGGTTTTGGGGTTTTTTTGTTGTTCTTTTTCTAGTTCTTTGAGCTTCGAGATTAGGTTGTTTCTTTGCGTTCTTTCTTGTTTCTTGATGTGAGCTTCTATTGCTATATATTTTCCTCTTATTACTGCTTTTGCTGCATCCCATACATTTAGGATATTGGTGTCCTCCTTGTCGTTCAATTCAAAAAATTTTTTAATTTCTTCTTTGATCTCCTCATTAGTCCAATGGTCTTCCAGTAGTGTGGTTTTTAATCTCCATGAGGTAGGAAAGTTCCTTGCCTTCTTTTTATGGTTTATTTCTAGTTTGATGCCTTCATGGTCAGAAAAGATGGTTGATATGATTTCAATCTTGGTGTATCTGTTGATGTTTGTCTTGTGCCCCAGTATGTGATCGATCCTGGAGAAGGATCCGTGTGCGCTTGAGAAAAATGTGTACTCCATTTTTTTGGGGTTTAGTGTTCTATAGATGTCTGTTAAGCCCAATTGCTCTAGGTCTTTATTTAGAGCTTTGGTTTCTTTACTTATTTTTTGTCTTGTTGATCTATCCATTGTTGATAGTGGTGTGTTGAAGTCTCCCACTATGTATGTGTTTTCTCTGATGTCTGTTTTCAGAGAGGACAACAGTTGTCTGATATATTTTGGTGCTCCTTCGTTTGGTGAGTATATGTTAATGAGTGTTATTTCTTCTTGAAGTATTGTCCCCTTGATCATAATGTAGTGACCATTGGGGTCTCTTTTTATCTTTTTGAGTTTGAAATCTGTTTTATCTGATATAAGTATAGCTGTTCCTGCTTTCTTTTTTGGTCCATTTGCTTGTAGGATTGTTTTCCATCCTTTAACTTTGAGCCTATTTTTATCTTTTGTAGCTAAATGTGTTTCCTGGAGACAGCAAAAGGTTGGGTTTTGTTTCTTAATCCAGGCTGCAACTCTGTGTCTTTTTATTGAAGAGTTTAGTCCATTTACATTTAGAGTTAATATTGATATGTTAACATCTGTTTTTGCCATTGTGTTTGTCTTTCCTTTGATTTTATTTATTTATTCTTTTAATAACTTTTTTTTTTTTTTGGCCTTCTTTCATTGTTATTCGTCGCTCTGAGGTTCTGGCTTTAGGACTCCTTGTAGTATTTTTTGGAGTGGGGGTTTAGTTGCAATGAAATTCCGGAGTTTCTGTTTGTCTGGGAAGGTCCATATTCTTTCTTCAAAGAGGAAGGAGAGCTTTGCGGGATAGAGTATTCTTGGTTGGCATCTGTTTTCTTGGAGTCTGTTGACTATGTCCCTCCACTCTCTCCTTGCCCGTAGTGTTTCTTCGGAGAAGTCTGATGTCAGCCTGATTGGTTTTCCTTTGAATGTTATCTGTTTCTTCCCTCTTGCCAGCTTCATTATTTTTTCCTTGTCCTGGATTCTTGGGAGCTTTACTATTATGTGTCTTGCTGTATTTTTCCTTTCGTCGTGGAAGTTTGGTGTTCTTCTTGCTTCTTGTATATCAATTTTCAGCTCCTTCTTCACATTTGGGAAGTTCTCTTCAATTATCTCTTTGAATATTTTCTCTGTTCCTACATCTCTCTCCTCTCCTTCTGGTATTCCTATAACTCTTATATTTCCTTTCCTCATGGAGTCAGATAGTTCCCGAAGTCTTTCTTCGTTCTTTTTCCTTCGTACTTCTCTTTCCTTTTCTGTTTTGGTTCTTTTTATTTCTGTGTCTTCAAGATTACTTATTCGTTCTTCCATTTCATCTATTCTGCTTTCATTGCTTTTCCCAGAATTCTTTAGTTCTTCCATTAATTCTTTGATCTCCTGCCTTTCTTTTACTTCCCTCTTTAGGGACTCAATTTCTTTCTTCTGACCATTGTTTTCCCTCTCTAGGGACTCAATTGCACTCTTCTGATCGTTGATTATTTTTCCCTTATCATTGTTTTCCTTTATGACTTCTGTCAGTTTTTTAATCACGGCAATTTTAAATTCTCTTTCTGGAAGGCTCAGAAATTCTTCCAAGTTATTGTCGTTGCAATCTGGGGGCTGGCTTTCTTTTTGTGGTGTGCTTTTTCTCTGGAGAGTTGCTAGGTTGCGTGTGGTTCTTCTCCTCCCTACTGTCTGTTTTCTAATTTGCCGTATGCGTTGGGACACTGTGTTGTTGGGACTTGCCGGCATCTTGGGTGGGCTTCTCTGTTCCCCTCTGGTTCTTCCAGGAGTCATCTGTCAGTTTCAAGCAGCCTTTACTGGAGAAAGGTCTCTGTTCTAAAATGCCGATGTGGGGACACACTCCCCTGTGCGCCTGGTCTGCCCCGGCGGTGGGTTCCTGCTCCCCTCTGGGCTTGGACTGCAGGCCAGAGGGGGTCTGGCGTGGGCGAACTTCCCCCGCTCACCTCTGGCTCCTGAGGAAGCCTTCTGCAGGTAGTCTTTACTGAAGAAATGTCCCTGTTCTAAAATGGTGATGTGGGACACACTCCCTGCGCTTCTGGTCTCAGGCACACTCTTCTGCGCGCCTGGTCTGCCCCGGCTGTGGGTGCTCGCTCTCCCTGTGGGCTCAGACTACTTGTTCAGAAGGGGCCCGGTGTGGGCTAACTCCCCAGCTGGCCACTAGCTCCTTCAGTAGCCTGTGCTGGGGTCAAGTCGCTAGGTGGCACCAGAGATCTCTCCTAGAGCCCTTGGGGAGCTGATTTTCCACCCCGTGGGACAGGGAGCAGAGCGGGGATGGTAGGGTACACCTCAACGGCTTTGGGGTGCTGTGTCTGCCTTGTGCCCCACCGTCGTGGGGAACCCACGCCCCTAATTTCGTGCCCCGGGTCTCAGTTCCAAAGCCCTCAGTTCCAGGACGCGGGCTGTAGCCCAGATCAGTGGCGCGGGAATGGTGCCTTTTGAATCCCGCTCCCCTGCCTGGGCGCCTTGTTCCTGCTCACTCAGGGAGGGCCTCCGCCCGGGTCTCAGTTCCAAAGCCCTCAGTTCCAGGACGCGGGCTGTAGCCCAGATCAGTGGCGCGGGAATGGCGCCTTTTGAATCCCGCTCCCCTGCCTGGGCACCTTGTTCCTGCTCACTCAGGGAGGGCCTCCGACGTCTCCCCGCAAGCCTAGGTCGCAGGCGCGGGGACCTGGGCAGCTGCAATCTGAGCGCCGCTTTCGCGCAAGCTTACCGGGCGGCTGGGGCTGTGTGCTGGTGCTGGTCTCCTCCTTGTGGGCGGGGCTCTCTTTAATGGTGCGTGGAGCTCACCTCTGCGGTGGATCCTGCAGGGTTCGCCTCAGCTCCCGTTCACGGGGTGTGGTGGCTGAAATAGTTCCTTTCCACTCACAGTCCGGCTTGCTGCATCCGTTTTTCTTGTTGGGCGTTTTGGTTTGTTGTTTCCCTTGTCTCTGCCGGTCGGAGAGTGCCGCCTCTGTGGGCGGGGGAGGGGAGCAGGGTTCTGCGCTTCCCTCCCTTCTCGTCCTCTTTTATGGCAACTTTCTTCTTCGGGCAGTTTGCTGGAGTCGTCTGTTTATCTTCCGTGTCCCAGTTCTCACTGGGACCTGCCGCTTTTCCTCCCTATTAACTTTTTTTAATGGGAGATCTTACTCGCAGTGTCTCCTCGCCGCCATGTTGCTCCGCCCCCACCTTCTCACCTTTTCTATGGTGTCTCCTCCCCACACCCACATTCTTACTTAAGTGATCTTTTTGCATTAGTTAAGAGTAAACTGCTTACTATATAGATACCTTTGCTTTCCCTCTTCCTTCTTCTCAATGTTTCACTACTTACCTAAAATAGCTTTTCTCATTCCTCTCCATCAAAACAAAACAAATCAAAATATAACATGAATTATGTCTTACTCTAATTCTTTATGAAAATATCTCTCCTTTAATTTATCACTCAATCTCTGAGAAGGCTTTTGAAAGGGATCTGATTTGGATTATCATCAATCACAAATATATAAGGAAATAGAACATGGACTCTTATCAAGTATTTATCCTAAACTTCATTCATTTTAATTGATCTCACTCAAACAGGAGACTACTGACTCAGAACTGTATGCATAGTTAAGTTTATTGATTTAACAAGACTGGTTGTCTGGTTTGTTGTACCTGACAGCGCCTTAAGAGAAGTTTCCCTGATAATTTAACACATTGAGCTATAATAAAGAAGTAGGGGAGGCCTCCCTGGTGGCACAGGTAGTTGAATGCCACACTATGAAGCTGTCCACAGCCTCGGCAGTGCATATTCAATCCCAGCCGCTGGGGAAAAACCCTCATGGCAGGGCAGACCTCTCCTGTCTTGCCCACTGCTCCGCTCAGCCATGTATTTTGGTCATTCTACCTGTTCTGTTCCCCACTGTCTCTGGTGAAACCTCTTACCCTCCCTCTTATCTGGCCTGTACCCTGGTTCTTGTATAAATAAATAAATCTTTAAAAAAAAGAAAAGAAGTAGGGGATGAGAGAGGTAGAGCACCAATTAAAGCTGAATCTGTGGAGTGCAAATACTCTTAAATATCTTTCAAGCTCCCAAAAGCGTCACTCTATAGAGCTTGATAACAAAATCAGTTATTAAAGTTCACAGTGATAATCAAGAATTATAAGTACTAGATATTCATATTATAAATGTCTTATTTAAAGAAGTACATAAAAAGGCATCACAAAAAGGAACTAAAAAATCAGTAAAATATAACTTGGTGCAACAATTACTTCTTTATAAGTTCTGAAATTTTACCTTTCTTGAACATCTCAGGAACACCATTGTTGATCAAGTACAAATTAGTAGAAAATTATTTTTCATACTTAAGTGAAACTTGCCTAAAAAACAAAAAAAAAAACTAATTCCTTTTTAAGAAAAAACTCTGAAAATATATCTTTTTTAAATAATAGCATATATCTTCTTTTAAAATGTAGATATTCAGTAGTAATCATCAGTTTCCAGAATAATTGTCCACCATGCCTTTAATTATTCCTAATACACATAATTCACAGATTTATCATTCTGGTAATCATCCTGGTTACCTTTTTCTATATAAATTCTAATGTTTTAAGAAATTTTTTTTTAAATGTAACTTAAAATAATCTCATTACAGGTCTGGTTTGAAATGGATGTTGAATATGCTTTCATCTGATTAATACAGTCATTTCAGTGTAAACATCTGCTGGACTAACTTGGTTCTATTGGTTTTATTTTATTTTATCAAATATCCCTTTTACTCTTCAATGCAATTATTTTTATATATTGATTTCTTTAATGGGATCAACTTTTATGACAGAAGCTATATTTTAGTCGTTTTTGAACTATTTTTCATATAATAGCATTTGGAAATATTTGGGGAATATGTATAAATAAATTAACCATCTTAGTATGTGTTGACTTATTTTAGTAGTTTTGTTTCACTCTTTTGTGTCCTCTGCATGAATTTTTTTCCTTTTTTAATTTTATTTTATATATTTATTACATCCTTTTCATTTTTGCACAATGTATACATTTTCATCTTGGTTATAGTCCCCATACAATTCCCATCCCCCTTGTTTTGATCCTACTCCCTCCCCCCCCCCCCCGTAGTGTGTCTCTGGTTTATAGTTGCTTGTTGGTTTTTATTTTTACTTTATTTTAATTAGTCTTTTTCCTGATCCCTTATTTAGGTTTTCCATCTGGTATTTTTCTTTTACTTTCTGACTTATTTCAGCTAAGCATGATCCCTTCCAGCTCCATCCATGTTGCTACAAATTGCACGATTTTATCTTTTTTGATTGCTGAGTAATATTCCATTGTGTATGCAATACATCTTCTTGATCCAGTCATCTATTTTTGGGCATGTGGGTTGTTTCCATAGCTTACTTATTGTAAATAGTTATGCTATAAACATTGGGGTGCAGGTGCCCTTTTTAATTAACGTTTCTGTGTCCTTTGGGTAAATACCTAGGAGTGGAATTTTTAATGTAGTTTTCAAATGATTTGGAGTTAGTTATGTTCACTGTGATCCTGATTTCTGAAATTCATTTTAAACTAAAATACAAGCCTTCATTTATTCTTAAATGAAACAAAGGAGAGGGCAAAAACTATTGAGGTTATATAATGCCTTGATTTTTGTTATCAATTTTATATAAAAAAGTTTTGCCAACTAGTATTGATTTTTTAAACAAGGGTAGAATATAATTTTTCCCAAATGCTGAGTTGTTTTCCTAACTAGATTGAACATACTAAAACATTGAAAATGCTCTCTCCGTACATGTGTCTTAATCACTGCACAAACACGGAACATGAGTTGAATCAAATTTAAATGTGAGATTCATATGTTATGTATTTATTTTCAGGAAAAGATTAATCACTTGATATATATCATATATTTAGAATACATGAACTTACACCTTCAAATCAGATGGAGTATTTCCAATTCAACAGGAACATAAAAAATAATTTATCCACTAAGTTATAACTTTCTGGGGTTAATGTTCTATTTATTGAATTAATCTATGAAGTTTATATTCAATTTTTTCTAGCTATATTGAAAAAATAATTTCTTACATCACTGTTTAAAGCATACAACACAATGGTTTGATTTACATATATTGTGAAATAGCTATTCAGCTTTATCTCAGAGTCTGAAAAAGCCGAGAAATTATGACAATTATCACTACATATTTTCTGTAATTGGTGTTGATTTGATATACATTTTGGTCTAATTTTGAAAATATTTGGGAGAATAAATATATTGTTGTTTACTATTAAGTAAGATTCTGTATTCCATTTTACTATGTGAAAGATTGTTCTACACTAAACTTGATCCTGCTATGATAAGGTGTAAATTGGTTATGCTGCTATTAATGTCTTCCTTCTTAACCAAATCTACAAACTTAGCTCTGGTGGGATGTTATTAACGAATGCTTCAAAACTATTAACTAAGGTCTTCAAATCTCACACTTAATGAAACTTTACTTTGAGAGACTGTTATAAATGTTGGTTCAGGCTTCAAACAGAGAAAATAGACTCCAAATCGTCTTTTAAAATATTCCACAGAAAAGTTTCCCCTGAAACCTGACAACATGAAAGGTTTCCTGGGAAACTCAATAGGCTCCATACTGATTTGCCCAGGTTGTCTGTAATCCAGTGACCTCTCCCTAATTGGGGGAGGAGCCACAAACAAAGGAAGGAAGGATGAGAGCAGCTGGACCAGATAAGAGGGAACTGGAAAAGACAAAGCCATTGAAAACAGAATTGGAAACCCATGAACCAGACCATATCTATTTTCAGGCTAATCTTAGTATCTGTAGAAGTCCTTTCTGTGCCTAACCTAGAAAAAAATCCCACATTTCCACCTCCATGCTCAAGCCTTTTTTCTTCCATACATTGTTAGAGAATAGCAGTCATATCAGCTTTTGTTCTCTGAGCTATCCACAACCTCCCTTTAGTTTTTTTCATGTTGTGATTTTACAGAGTATCATTATTTTAACAAAGAAATGGCCACCCATCCACACAATCATGAATTACCTGCCATCTGCCAGAGTTCTAACATGTTAAATACTAAATCTTCTTTCATAATTGGACTTTTCAAAAATAACCCATTTGAAAATCAAGGTACATTTGATTAAATAAATGAAAAGTATAAAAATCAAGGTCCCATATATGACAGTAATTATGTCATGCACTTAATGTTTAGAACAGATATAGACAATCTTTTATTCCATCTTGACAAATATAAATACTGATTGCTTGACTTAATTATATACTTTATGTATTAACTGTTAATTTGGAATTCTGAATACCATGATTTAGATTTTCCCTAATATTTCATAAGCAAAAGATAAAAAAGCCACTTGTTACCAAAATATCCATTTAATTACAAATTTTTAACTATTTTGAAAAAAAGGACACTTGAGATTTATAGTTCTATTAATAGTTTCCAATATTTTCTATAACATTTGTATTTTCTTTCTCAAAAATATGTATACACAAATATATATCTACATATATACATAAAATATGTACAACACATCATATATTATACTTGTGCAAGGGATAGAAAGATGAGTAAGATCCAGTCCCAGTCTTTATGGATCTTAAAATCTAGTAGAGAGAATTTAGCAAGTATTAAATAAAAAAGGTACAATTCAGATTACAATTACGTATTTTGTAAGACATAAAACTCACTTTGTGATTTCATATTGAACTTTAAAATGCTTATTAAGAAATATATACTTGAACCAAGATTTAGAGTTCAAATGCAATTTCAGTTCGTAGAGATTGGAAATTAAGAGCCTAACTTACATATAATAGATAATAATATGACAAATGTGGAAAAACTGTATTCAAATCAAATTATAATATTTTTAAAATTACAGGTGGGGCAGTTTGGTGTTAATTATACAGGAAATAAGCAAATATAATGATGAAAATTTTCCTGGTGAAAACCCCAAATTACAAGGAATTGTTGTCCTAACTCATCAAATCAGGCAAGGATACTATTTCACATTTTGAAATATCAGTGTATTCTAATTATTGTTTGAAGACTATGAGTAATAAGGTATAAGGAAATTTATATAAAATTGGGAAATAAAGATTAATAGTTGCATATGCTAATTAGAATATAAAGGAAATAAAATATGAAGTTCAGTAAACCATGAATAATGGCAGAAAGAGAGTTTGAAATATTCCAAAAATATTCTGCAAATTAGAGATTTAAGATAGAGCTTGGAAGTTAATAATATGCAATAGTAATATATAATATGAAAATTATCTCAAGGGGATTGAGTACAGAAAAGAAAGTTGGGGATGTCCTGAAAAAGATGGGGATAATAAATTTCCCTTCAGCAGCCCACAGATGTCCTCAACATCTATGTGTCAGGAGCCCAAGTGAGCTGATAAAGAGCAGATCTGTCTGGTGTCAGAGTTGATAAAGCAACAAACCAAAATTGGAAGAATTGATCCTTTAATCACTTCCTGCAATGGTATATGCATAAGACTATAATTGAAAAAAAAAGTCAACTCTCCTGTTCTAACCTGTCAATGGAAAGACACACCGCAGATGGAGTCAGATGGATCAGACAGAGGTTGGGTCTCTTACTGTTGAGGGAACCCAGAATGAAAGACTTTGGGAGTTTTATGGAAAAAGAGTAGGTTGGAGAATGAGATGGGAAAACTGGAGTGGGAAACCAATGAATATTAAGTCAGAATGGGAAAAAGTGTCTTCAGATTTCTACATCTTCCCCTGTGACAAGAAGCCATGGCAAAAGGGCCTGCTGAGGACCATGGTGAAGGATAAAGAGACCTAAATATAGTGCTGAGGCCAGGAATGCTATGTGTGAAGAGCATACCAAGCCAAGGCCTCAGTCCTTTACTGCAACTTCCCTCAGGGTCTGAATACTATGCTGTGGTAAAGGCAGTGTAGCCTACCCCCAGGCTTGTCTGGCAAAGTTTTTGTAATTGCCTCAGAAGAGACTTGAAAATCATAAATAGACTTATAACCAGGATCTGGATTTCCACTGTGTCATATAATGAGGGAGAGAAAATACTTTGACAAAGTTACTCAAAGTTACGGCAATTTCATGGACACTTTCACCTTTCATGCAAAGATTTGCCATCTGGTTTTCTTTTTTTCCCACTATTTTAAGTTACATTAGTTTTTTTATATTTTTCTTTTGTTTCCTCTAAATTAAGTTTATTGAGGGAAAGTATGTATATCTTTATATCTGCTCCAGGGGACAATGATAGTATTATGTACCTATCAAAATAATTAATGGAAAGTTTAAAAATTATGTTAATATCAAATGTCTGCAAGGATGCTGGGGAAATGGCTTATGCAGTTTGCTGGTAGGGCCCTAAACTAATACATCTGCTTTGGAAAAGAGTTTTGTCATTTTCTTACAAAGCAAAATTTGTAACCACCATACAATCTAATAATTGTACAATTGGAAATTTATCCCAGATAAAGGAAAATTCATATTTACATAAAACAATCACATCAATATTTACAGCAGCTTCATTCATAATGACTCAAACCAACAAAAATGTCCTTCAATGGGTGAATGATAAAGTGATATACATCAATACCATGAAATATTAATCAGCAATGAAACAATGAACATTGATACATGCAACATGGGTCTCAAGAGAATTACAGTGAATTAAAAAATTTACATTTTGCAATATCTTTCATAATGCATTTTTTCTTTTGTTTTAGATTGCAGTATTTCTTTAAAACTTAATATTTTAGGGAAGTTTTATGTTCACATGAAAATTAAGTGTCAAGTAGGAAGAAACAGAGTTACCATATACCCCTTGCTACCATAAATATAAGGACTTCCCCATTATTACTATTCCCTCATAAATCCATTGTTTATATTAAGGTTTCCTCCTAGTGTTGTACTTTCTGTGGGTTTGTAAAGCTGTATAAATAACACCTACCCACCATTATTATACAGGTATTTTCACTGACATAAAAACTTTCTTTGCTCCAGTTATTCATCTCCATTCTCATCTCAGCAACTGGCTACCAATGATGGTCTCTATAATTTTACTTTGTTCCAGAATGCTCTGTAGTTAGAATCGTACAGTATGATTATTCATTTTTAAAATAATGGATAATTCATTTCCATTAAGAAATCTGTGCTTTTAGCTTTCTACTAAATACAAATTTGGCAATGGGTTATAATTTACATTGACTTGTTTTTACAGGGTCCTTGTGGTGCTCAGGGAACCAGTAGAGACCCAAGTATTCCTGGTCAAGTTGGTACCCAAGGGCTGCCTGGGCATCCATCCCATCCAGGACCTGATGACATGAACAGAGTGAGTTGTGTGTACCATTCAATGTCATAGATATAGAATACATTTTTTTTATTTATTGCTAATTTGGGGGGGAAACTTTTTTTTATTGAAGCTACATTAAAACACCATATAAGTTTCAGTTATTCATTATTAAGAGCCACCATATGTACATGCTACTTTAAGTTCACTACTAAAAATCTAAATCTATCCTTCATTAGACCATTGCTACCTTTTTCTCTGATTTACAAACCCTTCATTCACATTCACTTCAGGTAGCCACAAAATCAGATTTATAGTCCAAATTTTTTTGGTATTTGATTTAATTCATCTGTGTGCTTATTTTCTCCATATCCCACAAATGAATTAACTCATACAGTTTGTCTGGCTTATTTCACTAAGCATAATTTCCTCTAGGTCCATGCATTTTGTTGCAAATGGCAATGTATCATGTTTAATGTGTGAATAATTATTTTATTGTGTGTGTATGTATCTTCTTTATTGAGTTGTCATTTTCAAAATGAATTTTCAAAATTATAGAACTACAGAGTAAAATTTAGTGCTTTCAAGGGACTAGAAGAAGGGACAAAAAGGGATGTAGTTATGGTTGTACTAGACAGACAACTATTACGCTTATAAATGACACAAGTGTGCCTTAATTTTTGAGATTCTTCTTTGATATAAAGTAGTGGTAAATTGGTTTCATATAAAGTAGTGGTAAATTGGTAAATTGGTTTCATATCTTTCATTACTGAGTTGTTGCATAGTTATATGTAACATAAATGTTACATAGTTTATAAAATGTCATAACCATTGTTATTTGTTTCTTGTATAAGTTCATAAATAGCCTAAAATAGTGAATTTTGACCTGGGTTTAAGAGCTTTTCTCAAAAAATCATAGAAAACAATGTATTTTATAAAAATTTGCAATAAAAATTCTTTGGAAGTGAAATTGAAATGCAACTCAAGATATCTAATATTTCTCTGTAAATGAATAATTATCTGATTAATTACTCTATACCAAATAGTCATCCTATTAGAATCAGTGTGTGTATCAAAATCATGTTTTTGATGGCATCTATAGAAAATATGACTTAAAATGAAGAAAATTTTATTTTCTAGAAGTAAATCCATTATTTAACTTGTCACAATACTAATAAAATTTGTGGTCATTCCGAATCTTCCTTACAATAAGTTGCAACACTGACATATTTAGATTATTGTTTAATATCTATGACTCAATTTGTTGCATAGTTTATATAACTATAAATGTTACATTGTAAGTCATCAAAATCTCTGTCATTATTTTTACCAAAGTTATGGAATTCTAGTTACTAAACAGTTTCAAGTGAATGTGTTTTAAAATAAAAATAGATTTTTGTTCATTTTAGAAAAATACAACTATCATTAAGATAGTTTATAAGAAATTAAGATGATCATTCTTAAACTATATATTTTTGTTTGCATGGATTAAGTTTAAAAAAATGAATTGTTGTGCTCGCTTCGGCAGCACATATACTAAAAAAATGAATTGTCTGTAATATTTGCTTATGAGGTTATAAGGTCATTGAATTCCTTATAATCCGATATCCTTAAAATATCTTTCCCATTCTTGCAGGACCTAAGTAACACACATCCATTTAACACTTGCATGATAGACACATAATGATCGTGATCATCTATTTCAGATAATTCTTTCTAAGTTGTCAAATCTTGCTGAAAATGTATACCCTGGAGAAGTGACTTTTTTGCTTGGCTTGCACTTAACTGACTTAGGCAGGGATTTACTAGAAGTTGTAATTGGCTTCTCTGATCGACAATGAAGAGAACACTTCTTACTGCTTTGACTCTCTTTGAGAGTTGATAAATGCTGTGAAATATGGTAGCATGCTGAAGTGAAGTCTGCTAATATGAAGAGAATGTGAACTAATGATTTCCAGGCACAATATGGTGGCAGTGGACTTATTTTTTGGTACCAATTCTCTACTGCTTCATTTTATCCTCTTTTGGAAAGGTTCTTAATCTTTCCAGCTTAGTCAACAAAATAAGAACTATGTTTACTTAACATATGATATGTGACTTGGGGTGTAATGGGCCATTTTTGATGAGAAGAGGCAGTAGCCATTTGTTAAATGATTCCCTTGGCTTCTGGAAAAGTTAGTAACATTTCCTGAAAGCACTTAACCTCCTTCAAATGAATTGTTTATATTCTCTGAGAAACTATCTCAATGATAATCAACACTAGGCCCGCATTTTATAAAATAGTTAAAAGATACAAAACCATTTAGTTACTTATCTGAAATCTCAGAAGCAAATCTTACTACAGACTGCTATTAAATTGTTTTTAAATAATCCAGTTAAAAATGAGCACAAGATCTAAACAGAGACTTCATCAAAGAAGATATATGGATATAAAGATATGCTTATTCATTACTAGAAAAAAACATCAGAATAGTTAACATTTAAAAAATTGATAGTATCAAGTGATGACAAGGATTTGGAGCAAGAAATTTTCATTCAGTGTTGGTGGACATGTAAAACGGCACAGTCACTTTGGAAGACAGTTTGACAGTTATAAAGTGAAGCATGATATTCATATGACTGAGTTATCCCTGCTAGATATTTACCTAAACGAATTGAAAATGTATATTCACACAAAAACCTCTAAGTGAATATTTACAGCAACTTTATTCACAAGAATAAAAGCCTAGAAACTACTGAAATGTTCCTTAGTTGAGAAGGAAATATGGATTGTCCACACAATGGACTTTTATTAGCAAAAACAAAATATGATGCACATGTCAATACAAATGAATCTCAAATGTATTATGCTAAGTGGGAGAAACCAAATTTAAAAGACCACCTTCTATATGATCCCATTCACATGTCATTCTGACAAGTTAATAGGGACACAAAATAGGTCAAAGGTTACCACGACTGGGGTGATGGGTGGGGCTGGAAGGTAGTTGACTATAAAGGATCATAGGGAATTAGGGGAGGGGTAATAGAAATATGCTATATCTTGGTGATGGAGGTGGTTATATGTTTGTCAAAACATGAAGAACCATGTACTTTTTTTTTAAAGCTAGATTTATTTATGCATATAAGAACTGGGGTACAGGCCAGAAGTGTGGGGGGTGAGAGGATTCACCAGAGATAGAGTGGGTAACAGAACAGGCAGATTGACTGACATACACTGCTGAGGGGAGCAATGGGCGAGTCAGGAGAGGTCTGCTGTGCCATGTGAATAGCTCCCTGGTGTGGGATCAAACTCTTGCCACAGTGGCTATGGATAGCTTCATAGGTTGCACCACCAGGGAGGTCCAACCATACACTTTTTAAAAGAGTAACTATATATATGTTAAACCTTAATAAATAACAGCAACAAAAAAAAAACAAAATAATTGGATTCTGAACATGGTAGAAAATCATTCTTGTTTGATTGTTTTTTTTCCCAAATAAACATATTTTGCATATTAAACATCTCTTTTTAATGATAAGACTTTAGCTCACAAACAAAGTAGTTTTAATTTGTGAATAACCATCATTTATAATTACTAGTTTTGCCTCCTCCTTTTTAGTAAGTGTATTCTTTATCCTCACTCTCTCAGGAGGAATCTAAGATTCCAAAATGATTTTTTTCCTAGAGGCTTACTTTCATCAGTATTACATTAAGGTTAAAACTCACAAATAGAGAGTAACTTGCTAATTATCTCTAGTACACAGTTATACATACAGACATGCATACATGTCTTAGGATGTATGTGTATAAGAGACAGTGCATGTGTAAGAAATTCAGGTGCCTCCCTGGTGGTGCAAGGGGTTAAGCCTCAGCACTATGAAGGTATCAGCAGCTACTGCAGCAGGAGTTCGATCCCTGGCCAGGGAGGTGACCCACATGACACAGCAGACCTCTCCTGTCTTGCCTATTCTGCTCCCCTCCACAATGTATTTCAGTCAGTATGGCTTTCCTGCTCCCCACTCTGTCTCTGGTGAATCCTATCAATCCCAGCATGTCTGGCCTGCACCCCAGAGGTATGCATAAATAAATAAATCTTTTAAAAAAAGAAAGTAAATAAAGATAAATGAACTCTTTCTTCTTCCATTCCTCTCTCCCATCCTTCCTTCTTCCTTTCCCTCATCTGTCTACTTATATCCCTCTAGATTCTGTATATGTTATATTGCAGATTCTACATAGCAATGCTTATTAAATACTAGTGTTTTTAAAATAAAACATGGTAATTTTTAGATATTAAGAATACAGATACGATTTGCCATAAATAAGAAATGATATTTGCTTGGTTATAAAAAGATAAAAGATGTTGCACTGGAGATCAAAGTTCTGCCTTTTGATTAAATCAGGGACTGAAAAAATTTGTGCTAGGAGAAATTAAGATTTTCAGAATCTATTTTATATTTAATGATTGTTATTTGTTGTTATTGCAGTAATATTATAGTGATTATTTACATTCTGAATTTCAATTCCCTTTTAATTATAAAGAAAAAGGTAGCACAAAACCAGAAAGCTAATCAACTGAATGTTTTTCAGTTCATAATTCAAATACATTTATATAATCTCATAACATTTTATGAGATAGAGAAAACATATATTATTATTGCCATTAATAGTGGAGAAAATATATTTTAGAAAATTTAAATCAATAGTATAGAGACTATAGTAAGAATGTATTAGAATCATGCGAACACCATCTCTGATCTCAGTGATTAAATTGTTATAAGTATTGCTAACATTACTTCAAACAACATGGGTATAATGACATAAAATATTTTTACTTCAATGTAGAGATGCACAGAGTTGTTTTAGGGCATGAAACATTTAATGCTGAATGAAACATTTTACCTATGAAACATTTTAGCTGTGACTTTTGAATAAAATGCTGTCATATTGTGTGTTTCAACTCTTTCTCAACAGAAAAATTTTTTAAAAAGTAATTAAAATAATTGCATTGCAGCATTTACATTGCATAATTACCTTTTAAAATCCAAATTGGAAATTATAACTATGCAGCACTTTCTCCTTTACAGATATGGGAGGAAAATATTAGTGAGCTGGCAAGGAATGCCTCTGCTTTTGAGACTGTGTTAAAACACACTTTCCATTACATTTCAACAGTTACTGCTAGGTCAGTTGTATAACTAGAACTTTTTAAAAGTGCTATTTTTTTTCCTGTGGCAATACACAAATTATGTATTTTCCTTAAGTATCAAAATTTGTAATAATTAAGTTTTAAAATTTGCATTCATTTCCTCTAAAATAAAATTGCATTTCTTGTTTAATAGAAACACATCAAAGATAGCAACAACTGAACATAAGTACAACCAAGTAGATGATGAAAATATTGTATATTTTTGTTTCTGTTTTTTTTAACATACATATTATCTTACAATACATATAGATGTATAAAATATTGTGACGTACAGAAAGATCCCATGTAGCCCATACTCAGTTACCTATTTTTCATGTCTTACTTTAGGATGTTATAATTGTTTTAGTCAATGAATTTACATTGATAAATATTTATTAACAAAGGCACATAGTTTATTCAGATTTCCTTGGTATTTACCTAATGTCCTTTGTCTTTTCTAGTGTCCCATTAAGATGCCATATCACATTTGTTTTTTTTTTTTAATTTAATTTTTGTATTTTTTTTTTAACATTGATATTTTATTTTATTTTTTTTTTTTATAAATTTTATTGTTATATTCCCCATACAATTGCAGCCCCCCATTCTGACCCCAATCCCTCCCCTCCCGCCCCCGCCCCCCTAAAAGTGTCTCTGGTTCATAGTTTTTTGTTGATTTTGATTTTCACTTTCTTATAGTTATTCATTTTCCTGGTCCCTTATTTAAGTTTTCTAGATTCCTGCTATGAGTGAGACCATCCGGTATTTTTCTTTTTCTTTTTGGCTTATTTCGATGAGCATGATCCCTTCCAGCGCCATCCATGTTGCAGCAAATTGCATGTGCTTATCTTTTTTGAATGCTGAGTAATATTCCATGGTATATATGTACCACATCTTCTTGATCCAGTCATCTATTTTTGGGCATTTGGGTTGTTTCCAAAGCTTAGCTATTGTAAACAGTGCTGCTATAAACATAGGGGTGCAGGTGTTCTTTGGAATTGATGTTTCTGTGTCCTTTGGGTAAATACCTAGGAGTGGAATTGCTGGGTCATATGGAAGCTCTATGTTTAGTAGGTCCAGAAATCTCCACACAGCTTTCCACAGTGGTTGGACCAGTTTGCACTCCCACCAACAGTGCAGAAGAGTTCCTTTTTCTCCACACCCTCGCCAACATTTGTTGTTGCTAGTTTTTTTAATATATGCCATTCTCACTGGTGTAAGATGGTATCTCATGGTAGTTTTGATTTGCATTTCCCTGATGACAAGTGATGTTGAACATTTTTTCATATGCCTGTTGGCCATTTGCATTTCCTCTTCAGAGAAGTTTCTTTTAAGCTCTTCTGCCCATTTTTTGACTGGATTATTTTCTTTGTTGTTGTTGAGTCTCATCAGCTCTTTGCAGATTTTTGTGATCAGTCCTTTATCATTAGTGTTGGGTGCAAAAATGTTCTCCCAGTTGGTGGGGTTTCTCTTTGTTTTTGTTATTGTCTCTTTTGCTGTGCAAAAGCTCTTTAATTTGATATAGTCCCAGCTGTTTATCTTTGCCTTCACTATCACTGCTTTGGGTGATGTGTCTGTAAAGATGTCTTTGATGTGCAAATCACGTAGTGTTTCGCCTATATTTCCTTCTATATATTTTATGGTTTCAGGTCTTATGTCTAGTTCTTTAATCCATTTTGAGTTGATTTTTGTGTATGGTGTGAGGTGGTGGTCAAGCTTCATTCTTTTGCATGTAGCGACCCAGTTTTCCCAGCACCATTTATTGAACAAACTTTCTTTGCTCCAATGCATAGTCTTTGCTCCTTTGTCAAAGATTAGTTGACCATAAACCTGTGGGTTTATTTCTGGATTTTCTATTCGATTCCATTTGTCTGTATGTCTGTTCTTGTTCCAATACCATGCGGTTTTGATGATTATGGCTTTGTAGTATAGTTTGAAGTCTGGGAGTCTGATGCCTCCATTCCCTTCTTTTTTTTTCAGGAGAGCTTTGGCTATTCGGGGTTTTTTGTGATTCCATATGAATTTCATCAATAATTGTTCTATTTCTTTGAAGAATGACATTGAAATTTTGATTGGAATAGCATTGAATCTGTAGATTGCTTTTGGAAGGATGGCCATTTTAATAATGTTTATTCTTCCAATCCATGAGCAGGGGATGTCTCTCCATTTCTTTGTGTCTTCTTCTATTTCTTTTTTTTTTTTTTTTTTTTATAAATTTTATTGTTATATTCCCCATACAATTGCAGCCCCCCATTCTGACCCCAATCCCTCCCCTCCCGCCCCCCCCCCCTAAAAGTGTCTCTGGTTCATAGTTTTTTGTTGATTTTGATTTTCACTTTCTTATAGTTATTCATTTTCCTGGTCCCTTATTTAAGTTTTCTAGATTCTTGCTATGAGTGAGACCATCCGGTATTTTTCTTTTTCTTTTTGGCTTATTTCGCTGAGCATGATCCCTTCCAGCGCCATCCATGTTGCAGCAAATTGCATGTGTTTATCTTTTTTGAATGCTGAGTAATATTCCATGGTATATATGTACCACATCTTCTTGATCCAGTCATCTATTTTTGGGCATTTGGGTTGTTTCCAAAGCTTAGCTATTGTAAACAGTGCTGCTATAAACATAGGGGTGCAGGTGTTCTTTGGAATTGATGTTTCTGTGTCCTTTGGGTAAATACCTAGGAGTGGAATTGCTGGGTCATATGGAAGCTCTATGTTTAGTAGGTCCAGAAATCTCCACACAGCTTTCCACAGTGGTTGGACCAGTTTGCACTCCCACCAACAGTGCAGAAGAGTTCCTTTTTCTCCACACCCTCGCCAACATTTGTTGTTGCTAGTTTTTTTAATATGTGCCATTCTCACTGGTGTAAGATGGTATCTCATGGTAGTTTTGATTTGCATTTCCCTGATGACAAGTGATGTTGAACATTTTTTCATATGCCTGTTGGCCATTTGCATTTCCTCTTCAGAGAAGTTTCTTTTAAGCTCTTCTGCCCATTTTTTGACTGGATTATTTTCTTTGTTGTTGTTGAGACTCATCAGCTCTTTGCAGATTTTTGTGATCAGTCCTTTATCATTAGTGTTGGGTGCAAAAATGTTCTCCCAGTTGGTGGGGTTTCTCTTTGTTTTTGTTATTGTCTCTTTTGCTGTGCAAAAGCTCTTTAATTTGATATAGTCCCAGCTGTTTATCTTTGCCTTCACTATCACAGCTTTGGGTGATGTGTCTGTAAAGATGTCTTTGATGTGCAAATCACGTAGTGTTTCGCCTATATTTCCTTCTATATATTTTATGGTTTCAGGTCTTATGTCTAGTTCTTTAATCCATTTTGAGTTGATTTTTGTGTATGGTGTGAGGTGGTGGTCAAGCTTCATTCTTTTGCATGTAGCGACCCAGTTTTCCCAGCACCATTTATTGAACAAACTTTCTTTGCTCCAATGCATAGTCTTTGCTCCTTTGTCAAAGATTAGTTGACCATAAACCTGTGGGTTTATTTCTGGATTTTCTATTCGATTCCATTTGTCTGTATGTCTGTTCTTGTTCCAATACCATGCGGTTTTGATGATTATGGCTTTGTAGTATAGTTTGAAGTCTGGGAGTCTGATGCCTCCATTCCCTTCTTTTTTTTTCAGGAGAGCTTTGGCTATTCGGGGTTTTTTGTGATTCCATATGAATTTCATCAATAATTGTTCTATTTCTTTGAAGAATGACATTGAAATTTTGATTGGAATAGCATTGAATCTGTAGATTGCTTTTGGAAGGATGGCCATTTTAATAATGTTTATTCTTCCAATCCATGAGCAGGGGATGTCTCTCCATTTCTTTGTGTCTTCTTCTATTTCTTTTAACAGTGTTTTATAGTTTTCTTTGTATAGGTCCTTTACCTCTTTTGTTAGATTTATTCCCAAATATTTGATTTTTTTTGTTTCAATAACAAAAGGGATGGTCTTTTTGATTTCTTCTTCTTCAGATTTATTGTTTGTGTATAGGAAGGCTACTGACTTTTGCGTGTTGATTTTGTATCCTGCCACTTTACTGAACTGATTGATGAGTTGAATTAGCTTTTCTGTGGAGTTTTTGGGGTTCTCTATGTATAATATCATATCGTCTGCAAATAGTGATAGTTTGACTTCTTCTTTTCCTATTTGGATTCCTTGGATGTCTTTCTCTTGTCTTATTGCCCTGGCTAGGACTTCCAGTATTATATTGAAAAGCAATGGTGAGAGTGGACATCCTTGTCTTGTTCCAGATCTTAATGGAATTGCTTTCAGCTTTTCACCATTGAGAATGATACTGGCTGTTGGCTTGTCATAGATGGCCTTTATGATGTTGAGGTATGTTCCTTGTATCCCAAGAATTTCAAGGGCTTTTATCATGAATGGGTGTTGCACTTTGTCGAAAGCTTTCTCAGCATCTATTGATATTATCATATGGTTTTTATATTTCTTTTTGTTGATGTGTATGGATAACGTTGATTGATTTTCGGATGTTAAACCATCCTTGTGACCCTGGAATGAATCCTACTTGGTCGTGGTGAATTATCTTATGGATACATTGTTGGATTCTGATAGCTAAAATTTTATTGAGGATTTTTGCATCAGTGCTCATTAGGGAGATTGGCCTGTAGTTTTCCTTTTTTGTGTTGTCCTTGTTCGGTTTTGGTATTAGTGTAATGTTGGCTTCATAGAACGTGTTTGGTATTGTCCCTTCCTTCTCAATTTTTTGGAAGAGTTTGTGAAGGATAGGCACTAATTCGTCTCTGAATGTTTGGTAGAATTCATTTGTAAATCCATCAGGTCCTGGGCTTTTGTTTTTGGGGAGGTTTTTGATTACCATTTCAATTTCGCTAATTGTAATTGGTCTGTTTAGGTGTTCTATTTCTTCTTTATCTAGCTTTGGGTGATTGTAGAGTTGTAGGAATTTGTCCCTCTCCTGTAGATTGTTAAACTTGTTTCCATATAACTGATTATTCTTTTGATTTCTGCTGTGTCCGTTGTGATTTCTCCTCTTTCATTGATGATCCTGTTTATTTGTGCTTTCTCCCTTTTTTCCTTTGTGAGCCTGGCTAGGGGTTTGTCTATTTTATGGATTTTTTCAAAGAACCAGCTCTTGGTTTCATTGATCTTTTGGATTGTTTTTTTAGTTTCAATTTCATTTATTTCTGCTTTGGTTTTTATTATTTCTTTTCTTCTACTGGTTTTGGGGTTTTTTTGTTGTTCTTTTTCTAGATCTTTGAGCTTCGAGATTAGGTTGTTTCTTTGCGTTCTTTCTTGTTTCTTGATGTGAGCTTCTATTGCTATATATTTTCCTCTTATTACTGCTTTTGCTGCATCCCATACATTTAGGATATTGGTGTCCTCCTTGTCGTTCAATTCAAAAAATTTTTTAATTTCTTCTTTGATCTCCTCATTAGTCCAATGGTCTTCCAGTAGTGTGGTTTTTAATCTCCATGAGGTAGGAAAGTTCCTTGCCTTCTTTTTATGGTTTATTTCTAGTTTGATGCCTTCATGGTCAGAAAAGATGGTTGATATGATTTCAATCTTGGTGTATCTGTTGATGTTTGTCTTGTGCCCCAGTATGTGATCGATCCTGGAGAATGATCCGTGTGCGCTTGAGAAAAATGTGTACTCCGTTTTTTTGGGGTTTAGTGTTCTATAGATGTCTGTTAAGCCCAATTGTTCTAGGTCTTTATTTAGAGCTTTGGTTTCTTTACTTATTTTTTGTCTTGTTGATCTATCCATTGTTGATAGTGGTGTGTTGAAGTCTCCCACTACGTATGTGTTTTCTCTGATGTCTGTTTTCAGAGAGGACAACAGTTGTCTGATATATTTTGGTGCTCCTTCGTTTGGTGAGTATATGTTAATGAGTGTTATTTCTTCTTGAAGTATTGTCCCCTTGATCATAATGTAGTGACCATTGGGGTCTCTTTTTATCTTTTTGAGTTTGAAATCTGTTTTATCTGATATAAGTATAGCTGTTCCTGCTTTCTTTTTTGGTCCATTTGCTTGTAGGATTGTTTTCCATCCTTTAACTTTGAGCCTATTTTTATCTTTTGTAGCTAAATGTGTTTCCTGGAGACAGCAAAAGGTTGGGTTTTGTTTCTTAATCCAGGATGCAACTCTGTGTCTTTTTATTGAAGAGTTTAGTCCATTTACATTTAGAGTTAATATTGATATGTTAACATCTGTATTTGCCATTGTGTTTGTCTTTCCTTTGATTTTATTTATTTATTCTTTTAATAACTTTTTTTTTTTTTTTGGCCTTCTTTCATTGTTATTCGTCGCTCTGAGGTTCTGGCTTTAGGACTCCTTGTAGTATTTTTTGGAGTGGGGGTTTAGTTGCAATGAAATTCCGGAGTTTCTGTTTGTCTGGGAAGGTCCATATTCTTTCTTCAAAGAGGAAGGAGAGCTTTGCGGGATAGAGTATTCTTGGTTGGCATCTGTTTTCTTGGAGTCTGTTGACTATGTCCCTCCACTCTCTCCTTGCCCGTAGTGTTTCTTCGGAGAAGTCTGATGTCAGCCTGATTGGCTTTCCTTTGAATGTTATCTGTTTCTTCCCTCTTGCCAGCTTCATTATTTTTTCCTTGTCCTGGATTCTTGGGAGCTTTACTATTATGTGTCTTGCTGTATTTTTCCTTTCGTCGTGGAAGTTTGGTGTTCTTCTTGCTTCTTGTATATCAATTTTCAGCTCCTTCTTCACATTTGGGAAGTTCTCTTCAATTATCTCTTTGAATATTTTCTCTGTTCCTACATCTCTCTCCTCTCCTTCTGGTATTCCTATAACTCTTATATTTCCTTTCCTCATGGAGTCAGATAGTTCCCGAAGTCTTTCTTCGTTCTTTTTCCTTCGTACTTCTCTTTCCTTTTCTGTTTTGGTTCTTTTTATTTCTGTGTCTTCAAGATTACTTATTCGTTCTTCCATTTCATCTATTCTGCTTTCATTGCTTTTCCCAGAATTCTTTAGTTCTTCCATTAATTCTTTGATCTCCTGCATTTCTTTTACTTCCCTCTTTAGGGACTCAATTTCTTTCTTCTGACCATTGTTTTCCCTCTCTAGGGACTCAATTGCATTCTTCTGATCGTTGATTATTTTTCCCTTATCATTGTTTTCCTTTATGACTTCTGTCAGTTTTTTAATCACGGCAATTTTAAATTCTCTTTCTGGAAGGCTCAGAAATTCTTCCAAGTTATTGTCGTTGCAATCTGGGGGCTGGCTTTCTTTTTGTGGTGTGCTTTTTCTCTGGAGAGTTGCTAGGTTGCGTGTGGTTCTTCTCCTCCCTACTGTCTGTTTTCTAATTTGCCGTATGCGTTGGGACACTGTGTTGTTGGGACTTGCCGGCATCTTGGGTGGGCTTCTCTGTTCCCCTCTGGTTCTTCCAGGAGTCATCTGTCAGTTTCAAGCAGCCTTTACTGGAGAAAGGTCCCTGTTCTAAAATGCCGATGTGGGGACACACTCCCCTGTGCGCCTGGTCTGCCCCGGCGGTGGGTTCCTGCTCCCCTCTGGGCTTGGACTGCAGGCCAGAGGGGGTCTGGCGTGGGCGAACTTCCCCCGCTCACCTCTGGCTCCTGAGGAAGCCTTCTGCAGGTAGTCTTTACTGAAGAAATGTCCCTGTTCTAAAATGGTGATGTGGGACACACTCCCTGCGCTTCTGGTCTCAGGCACACTCTTCTGCGCGCCTGGTCTGCCCCGGCTGTGGGTGCTCGCTCTCCCTGTGGGCTCAGACTACTTGTTCAGAAGGGGCCCGGTGTGGGCTAACTCCCCAGCTGGCCACTAGCTCCTTCAGTAGCCTGTGCTGGGGTCAAGTCGCTAGGTGGCACCAGAGATCTCTCCTAGAGCCCTTGGGGAGCTGATTTTCCACCCCGTGGGACAGGGAGCAGAGCGGGGATGGTAGGGTACACCTCAACGGCTTTGGGGTGCTGTGTCTGCCTTGTGCCCCACCGTCGTGGGGAACCCATGCCCCTAATTTCGTGCCCCGGGTCTCAGTTCCAAAGCCCTCAGTTCCAGGACGCGGGCTGTAGCCCAGATCAGTGGCGCGGGAATGGCGCCTTTTGAATCCCGCTCCCCTGCCTGGGCGCCTTGTTCCTGCTCACTCAGGGAGGGCCTCCGCCCGGGTCTCAGTTCCAAAGCCCTCAGTTCCAGGACGCGGGCTGTAGCCCAGATCAGTGGCGCGGGAATGGCGCCTTTTGAATCCCGCTCCTCTGCCTGGGCACCTTGTTCCTGCTCACTCAGGGAGGGCCTCCGCCGTCTCCCAGCAAGCCTAGGTTGCAGGCGCAGGGGCCTGGGCAGCTGCAATCCGAGCACCGCTTTCGCGCAAGCTTACCGGGCGGCCGGGGCTGTGTGCTGGTGCTGGTCTCCTCCTGGTGGGCGGGGCTCTCTTTAATGGCGCCTGGAGCTCACCTCCGCGGCGGATCCTGCAGGGTTTGCCTCAGCTCCCGTTCACGGGGTGTGGTGGCTGAAATAGTTCCTTTCCACTCACAGTCCCGCTTGCTGCATCCGTTTTTCTTGTTGGGCGTTTTGGTTTGTTGTTTCCCTGGTCTCTGCCGGTCGGAGAGTGCCGCCTCTGTGGGCGGGGGAGGGGAGCAGGGTTCTGCGCTTCCCTCCCTTCTCGTCCTCTTTTATGGCAACTTTCTTCTTCGGGCAGTTTGCTGGAGTCGTCCGTTTATCTTCCGTGTCCCAGTTCTCACTGGGACCTGCCGCTTTTCCTCCCTATTAACTTTTTTTAATGGGAGATCTTACTCGCAGCGTCTCCTCGCCGCCATGTTGCTCCGCCCCCTCCACATTTGTTCTTTATGTCTACTGCGATGATAATTTAGACACCTTCCCAGCACACTATAAGTTTCTGTTTCATGGTCAGTATAGAAATAACACATTGTATATATCTAGCACATTTGTCACTTGTCCAGACAGTTGCCTCACATCTAACAGGGTAATTATGTCAGAAGCGATGTATTTTCACCTTGATTCTTATCAGTTTTCTTCTCTTGCTGCTGTAATACTGATAAATAAATAATGTCTGACATTGTTGTATCACACTTGCATTATCTTCATGCAAAGGCAAAATATCTCATAGGTTAACAAGTAGTCTTGGGTGTTTGAATGAGGTAAAAATCTTAAATGAAATATTTATTTTATATGTAAATTCTTCAGATTATTTATACCATATAATTATCCTGTCTCTAATAATTAACTTGTGTTTAATATCACATTTTCTTTTGTCAAGATTTATAATCTTGCTAGAAAAAAAGCAAAATTGACCACTGTCACTTAATTACATTATTTTTGCTATTTTAAAAATATTAACATTTTTGTAAGATAACTTTGATTTATCACAGTGCATATGATTCAGAAATATAGGTTCCTACCTCTTCAAGAATGTTACCCACCACACACACCACCAATGTACGCAACATAGTTCACTGGTCCCTTCCCCCCTTACTTCTCTACTCTCTGCTCTTCCTCTGCTGTACTCAGATTGACAATCAGATTTCTAGGATTTGTTTTTGGTTTGGTTTCGTCTAATTCTTTTTTTGTTTGTTTTTCTATATTCCACATATGAGTAAAACCATCCTGTATTTATCTATCTCCTGACTTATTTTGCTTATCATAATGCCCTCTATGTTGGCCCTAATGGCAAGAGTGCATGATTTATTATACCTGAGTAGTATTCCCTCGTATATGCATATGCTCCACATCTTCTTAAACCACTCATCTCTTCTTGGCTCATAGGTTGCTTCCATAACTTGACTATAGTGCTGCAATGAACATAGGAACGAACCCATATATACCTTTGAATTAGTGTTTTTGCTGTCTTCAAGTAAATGCCAGCTACTGAAATTTCCTAGATTACATGATAGATCTATTTTTAATATTTTGAGAAACCACCATTCTATTTCCTGTAGGGACTGGATCAGTTGACATTCCCACCAGTAGTGTACAAGTTCTTTTTTCTTCACCTCCTTACCAACCTTTGTTTCTGATCTTTTTGATATGGCCCATTCTTACAGGTGTGAGATAGCATCTTATTCTTACAGGTGTGAGACAGTATCTTAATTTGCAGTTTTCTGATGATAAATGGTAATGAACATTTTCATGTCCACCTGTATATTTTCTTTAGAGAAGTATCTATATCCTCCACCCATTTTTTGATTGGGCTCTGTTTTCTTTTAGTTGAGTTGTATGACTTCTTTGTAGATCTTAGGTATCAGTCCACTGTCATATATATGATGTGCAAATATTTTCTCCCATTCAGTGGGGTAGCATCTTGGCCTCTTTATTTGTATTTGTTTTGTTCTTGTGAATCCCAATGACTCTAATGAATGTGTAGTATGTCATATCTAATGTGAGTGGTCATCAGATTGGAAATACATAATGTTGCTTGACAAAAGTCATTTCATTTTGCTCTAAAACTCTGAGTCCTTTATTGACTCAGCATATTTTAATAAAATTGAAGTGAAAAGCAGAAATGTGTAATGACTAATGAAGTATTTCCAACGTTCATATGCCACTGTAATTTTACAGATTGGAGTTTGTATGAACAGCCTGATTCTTTCCATTATCTATCTTAATGAATCTCACCCAAAGTTCAGTGGCCCAGAGAAGATGAGGATTTATGTCCAAACTAAACAAGCTTTAAATAATAACTGAGATAACTGTGTAGAGGAGTAAAGATCAGTTCTCAGGTATCTTTCTGTTATCCCTATAACTTTAGACCTCATAAAATCTCTGAGTTTGTTTTCTTTGGAAAATAGGTCGATGCTCCCCTTTGGGTAAAGTTAGCCATTAAAAATTTTAGAACGTAGTATAGGTGTAAATTAAAGTTGTAAAGACATGACTGATATTCAAAAATAAGTATTCTATAATTCTTAAATATTAAAAGAAATTATTATTCTAAAGATATGATACTATCAGTATTAAATAAACTCTAAAGAGGTAGATGCATAGTGTAGAGACAAATGGTAAGAATGTGATAAAATTTTGTGAATACCATCGCTGGCCTTAGTTATTAACTCATTATATAAGTTTTGGTAATAGTACTGCAGTTAATAGTAATTTCTTCACTAGATACTTACTGAGCATTTCTTACATACCAGGCAATGAGTGACTGAGAATGACCAATGAGCAAAACATAAAAATCTCTACCTACTTAGAGTTTATGATCTGGCAGGAGTGAGATGTACATATAATATGGAAGTCAATGACACAAAATATGATAAAATAATATGTAAAATATGTAGTTTGTCACCTAATGGCAGGTTTTATTAAGAAGAATAAATCAAAGAAGGGAAATAGTGATTAATGAGACTGGGAGTAAAATTTTAAATGAGATATAAAAAAACACTGAGAGGGGCCTCCCCGGTGGTGCAGAGGTTGAGCGCTGGGTTGCGAAGCTGCCCGCAGCCTCTGCAGCACCAGTTCGATCCCCAGCTGCTCCCTGGCCACTGGAAGAGGGTCCCACATGGTGCGCAGACCTCTCCTGCCGCCCGCTGCTCCCCTCAGCAGTGTACTTCGGTCCTTCTGCCTGCTCTGCTCCCTGCTCTGGCTCTAGTGAATTCTCTCACCCTCCTGTGCTTCTGACTGTACACAGTGCTTGTATAAATAAATAAATAAATAAATAAATAAATAAATAAATAAATAAATAAATAAATCTTTAAAAAAACAAAACAAAACACTGAGAAGCGTTCTTTAACATTATAATACACCCACTTATTCATTCATTTTTGTAATATTTTATTTTGAAAAAAAAAGTAACTTTAAAATAATTGAAATAATAGTACATTGTATGTCCTGAAAATGTTCACCTAAAATTTGAACCATTTTTAAAATTTTATAATTATAAATTATATCACAATAAGTAACTCTATGCATGCGTTTTTTCATTTTTTAAAGCAATGTTTCCAAGAAGTTGGTTTGCTGGGTAAAAAACTATAAATGCATTTATTTTTCTACATACTGCTATTTCCTCTGTCCGGATTACTCCATTTTTTATTCCAACTAGCAGTCTGAGTGAGCTTGTCGCCCTTATTACTTACCATAAAAGATTGTTTTGTCAAACTTTGGGATTTTGGCCATGTTGGGTGTTGACTGGTATCTCTAAGTGGTCTTAATTTATATTTTTGCTATTATGCTTGAGATTAACCTTAATGTTTCCTGGCTTTCACAGAAGTTATCACTAGTCTGTTTTATCTCCGACTCATTTATCTTCAAACCTCTGGCTTATTCTTAGATGATGAGTCCTTCTCATTTACTGAGGTAATAAAAATAGATGATAATTCCCACCACACCTAAAACCTCTTTGTCATCTGTGCTCATACATGCTACCTTTGGAGGGTGCAAAGGTAATGGCTTATTCTAACTTAAAAAGCAAGATGATGGTTTAGGGGTGAATTGGTGGTGGGAATTTTTTGGGAAATATACCTGAGAGGGAAAGCATACATTGTACAAAAATGAACAATGATGTAAAAAATTATTTAAAATAAAAAAGGAAGCAAATAAATAGCAACAAAAAATCATTTTCTTAACCTCATTATCCATTTTACCTATCTCCCCATTTTATTGATTTACAAAATAACTCTTGGTGGGGGGACTGTCTATAGTCCTTATCTTCAAATTTTTCTCTGAAGTATCTTCCTGTCCCTACATTAGACTTGACCTTGACAAGGTTCCCAATGCCCTCCATGTTTCTAAATCCAAAAATCAATTGGTAGCTCTTCTTATTTGACCTATCAGCATTTTTTAACATAATTGATTAGACACTTCCCCCTGACATTCTGTCTTTGCTTCTGTGACAGCTTGACTTACTTGTTCTCTTGCTTATAAAATGCTCTTTTTTTTCACCACCAGGGTTTTTTTTTTTTTTTTAAATTCTCTTAACTTAATTTTGGAATTCTCTAGGGCTCAGTAATAGGAGCTTTTCTACTCTCCATGACTGTTTAAGATTCCATCTGGTTTCATGGCTTTAAATACTAACAATGTGATGCTAGTTACCAAGAGAGGCAGCAAGCAGAGCTAACAGACGCATAGATTCTCACTCTATGTTACTTTGTCCTTGAGACAAATACTTAACTTCCTGTGTCTCAGTACCCGCATTGTAAAATGTTGATAATAATCATACCTACTTTATGTGAATTTTGTATGAAATAACTCAAACATATAATGGGAGAAAAAAGCAATTCCTAAATTATAAGTGCAGTAGAAGCACTAATTCACACTATTATTGTAGTGAAAAGACAGTTATCTCCTCCTGAGACTATAGACCACTGGATTTAGTTGGTTTTGAACAATTTCACTTGGTTAATTTGTGAGGGATCCAAATATACCATATGCAGAATACCTCTTGATTTTATGCCTCAAGGCTATCCTCACAGTCTTTCCATTTTGAGTAAAAGAAAATTCTGTTCTTTCAGATGAACGAGTCTTCACATTCCAAATGAAATATGCCAACAAATACTTTGACTTTACCTTCAAAATGAGGCAATAATCTGTCCATTCCTTACCACCTACATTGTTACCATGGAGTGATCAACTCGGAGTTAACATCATTTTCTCATCTAGATTCTTGCTTCCAACCACCATCCCTGAATTTTTCTTTGGCCAGTTTAACATGTGTTTTGTTTTTGTTTTTGTTTTTTGGTTTTTGTTTTTTTTTTCTAAATTTTTTAATTTATACAGGCACTGGGTACAGTCAGAAGCGCGGGAGGGTGAGAGAATTCACCAGAGCTAGAGCGGGGAGCAGAACAGGCAGAAGGACCGAAGTACACTGCTGAGGGGAGCAGCGGGTGTGGCAGGAGAGGTATGCTGCACCATGTGGGACCCTCTCCGGTGGCCGGGGATCGAACCGGTGCTTCAGAGGCTGAGGGCAGCTTCGCAGCCCAGCGCTCAACCGCTGCGCCACCAGGGGAGGCCCCAGTTTAACATGTTTTCTGACAGTAGCCAGAGTGACCCAGTGGAATATGTATATATTTATATACATATACATGCATAAACACATATATACATATACATCTGTTTACATACAAGCATGTATGTGTGCGTGTGTGTGTGTGTATACATATACATGTATATACACATATTCTTTCTTCCTCTGCTTAAAACATTCCTGTGATTTCCCAACTTGAAAAGCCAAATTCATTGCCATGGCATACAAAGTCTCAGAGAATCTAGTACCACGTACCTGACCTTTCTAACTTCTGATTCTGTGACTTTCTCCTGGCTTCTTCCTCTCTGGCCTCACTGGCCTCATTCTTATTCTGGAACCTATACCTGTGTCTGCCTCTGGTTATTATTAACTTGTTGGTCTCTATCTGAAATCTCTCTTCACATGACCTGACTTCCTCATAATCTTAAATTATTTCCTCAGAAATCAACATAATGAAGGGAACGCCCCTTGTTATCTATTTAACATTGAATTCCTTACCTTTCTACCTCTGTACTTCTATCTCTGATAACTGCTTATTTCTTTCTTCAACATTTGTAGTATCTTACGTATTTTACTGATTTTTCAAAATATATTTATGTTTTTCTCTCACTAGAATGTAAATTCCATGAAGATATCTATTTTTTCCTTAACTGTTAATTTATCTGTCAGTATTAAATTGGTGTCCGGTAGAAAATATATGTATAGATATTAGTTGAATAAATCAATAAATGAAGTAGGCCACTAATTGCAAAAATGGCAATTTTTGTAGACTGCCATGTATTTATAGAGGCAATTTCCAAGATAAACCAATAAAGGTATGCAGAAGCATTTGTTCTTATTGATAATTAATAAATTGGAAAGAGGAAAATTAAGTCAAGTTTTCACTCTTTCTATAATGTACATATATGCACATGTACATGTAGACAAAGACATATACAAGCAGTCTGTTCATGTACATGTCACACTTGCTCATGACTGAAAAATTATAAAATACTCTGACAAAAGGCTAAAAATCAAAAGAAATCAGTTATTCCATCCAGTAATCACTGTTTTATTTTAGAATGTATGTATTATATATATATATGTATTATGTATATCTTATAACAATTCCAAAATTATATTTTATATGTATTTTAGGGAAATTTGAAATATGTATAAATTCATAAACTCATAATTAAACAATACATTCTCATTTTGGCAGGCTTTGCATTAGGTATTTCTTACAAATACAAATAATTTCTCATTTATCTAACTTTTATATATAGAAAGGTACATATCAATATTTACACATAGGGGCCTCCCCGGTGGCGCAGTAGTTGAGCGCTGGGTTGCGAAGCTGCCCGCAGCCTCTGCAGCGCCGGTTCAATCCCCAGATGCTCCCCGGCCACCAGAGGAGGAGGGTCCCACATGGCGCGCAGACCTCTCCTGGCGCCCGATGCTCCCCTCAGCAGTGTACCTCATCACTCTGCCTGTTCTACTCTCCGCTCTGGCTCTGGTTAATTCTCTCACCCTCCCGAGCCGCTGACTGTACCCAGAGCTTGTATAAATAAATAAATCTTAAAAAGAAATATATATATATCTAATACATCCATAATGCTATTTTCCCCAATTATATTTCTATATAATTGTTTTAATTCAAGCATATCATTCTCTCACAGATGCTTTGAACTCTAAATGTTAATTATGTAATGAAAACAAGTGATGAAACTTAGTTTCCTAAAATACTTATTTCGATTGATTTGTTCTAGCTCTAGAGATATTATTAGTTCTCATTTTTCCAATTCTGGTTATTACTCTTTGCATGAAGTTTATTTTGTACATTCAGGTAGAATATGTCATATCTATTCTACTTTTCTGTATAACAATATTAAGTGACCTTCTTGGATATAAAATACTAATCTCATTTTCCTTTTGAGTTAGATATATTTTATATATGTATATATTATGTATAATTTTATACCTTTATCTCCCACTTACAGAATTTGATAAAGTGCAGAAAATAGTTATTTTGAAATTAATTTTGATTCCTGAACTGTAATATTTAGCTCAAATAACAGATCAGAGAATAGTCTTTATTTTATATAATATAAGGTGTCTTTTCTTTATTGTTCTATTCATTGTTCAAACCAAGTTTTTGATGGTCTATACATATGTTCCACTTACCTTCCTCAAAATAGATTTGCAAATACATTAAATTATGTAAATTTGTCTGAATTTTCTTTTGATTTTTCTCAAAATCAGTTTCTAATTTGAATTATAGCCATAGATATGAAATCAAAATGGAATCATATAATTATCACCTAGAATACTAAAAATCATTTTCAGTTATCAATCATCATGATAAGTGATTTGATTCTATACTTACTGGTATAGTGAAAATGAGCTGCTTTACAGTTTATTAAATGATCCTTTTGGAGTTTAATATTTTCTAAAGAAAATAGTTTGATGTCACTAAACTTCAATTATAAAAACTAAAACAAATCAAATTTATTCTGTAGAATTCAAACAAACTCAATTTGCTTTGATAAACTCAGTACTAGTTTTGATCAAAGAAAAACATATTTCCAGTGCTCATAAAAATCTAAACTACCTTTGTCTTCAGAAAATCTCTTGGAGATAGTTAAAAAATAACTTTGTAAAAACACAATTTGTAATGTATCTTAATTTTATAGCCTAAAGGGAGAATTTGGCTGTCTTTATTTTATCAGCATACAGATTATATGATTAAATATCTTCACTTCCAGTGTTGTTCAATATTTTCTTTTTCAAAGGAAGAAAGTTTTCTTTTTAGTGGCCCATACCAGGAAAATTGGTGCCATGCACTATTATGCTTGCTAAAACACACATCTAATGTTATATTACACCTAGTAGACAAAATGCAAAAAATAATGAAAAATATATATATGTAAAAATATATATTTTAAAAATGCAAATAGATTCAATAATCTGAAACAATTTTTACTAGTAAAATTGGCACATAGTTAAGATAAAGTAATTCCTGTAAGAGGAATGTAATTTCCTACTAATTCCTTAGTAAGAATGTAGGAAAACTAAACCTTATGTAATTAGTATGAAGGCAAATTGTTAGATTTTCTTAACTATATTTGTTTTAATATATAAGAAAATACCATTTGCATAGGCATTGGCTCAGAAATTCTACATTATGAATTTATCATTTTACATTTATCAGCAAAATTCATCAGAATAAATTTAGAGATCTGACTAGCTTTATTAAACAGTTTATGAATCAATCAAATAGTGTACCCTCCAGTAAAGGCACTGAAAGAGGTTTTTGTTTTATAATCAAGTTAACATCACTAGTATTAACCAGAAAAGTCCAGATTAGTTGGTTTAGAATTCTGCTTTTGGAAGATGTTGAAACTGAAATTAGAGTGAATTTAAGTCTTGATGGATCCTGCATGAATGACTCCATTGTAGGCCTATTGTTTCTTAACACCTCAAAAAAATTGCATTTCATGCAAATATTCTGAAGAATACTCATCAAAAGTTATTTATTAATGCAAATATTCAATAAATAAATTTGAACAAAATCAAGAATAATCACTAAATATAAAAGAATATAGTCATAGAAAGTAAAAATCTTAGTTTATGATATTTTATTGAAGAAGAATATCCTTTGGAAAGATGACCTTATTAAATAAAAGAACACAGTATTATGATGTATTCATCATTACTATAAGAAATCTATGTATTCTATCTATAGCATTTATCTCTGTAGTCTACTAATCTTTATCATATATATATCTGTAGAGATAGACTATTTCCATCAATCTAAATTTTTATCTATAGATTTCTATATATTTATAGGAGAGTTTGTCTGAATATATGAATACAAAGATTATATAATCGCATTTTGATAATGATTATATCTGGTATTGCATCATGTGTTATATTAATTTTCTTTTTATAGTAATATTTTTATTTTTAACCATTGATGCTTCAATTGGAAGTCATCTACACCACTAACTAGCCTAGAATTTTGAGTGGTTCAATTCCTTGTATTAACAAATATTATATGGCAGAGTATCTCAATTTACCTTCAAGGTGTGTTAGAAGTCAGACATATCGAAAGCAGTTCTCAGAGCCACTGCTAACTTCACAGGCCATGGAGAGGGACCACTCTACCTGCTTGTGCCTGTAAGAACAGCACTGGAAGTGTTGTGAAGAAGATGACTCCCACACTGCACACTTATGAGATGAGGAGAGAGAGAGATTTCAGTTTTAGAGACTTATTTTACTGATTGAAATTCAATCCTTGTGTGACAGTTATAACTCTCCCTGAAATTTGTCTTTTAATTAGTTAAACTTCATGTAGTCATTTTTGTATCACATACTATCTATGACTTCATCAAAGAAAGAAAAAACAAATAACTCATTGACATCAAACCAAAAGACAGTTAATGAAAGTATAACAGAAACCATGGAATTTGAGGTCCTTTAACTTAATTTTATAAAGTTAACTATAATTTATAATATTTTTATATACTTGTGATTGTCCTCTTTGTTGTGGTTTACATTATAATTATATAAATCCTTTAATAGACAGTAAGGGGTTAAAGATAAAAGTGCTAAGAGAAAGTTTTCCCTTTCTCTGCAATCAAACTGTCTTTGATATATACTTTGATTTAAAGAAACAGAGAGCATATAAATTAAGGTTTATGTTAGTTTCTTGATGAGAACTGTCTTTCTTGTAGAACTACGTAGAAGTTAGCTGTATCCTAGCCAAAAAAATATATTTTTTTCTTTTGGGCTAGATAGATAATTTCTCCTACAACACAGAGGGAGATATAGAAAGTTTCAGAAAGACATAAGGCATCAGAATGGATCATAAAGGGATTATTTTTCCAACAAGAAATTTATTGATACAAGGAAAGAAGCCCATGATATAGGACTCAAAGCAGCTAAGGAGTATATAAGAACTCAGTGGCAGTCTTGGAATTCAAGGTAGTAAAGAGTGAGTGGTGCACAGATAGCAAAGGATAGGATAATGTAGTTTATGAATCAGGAAAAAAAAAGTTTCAAGGGAAAAAATATAGGAGACTCACACTTCAAATCTAGTCATATTATTAAATATATAGTCAATCACCTTCAGAGGGAACCTATAAGAACGCTGCCATAGAGCCTATTAGCTGTAGCTTTCCCAAAGATTAGATCAATTCAGTAAGCAGAATCGAAAAACTGTAGAAGCTCCTAAACTGGCAAAAGAAATAGATTTAGATACCAAATTAACCCACAGATTAGAGAGGCAAGTATCTCAAATGAGAGTTTACTTATATCTACAGATCATATTTATACATTTAATTTGCCTACTTGGCAAATATGATTATATCCATCAGAGGCTCATAAGTTAATCTTTCTCTCTAAAGTCCAATGAAAGTAGCTTAATTTAACACAGTTTTTAAGACAACATCAGTTAACTGAGATGGATCGATGTGACCATCTTTCCTTTCTAAATGTCTATCTACCAGTAAGAGAAAATTCAGAATTAAGTCCAAATTGAAGCAGTTTGACTTAAACTTACATGAAATTCATTTTCATAGAGAGAGGCATGAGAAATGTAGCTAATTTGAATTCCCTCTAGAAATGATTTCTTTTTGTGGCTAATTATTTGCCTCCTAGAAAGACTGCAGGCAGATTTGAGTGCCATGTGGCTCCCACAGGGAAACATTTATTAGGGACAAGGACACAGGATGATAATGACATGCAGGCATTAGTCCTAGAAAAGTGATGTTTCAAATACATATTCTAATATGCTTGGCAGTAAAAATATAAATGTTTTTATGTAGAAAGAAAATTGGAAAAGTTAGATTATTTGATGTTACTAAAAAAGAGTCACATGCTGGTATTGAGTAATATGGTGATTATGGCTAATATTATTATTAGGAATTATAATGCCATCTCAAATAGAAGAGCCATTCCAAATCCACCACTTGGAAAGTCAGTATTCATCTAATTAGGAACTTTAGGGTTTTATTCACACAATGAAAACACATGAAATGCATGAATAAGACTGTTAATTATGATGTATTTTAGCTTCTGAGAGACTTTAACAGGAATGAGGACACCAAGGAAAGTGTTAAATTCAAATTAAAGTAATTAAGACTTACAAAGGATTATTTATTTTTGCACTTTTTTAAAGCTACAGTCTTCTAGTGCACAGATTACTCCCTGGAATAAAACATTATATTTTGTGGAAGTTCTCTGAACTCTTTCTAGTTATGATTACCAGTAAGACATAGATAGCTATAAGATGAGTTTCCTAAAACCTTTTCTGTAGGAAGTGTAAAAAAAATGGAAAGTAATTCTTTTAAACATTTGAATTTTGACTGACAGACAGTATACTTAACATTTTTAGGGAAAAATTAATTCTCAATGTCAAAATATTTCACTGTTCTTGGAAAGAACAGATACTATCACTGATGGTTCTATATGTTGGCGGTTATTCAGAAGCAACATTAGTCAAGTTAAAAAATATATCAGGACCTAGTAAGCTCTGATTTGCTGAGTTGTTTGTGCCACAATTATAGGCCTTTTATTGGTTAACTTTCAATTATTAATACAGAACAGAATCACTGACAGATGTATAAATATTGCTCTTTCTGGCTTACAGGGTATACAACCAAAACCCTATAAACTGATATTGACTTTCAAAAAGACCATAGATAATTTGAAGACTAAAGATTTTGCTTTGAAAAAATAAAACTATATTAACTTTCTGCAAGAAAGCAGTACCAAATATATTTGTCAATATATTGATTGACACTCAGTAATGATTATTCATCTACAATGGAATAGTTATTGATAAAGAGACAAAGAAGTCAAATTTGATCTAAAGGTATCTCTCTCCTTTAAAATCTCTAAAGGAAATTCTTCCATTATCAGTTTCCTCAAGTATAACCTCACTCTCATTCTACAGCCTCTCAATTCCAAACTCAAGAACGTTTATTTCTTTACATGTGCCATGCTTTCTCCTTTCTCAGAAATTTTACCTACTCCATTCTCTCCCATTGTACTAGATGACATTTACTCAATCTTCAGATAGCACTTCAAGCAGAAATTTCCCAGGAAAACCTTTCTTGATCTCCTAGTGAAGAACAGCTTACTCTATAATTTGATTCTAATACCTCTCTTCTTCTTTACTTTCTGGACTCTTACTAGAGCTGTATGAAGAGGAACAGTAAGTTAGTATTGCATGTATCTTATTTTATTTTGCTAGCCTCCTTTAGTTTATTTGGTGTTTATTGAAGCTCTTATGTCAGCTGAGAGACCTTTAGCGAAGTTAGCAGAGGGTGAGGAAGAGACTCTCAAGCTGGGAATCAATTAATTTCAATTTCTTGAAATAGATTCAATTAAATAAAAATATAAATAATTGGAATTTGCCAGATATGAACAGTTTGTTTTTGTGAACTGAAAATAATAGAAACAATATATAAATAAATTGAATCACAGAACAATGAAGATTGACAATTTTGCATGCCATCTTGAAGGTTTGAACTTCTATTTACCTAAGCTATATTTGTGTGACAATTTTTATCTCCTTAAGTAAGTCATAAAACTTCATGGGGAAATATTCTGTTTTCCTTTTTTTTTGTAATTCTGTCACTTCCCACCTGCCTTTTCAGCAGAACATCTTACTCACAATTGAATCTTAATAAATATTGAACACATATGTCATAAATATGTGGTAAGAATTTCAGAAGTATAATACAAAGTATTTTTAACAATTTAAATAGGTTTACTGGAGATTTCCCAAATTATTTTAAAATTTCACACATAATTAATATTTCAGAATTTATTCTGGCATAAGTTTGGGATTGAGATGTACACTACTTTTTCCACCTGACTATTATTTGTCACAATACTATTTATTAAAATATCCATATTTCCCCCATATTTTAAAAGAAGCTGTATAAATCAAACTTTACTACATCTGTTCCTACATCATATGAAAACAGCTAAGTGGACAAATTAACAAAATTTAAACAGTATTTTTGATGTATCTTAGCCTAAAGTGTAGTTTATATTAATGATAAAAATTGTGTTGGAAGGGGTCAAAGGAAATTCAATGGAGAAAGAATCATTTTTTTTTTAAAAAGTACTGGAATAACTAAATACCCATTCACAAAATAATTGAATCTAATCACAGATAATATATTTTCCCCAAAAATTGACTCAGATAGTTAATTAACTCAGATCAAAAGGTAAAATGCAAGATTACAAATATCTTAGCTTAGTATTTTAACTTAACAAAATTAAAAATTTCTCTTCTACATAAAACATTCTTAATAGAATTTTAAAAAGCATAATTTCAATTTTGAGAACTCTTTTTCTCAAAAGGCATATTTAATAGAGAATTGTTATCCAAAATAAACAAAAAGTTCTCTTAAAACTGAGCAATAAGGAAACAAAATATCCCATCTGAAAATGGACAAAATATTTGACCAGATAATGCACCAAACAAGAATACAGATGGCAAATAAGCACATGAAAAAGTAGTTAAAAGTATATGTCATTAGGAAACTGCAAATTAAAGCAATGAGATACCACTACATACTTATTAGAAAGGTTAAAATCCAAAACACTTGCATTACTAAATGCTGGCTAGCATGTGGAACAACAGGGGTTTTCAATCAGTGCTGTGGGAACTCAAAATGTTACAGCTATTTTAAAAGGCAGTTTGTCAGTTATTTACAAAGCTAAACATATTCTTATCATATTATCCAACAATCACATTCCTAAATATTTATTCAAATGAGTTAAACATGTGTCCACTAATAAACCTAGACACAAGTGTTTATCACAAGTTTATTCATAATTGCCAAATCTTGGAAACAATCAAGATGTCCTTTAATATGTGAAGTTATGCGGCGACCTACCCACACATTGCAATTTTATTAAGTATAAAAGAAGAAAGACATTAAGGCAAGGAGAATCCTTAAATATATAAAGACAACCCTTCATATTTTCAGGTTCAACCAACTGAGGATAAATATACCCTGGGTAGTTAGGTACTATTGTGATTAGCCCTGCAATGGTTGCATCTATATCAAATAGATATAGACTCTTTTTTTTTTTAATAATAAATTTTATTTTTATGTTCCCCATACAATTTCAACCCCTCCATTCTGACCCCAATCCCTCCCCTCCCTGCCCCCACCCCACAAAAAGTGTCTCTGGTTCATAATTTTTGTTGATTTTCACTTTCTTATAGTTATTCAATTTCCTGGTCCCTTATTTAAGTTTTCTAGATTCCTGCTATGAGTGAGACCATCCGGTATTTTTCTTTTTCTTTCTGGCTTATTTCGCTGAGCATGATCCCTTCCAGTGCCATCCATGTTGCTGCAAATTGCATGTGTTTATCTTTTTTAAATGCTGAGTAATATTCCATGGTATATATGTACCACATCTTCTTGATCCAGTCATCTATTTTTGGGCATTTGGGCTGTTTCCAAAGCTTAGCTATTGTAAATAGTGCTGCTATAAACATAGGGGTGCAGGTGCTCTTTGGAATTGATGTTTCTGTGTCCTTTGGGTAAATACCTAGGAGTAGAATTGCTGATCATATGGAAGCTCTATGTTTAGTAGGTCCAGAAATCTCCACACAGTGGTTGGACCAGTTTGCACTCCCACCAAAAGTGCAGAAGAGTTCCTTTTTCTCCACAACCTCGCCAACATTTGTTGTTGCTAGTTTTTTTAATATGTGCCATTCTCACTGGTGTAAGATGGTATCTCATGGTAGTTTTGATTTGCATTTTCCTGATTACAAGTGATGTTGAACATTTTTTCATATGCCTGTTGGCCATTTGCATTTCCTCTTCAGAGAAGTTTCTTTTTAGCTCTTCTGCCCATTTTTTGACTGGATTATTTTCTTTGTTGTTGTTGAGTCTCATCAGCTCTTTACAGATTTTTGTGATCAGTCCTTTATCATTAGTGTTGTGTGCAAAAATGTTCTCCCAGTTGGTGGGGTTTCTCTTTGTTTTTGTTATTGTCTCTTTTGCTGTGCAGAAGCTCTTTAATTTGATGTAGTCCCAGCTGTTTATCTTTGCCTTCACTATCACTGCTTTGGGTGATGTGTCTGTAAAGATGTCTTTGATGTGCAAATCACGTAGTGCTTCGTCTATATTTCCTTCTATATATTTTATGGTTTCAGGTCTTATGTCTAGTTCTTTAATCCATTTTGAGTTGATTTTTGTGTATGGTGTGAGGTAGTGGTCAAGCTTCATTCTTTTGCATGTAGCGACCCAGTTTTCCCAGCAGCATTTATTGAACATACTTTCTTTGCTCCAATGCATAGTCTTTGCTCCTTTGTCAAAGATTAGTTGATCATAAATCTGTGGGTTTATTTCTGGATTTTCTATTCGATTCCATTGGTCTGTATGTCTGTTCTTGTTCCAATACCATGCAGTTTTGATGATTATGGCTTTGTAGTATAGTTTGAAGTCTGGGAGTGTGATGCCTCCATTCCCTTCTTTTTTTTTTTTTCAGAAGAGCTTTGGCTATTCGGGGTTTTTGGTGATTCCATATGAATTTCATCAATAATTGTTCTATTTCTTTGAAGAATGGCATTGAAATTTTGATTGGAATAGCATTGAATCTGTAGATTGCTTTTGGTAGGATGGCCATTTTAATAATTTTTATTCTTCCAATCCATGAGCAGGGGATGTCTTTCCATTTCTTTGTGTCTTCTTCTATTTCTTTTAACAGTGTTTTATAGTTTTCTTTGTATAGGTCCTTTACCTCTTTTGTTAGATTTATGACCAAATATTTGATTTTTATTGTTTCGATAATAAAAGGGATGGTTTTTTTATTTCTTCTTCTTCAGATTTATTGTTTGTGTATAGGAAGGCTACTGACTTTTGCGTGTTGATTTTGTATCCTGCCACTTTACTGAACTGATTGATGAGTTGAATTAGTTTTTCTGTGGAGTTTTTGGGGTTCTCTATGTATATTATCATATCATCTGCAAATAGTGATAGTTTGACTTCTTCTTTTCCTATATGGATTCCTTGGATGTCTTCCTCTTGTCTTATTGCTCTGGCTAGGACTTCCAGTATTATATTGAAAAGCAGTGGTGAGAGTGGACATCCTTGTCTTGTTCCAGATCTTAATGGAAATGCTTTCAGCTTTTCACCATTGAGAATGATACTGGCTGTTGGCTTGTCATAGATGGCCTTTATGATGTTGAGGTATGTTCCTTGTATCCCAAGAATTTCAAGGGCTTTTATGATGAATGGGTGTTGCACTTTGTCGAAAGCTTTCTCAGCATCTATTGATATTATCATATGGTTTTTATATTTCTTTTTGTTGATGTGTATGGATAACGTTGATTGATTTTCGGATGTTAAACCATCCTTGTGACCCTGGAATGAATCCTACTTGGTCGTGGTGAATTATCTTATGGATACATTGTTGGATTCTGATAGCTAAAATTCTGTTGAGGATTTTTGCATCAGTGTTCATTAAGGAGATTGGCCTGTAGTTTTCCTTTTTTGTGTTGTCCTTATTCGGTTTTGATATTAGTGTAATGTTGGCTTCATAGAACGTGTTTGGTATTGTCTCTTCCTTCTCAATTTTTTGGAAGAGTTTGTGAAGGACAGGCACTAATTCGTCTCTGAATGTTTGGTAGAATTCATTTGTAAATCCATCAGGTCCTGGGCTTTTGTTTTTGGGGAGGATTTTGATTACCATTTCAATTTCGCTGCTTGTAATTGGTCTGTTTAGGTGTTCTATTTCTTCTTTATCTAGCTTTGGGTGATTGTAGAGTTGTAGGAATTTGTCCATCTCCTCTAGATTGTTGAACTTGTTTCCATATAACTGTTCATAGTAGTTACTGATTATTCTTTTGATTTCTGCTTAGTCCGTTGTGATTTCTCCCCTTTCATTTATGATCCTGTTTATTTGTGCTTTCTCCCTTTTTTTCCTTTGTGAGCCTGGCTAGGGGTTTGTCTATTTTGTTGATTTTTTTGAAGAACCAGCTCTTGGTTTCATTAATCTTTTGGAAGTTTTTTTTAGTTTCAATTTCATTTATTTCTGCTTTGGTTTTTATTATTTCTTTTCTTCTACTGGTTTTGGGTTTTTTTGTTGTTCTTTTTCTAGATCTTTGAGCTTCGAGATTAGGTTGTTTCTTTGAGTTCTTTCTTGTTTCTTGATGTGAGCTTCTATTGCTATATATTTTCCTCTTATTACTGCTTTTGCTGTATCCCATACGTTTAGGATATTGGTGTCCTCCTTGTCATTCAATTCAAAGAATTTTTTCATTTCCTCTTTGATCTCCTCATTAGTCCAGTGGTCTTCCAGTAGTGTGGTTTTTAATCTCCATGAGGTAGGAAAGTTCCTTGCCTTCTTTTTATGGTTTATTTCTAGCTTGATGCCTTCATGGTCAGAAAAGATGGTTGGTATGATTTCAAACTTGGTGTATCTGTTGATGTTTGTTTTGTGCCCCAGTATGTGATCGATCCTGGAGAATGATCCGTGTGCACTTGAGAAAAATGTGTACTCCGTTTTTTTTGGGTTTAGTGTTCTATAGATGTCTGTTAAGCCCAAATGCTCTAGGTCCTCATTTAGAGCTTTAGTTTCTTTACTTATTTTTTGTCTTGTTGATCTATCCATTGTTGATAGTGGTGTGTTGAAGTCTCCCACTACATATGTGTTTTCTCTGATGTCTGTTTTCAGAGAGGACAACAGTTGTCTGATATATTTTGGTGCTCCTTCGTTTGGTGAGTATATGTTAATGAGTGTTATTTCTTCTTGAAGTATTGTCCCCTTGATCATAATGTAGTGACCATTGGGTCTCTTTTTATTTTTTTGAGTTTAAAATCTGTTTTATCTGATATAAGTATAGCTGTTCCTGCTTTCTTTTTTGGTCCATTTGCTTGTAGGATTGTTTTCCATCCTTTAACTTTGAGTCTATTTTTATCTTTTGTAGCTAAATGTGTTTCCTGGAGACAGCAAAAGGTTGGGTTTTGTTTCTTAATCCAGGCTGCAACTCTGTGTCTTTTTAATTGAAGAGTTTAGTCCATTTACATTTAGGGTTAATATTGATATGTTAGCATCTGTATTTGCCATTGTGTTTGTCTTTCCTTTGATTTTATTTATTCTTTTAATAACTTTTTTTTCTTGCCTTCTTTCGTTGTTATTCGTCCCTCTGAGGTTCTGGCTTTAGGATTCCTTGTAGTATTTTTTGGAGTGGAGGTTTAGTGGTAATGAAATTCCAGAGTTTCTGTTTGTCTGGGAAGGTCCTTATTCTTTCTTCATAGAGGAAGGAGAGCTTTGCGGGATAGAGTATTCTTGGTTGACATCTGTTTTCTTGGAGTCTGTTGACTATGTCCCTCCACTCTGTCCTTGCCCGTAGTGTTTCTTCAGAGAAGTCTGATGTCAGCCTGATTGGTTTTCCTTTGAATATTATCTGTTTCTTCCCTCTTGTCAGCTTCATTATTTTTTCCTTGTCTTGGATTCTTGGGAGCTTCACTATTATGTGTCTTGCTGTATTTTTCCTTTCGTCGTGGAAGTTTGGTGTTCTTCTTGCTTCTTGTATATCAATTTTCAGCTCCTTCTTCACATTTGGGAAGTTCTCTTCAATTATCTCCTGGAATATTTTCTCTGTTCCTACATCTCTCTCCTCTCCTTCTGGTATTCCTATAACTCTTATATTTCCTTTCCTCATGGAGTCAGATAGTTCCCGAAGTCTTTCTTCGTTCTTTTTCCTTCGTACTTCTCTTTCCTTTTCTGTTTTGGTTCTTTTTATTTCTGTGTCTTCAAGAGTACTTATTCGTTCTTCCATTTCATCTATTCTGCTTTCATTGCTTTTCCCAGAGTTCTTTAGTTCCTCCATTAATTCTTTGATCTCCTGGGTTTCTTTCGCTTCCCTCTTTAAGGACTAAATTTCATTCTTCTGAGCATTGTTGTCCCTCTTTAGGGACTCAATTTCCTTCATGATTTCTGTCATTTTTTTAATCATGGCAAATTTAAATTCTCTTTCTGGAAGGCTCAGAAGTTCTTCCAAGTTACTGTCGTTGCAATCTGGGAGGTGGTTTTCTTTTTGTGGTGTGCTTTTTTCCTGATGGGTTGTTAGTTTGCGTGTGGTTCTTCTACTCCCTACTGTCTGTTTTCTAATTTATCGTATGCATTGAGATACTGTGTTGCTGGGACTGGCCGGCAACTTGAGTGAGCTTCTCCGCTCCCCTCTGGCTTCTCCAGGAGCCATCTGTTGGTGTCAAGCAGTCTTTACTGAAGAAGGGTCCCTGTTCTAAAATGCCAATGTGGGGACACACTCCCCTGTGTGCTTGGTCTGCCCCAGCAGTGGGTTCTCATTCCCCCTCTGGGTTTGGACTGTGGGCCAGACAGGGTTTGGCGTGGGCGAACTTCCCCCGCTCACCTCTGGCTCCTGAGGGAGCCTTCTGCAGGCAGTCTTTACTGAAGATATGTCCCTGTTCTAAAATGGCGATGTGGGACACACTCCCTGCGCGTGCGGTCTCAGGCACACTCTTCTGCGTGCCCGGTCTGCCCCGGCTGTAGGTGCTCGCTCCCCCTGTGGGCTCAGACTACTGTTCGGAAGGGGCCCGGCGTCGGCTAACTTCCCAGCTGGCCATTGGCTCCTCCAGGAGCCTCTGCTGGTTTCAAGTTGCTGGGTGGCGCCAGAGATCTCTCCTAGAGTCCTTGGGGAGCTGGTTTTTTTTTTTTTTCACCCCGTGGGACAGGGAACAGAGTGGGAATGGTAGGGTAAACCTCAACGGCTTTGGGGTGCTGTGTCTGCCTTGTGCCCCACCGTCGTGGAGAACCCACGCCCCGAACTTCGTGCCCCGGGTCTCAGTTCCAAAGCCCTCAGGTCCAGGACGCGGGCTGTAGCCCAGTTCAATGTACACAGAATGGTGTCTTTTGCACCCCACTCCCGTGCCTGTGTGCCTGGTTCCTGGTTACTCAGTGAGGGACTTTCACCTCAGTGAGGGTCTTCGCGCACGTCTCCCCGCACTCCTAGGTCGCAGGCGCGGGGACCTGGGCAGCCGCAATCCCGATCTGCGTTTGCTTTTCAACCACACTGCTTTTCCGCACGATCCCGATCCCGATCCCGATCCCGATCCCGATCCCGATCCCGATCCGTGTTTGCTTTTCCAGCGCACAGCTTTTCCGCGCAAGTTTACGGGCCAGCCCGGGGCTGTGTGCTGGTCCTGGTCTCCTCCTGGGGGGGGGGGGGCTCTGTTTAATAGCGCCCGGAGCTCACCTCTGCGGCAAATCCTGCAGGGTTGTCCACAGCTCCTGTTCACATGGTGTGGTGGCTGCAATAGTTCCTTTCCACTCACAGTCCCGCTTGCTGCGTTTTTGTTCTTGTTGGTCGTTTTAGTTTGTTTTCCTCCTCTCTGCTGGTCGGAGATTGCCGACTATGTGGGCAGGGGAGGGGAGCAGGGTTCTGTGCTATCCTCCCTTCTGGTCCTCTTTTATGGCCACTTTCTTCTTCGGGTAGTTTGCTGGAGTCGTCCGTTTATCTTCCCTGTCCCAGTTCTCACTGGGACCTGCCGCTTTTCCTCCCTATTAACTTTTTTTAATGGGAGATCTTATTCGCAGTGTCTCCTCGCCACCATGTTGCTTCGCCCTCTCCAGTATAGACTCTTTTTCCTGTAATCATTTCCTAAACATACAACTATTTATCTAACACTTATATTGCATTAAGAATTATACCTAGTCTAATCTAAAGCATGCAGGAAATTGTGCAAAGATTATGTGAAAGTACTGTGCTATTTTGTAGAAGGCACCTCTGCATCACTGGATTTTGCTATCCATGAGGTTCCTGGAGACAGTACCCCAAAAGATACTGAGGGGAACTATTGTTATGTGAAAGAAGTAAGTCTAAAAAGTTTTCAACTGTATTGTATCTAGAAAAGGAAAAGCTGCTGATACAATGAAAAGAGAGCTGGCTAGGGGTTTGAGAAGAGTGAGGGAAGAATGAATATGCTAAGTGCGGTGGATGTTTACAGTGGTAAAACACTCCATGAAACGAAAATGCATGCATTTATCCAAAGTCCATATAATTTATAACAAAAAAAGTAACCCTGTTGAAAACTGTGGATTTCAGTTAATAATAATCTATCAATAGTTGTGCACCTATTTTAAAAGTTCACCACAATAATGGAAGAGGTGAGTAATAGGGAAAAGTTTGTGTTGGATGGATAGGGGAGCTGGTGGGAATAGAGAGAGTGGTGTATATGGGAATTGTACTTTCTGCTTAATTTTTTTATAAACTTAGAACTACAAACAGTCAGTTTAGAAAATTAACTACAAGGAACAGGAATCAGGGATGAACTTCTTAAGGAGGTAAGCGCAACAGATTCTATAGTCCAGATCCATTTCTTCTACATTTAGGTCATTTTATCATTTTCCCCTTCAGTTTTCTATCAAAAAAAATGAGGGCCTCCCCTGGTGGCGCAGCAGTTGAGCGCTGGGCAATGAAGCTGCCCGCAGCCTCTGCAGTGCCGGTTAGATCCCTGGCCACAGGGCGAGGGTCCCACATGGCCCGCAGACCTCTCCTGCCTCCTGCTGCTCCCCTCAGCAGTGCACTTAGGTCCTTCTGCCACTTCTGCTCACCGCTCTGGCTCTGGTGAATTCTCTCAGCCTCCCGTGCTTCTGACTGTACCCAGTGCTTGTATGAATAAATAAATAAATAAATAAATAAATAAAGCCAGTCAATTTAAAAAAAATGAGTAATAATAATTCCTACTACATAATATCATTGAGAATTACAACTCAAACAATGCAGTTACATGATAAGTTTGTTATTTTTTGTACAATTATTATTCATGAGATTGACTGAAACTAAGTAGAACAAGAGGGGGGAATGGTATTAGTAGGAGTATGTCATAGGTAGGAGATTCTATTATAAGAAGGTAAAACCTTGATTTCACAGTTAAGTTCCATTTTGAAAGTTGCAGAAGTAGTTAGAAAGCATGGCTCTATTATTGGTTAATTTCTCATATGGGCATGTCTACTCACTTTGTCTCTGTAATATCTGTGAAGACTATTGATTCATGCCAAGTTTGTGAAGATCAGAAAGTAATAGAAACTGTGGAATATTTTCAGTGATTTCATATTCATCAGGTACTAATCTAAGAGCATTGAATCTTACTTTTTACATAAAATTTCTTTTTACTGATAACTGAGATTGATTAATTTAACTAAAACTTGGTGACACAACAAACAAGTAAAAACTGAAATTTGAACTTAAATTGTTTATACTATTATAATTATTGATTTATATGTAATATTGACATCCTTACTCTGTGTGTGTGCATATGTGTGTGTGTGTGTAGTTTGACTCTTGGACAATGTGGGAATTAGGGACATCAACCCCCATGAAATTGAAAATCCAATTATAATTTCCGACTCCCACAAAACTTAATAATAGCCTGCTGTTGATCAAGAGCTATACCAAAAAACTAAACAGATGATTAATGCATATTTTTGTATGTTGTATTCTGTATTTTGCACTGAAATAGAGAAAAGAAAATCATAAGAAAGAGAAAATACATTTACAGTACTGCATTTATCTCTCTATAAGTTGGCATTATATGTAAGTAAACCTTCAGGGTTTAAACTCATGTCACTCAAGGGTTAACAGTGTATGTATGTTTGTGTGTGTGCTTTTGTACCTATGCACAATATTTGAAAAGTCATAAATATTAATGATCTTTAAAGTATAGATAGATCTATTATTACTAACAATCAGGTTTTTAAGTAGAGAAGTTTTATCATCAGAGAAGAATGATAACACTAAATTTGGCATTATGCCTTGCCAACAGTAAGTTGTCAATAAATATTTGATGAATTAATGAATAAATAGCTCTCCGTGCAATAGCACCCTACTAGAAAACAAACATAGGAAATGGTAATACTTGCCTTAATGCCATGGTTAACCACAAACACAAGAGGAAATTCAACTCAACTACACAAGCATAATATACTTAAATCTAAAACACTTAGTAAATTCATAAATCTTGCAGGGATCCAAAGAAGTTTCTAGGAAAAATGTAATCCATGAAAGATTTACAGAGAAAGTAACACTTAAGTTTGGTTAATAGTTAACAAAATTTGCTGGGAGACAAGGTACTAAATGCATTAAACCATGTGTATTATAAACAAAAATATTATCACCTGGTATTAGAATTAGTATACTAAGTATTATTATTTTTAAATATTTATATAATATGATCTATTTAATATATTACATAAACTTCACCTAGATATATGTAAATTATTCCTTACCTGATAGTTTTATTAAACTATTGCTGTAATAATGATGTCTAATAAGCCACTATAAAATTCAATGGCTTAAACAACATACCTTTGTTCTTATGCTCACATGACTCTTGGTTGGTTATGGTTAAGCCAGTATAGACTGCACTGCACTGAGTGTCTTCCTCAAATACATATGGGTTGGGTTTAGCCCTGCTCTCATTTTCTCACTCACCTTAGACTAGTGTCTACTCAAGTCAAATTCTACTCAAGGTCAAATGCATGAAGTTAAGGGGCTAATTCAAAAGCCTCTTCTTCCATTATGTCTAATACCTTTCACCAAGGAAAGTTGTATGGCCACACTTTTGTATAATGGTGTATTAAAAACAGATCCACCCTCTGCAGTGCACCACAGGAAATTCACACTACAATGCAATAAAAATCATAAGTTCACCTATATTGCAACTTCATAAAATAAAAAAGAAAGAAACTTTGTCAGTCTTCCTTAGGAAAGATTAACTCTGAGTCTATGATAAACAAAGCAGTTTGTCATGTGGGTAAAAGAAAATAGAGTTTATGGAAATTTGAGACCCAGGAGTAAGATGAATGTGTTACCCTAGGAAGTACATTTGGGACATTGACAGCTTGGGGATTAGAAAATGTAAAAATTAAAACAGGAAGTAAAAAAGTTTGGAACAGAAAACCTGAAACTAATAATTAGTTAGATTTCAATAGTGCAATGAAATCTACATCTTGGGTCCTTTCCTGAACTGAAATGTGCATGCCTTCCTTAAATTATACTTACCTTCTTTAACATAGTTTATAACATCAAAAATCACTGCTATTTATTTTGTGATAAACATAATTTTATTATATGTGGTTGGCAAAATTCAATGGCCATCAGTGATCTACAACTATCTATAATCCCCTGCATTCGACTGTGGCAGGACCTATAATTTCCTTAAAACATCGAAAATGGCAAAGATGAAGAGATGTCAATGATGTGATCAGAGTCTATCAGTTTACTTTAAAATAAAAAGGAGTTCTTTTGGTGAGCCTGTCCTCATCAGGTGAACTCTTACAGAGGGTCTAAAGGTCAGAATCTGGAAGGAAAGCATATCTCTATCTGTCCACTGTCTCTGCCTCTTTTGTTGGTTTGGTGAAATGAACCTGCAATGAATTTTACCTCTGAAAAGAAATTAATTCAGCCTAAAATATGAAGAAACTTGGTGAGAGATCCTCCCTAGTTGAACTCTCAGATGAGAACACAGCCTGCCTGATATCTTAAACATCTAATACCTTGCACTCAGTCTTATGAAAAGCTTGATCAGAGACCACACTAGGAAGTGGTACTGACACATGGAAACTGTGAGTGAAATATCTGTTAGTTTAACGTCAATATTTGGACTCAAAATTATATAAGACAAATGCTGTTTGCTTATATACAAATTGATTTTATTCTTATTTTCAATAATGGCATCTTTATACTTTTGTTTATGCCAAAGTTATTTGAACAATGCAATAAAGGTTATTTTAGGGTACATCAGAAATAATGAGATGAAAAAATTGAAGGGTTGGGGTGCCTTCCACCCTCAATGTACTCTAAATATGTTTCTGGTCAGATTTCCTAGGAAGTTGACTCTGAGACAGATGTGGATTCAGGAAGATTATAGTAGCAAACTCTTGGGATCAAACTCTAGAAGGGAAGGAATCAGGATGGAAGGGGAAGATGGACTGCACTATAATTTTATCTCAACAAATACCTCAGCAGGTCCCATGGTGAGCTCTAAGGCTGAGGTGAATTTTCAGATGCCCTCAAGTGGGATCAAAGGTCTGGTCCCCGTCTCCTGCAGAGGCCACTCATCAGATGTTTGCCACACAGGGAAGGCACAATTCCTAGGCTAGGTCTCAGTCTGGGGCTTATATCTAGCAGCATTTACAGTGGCTACAAAAGTCCTCCCGTCATAAAGGGTCTGCAGGAAGCAAAACCACAGTTATGATAAATCATTTAATATTTGGTCATAGTTCATATAAAATACATAAAACTAGAAAATTGTGAATACAAAAGAAATCAGTCACCATTTTCTTTTTAATATAAGGAAAAACAACTTTATTTTTCTATTTTATCTTTCCCTTTGTTTTTCCCATCTGCAAAATGAGGATAATAGGAGTTATGGCCCTGACAATCTCCTTGGTTGAAAAAAGAAATACTAATAAGTAAACAAACAAAAATATTTTTAACTATCTTTGAAGAAGACATAATACAGTTGAATTATGCTGAAATTAGCAGTAATAAATTACTGTCAAATGATATATCTTAAAGCAGCCAACTTAACTTCTTAGAAACCTATTTGCAATTGGGAATTAAATTCTTTGTGATTTTGTAACATAGGAACTTCATTTGAGCCCTGAACAGTCTTGTGTTTCTGGATACTTTTATTGATCTCTGGACCCCAAGTAAAAGAAAATTCAGTGGCAGCCATGAAATTTCTTGTGTGGCTGTTGCAGTGCAAGTGATTAAGAGCCTGTCTTTCACCTTAAGTGTTACAATTCTGCCCTGCAAGGTTTAACACCTCACCTCAAGACTCAGTCAAGTCCCAAGTGACTGTGAATTGACATCACAAACACACCTCCAAATTTAACAAAGGAGGAAAAAGGAGGAAAATTGGTAGGGGGGGGTGGCCGGTGAAATGCACAAGAAACTTTTGAGTTAAGACTAAAGAATGAAGGAAATCTTAGTGAAATCATTTTTAAAAAGTCATTAAAGAAAGAAACGAAACAAAACAGCACTTTCTTGTGACTGAAGATCAGGCCGCCAGAGGAGAGCTCAATTGTGTCCAGATAAAGTACTATCATCCTTTACCTTAATGAACTCTGTACTGACAAGTCTTTTATGACAAATTTTGTGCTCTAGCAGCAACTTCAAATCTATATGAGATTTGGAGCTCCATTTAAAGCTGTATCTGGCCCTGTCATGCTTGTGTGACAAGTTCTCTCAGTCCTCATCTGGGTCACTAAATGGAGATCCCATGATAGAGAAAACCGACATCCCATCCATCTTGCTTTGCATGAGTGCGCCTCTGTCAGTGAAACTACATAGCAATGTTAGTTTTATATACTCTCCAGAAATGCAGCCATGGATTGGCTTCCAATAGCCCAAACAGAAGCATCTTGCAAGCATCAATTTAGTAGATGGTTGTTCCCCTGTCAACAATTCCTCCAAAGCTATACCATATAGTACTTTAAAACATATATATATATATATGCTTTCCCCTTGAGGAAAGATTGTTCTCCCTTATTTGAAACAAGGGGGAAAAACATGTCAGGTTAAAAAAGAAATAATTATTTGGGACTAGATGATTAAGACCATTCATTGCGTAGTTAATTAAATTTTATATACACAAAGGAAAAAAAATGCCAGCAGTTTAAATGGAAAAAGATTTCATCTTAGAATTGTGACAACCTTTTGTGACATTATATGCTCATATGTTCTTTTTCTTAATTTTCTCTGTTATTTGTAACATGGTCATTTTCCTCTAAACAATGTGTGAAACCAAAACAAAACCCTGAAAATTTTTCTTGGATGACCTAAACCATTTCACCATAAGTGAAAAAGTTGGAGCTCTAGGACTTCATAAAATATTCTGGCATTGATAATAAAATTATATTGCTCTAAGAAATCCTAAATGATATGTGAGTCAAATTAAATGTGCCATTGTCATCTATGCATAAAAAGTGACTCATGCATATACTTTTTAAAAAGGCATCATAAAGTCTCTTATGTGTTGCTTTGTCATTATTGTGCATAAGGGAAGGCACACAAAACTGGCCAGGCCCTTACCTTATGAAGCCTGGAAATGATAAACAGAGTACAACCCAGGTCTGTACAACTGTTGCTTATTAAAGATGAGCTTAAAATGGATTGTAAAGTTACTGCCCTCAAATAGCAATAGGAAGAACAATAATTGAAGAGACTAAGATGACAAGCTGTACTTCACTATTACCAAAAAAAAAAAAAAATGTAACTACTGTATTAAAAAGGACAGGGTTGTACATCTAAAACTTTGAAATGGCTTTTAGGAATAATACCTTTTCCCCCATGATTTTCTCCAACATACGTTTTGTTACAATTCTTCCTGACCTCTTGTCCATTGAGATGCTGGTATCTGCAGAGGAAATTTCATAGAAAGTATCCCCTTGAAATGAAGGAACAACTTACTTTTGCCCTTGACTGATATAAACTATATTGAAAACAATTTTATGTTGCTCAGCAACATTTAATATACCAAAATAAAACCCCACCCTTCACCTGACTCTTAAAAGCATCAAAATTGAATTTCTTAACGTGGCTTCTGATATCTATTTAGTTTAGATTAAATGTAGGTTAAAGTGTAATCTTTTTGTAATCTGATCACAGGTTCCAACAAATAGGATAGCTAGGGGCAGGACATGAAATAGAAAAATCCAAATTGTTCGAAGCATGTTCATATCTAGTCTGTAAAGCAGAGTCCCCGGTGGCTCCCAGTGCCAGCCTTGCATCTTCCAAAATATGTGGTATCTCTGAGTGAACTCCCTCTGAACTCCACTTGTCAAAGTAATGGTGAAATAACAACATCACGTAAACAAAACAAAGCAAGAGGCTGGGCTGCTGCTATTGTTAACATCATTAAAAATTAAGTATGGCTGATTTGAAGCAAATATTTAATGCTGACAAATCCATTCTATGCAGTGGTTTTCCCCTAACATGTCGAGTTGTTTTAAAAATATTTTTAAAGAAGATTTTTTTGATAAATCTTATTTTATCGCCTTTGTTCTGTTATTATGTTTTTTTTTTAAACTCATGAACCATTTAATCAATGAGAGTTGGGATTTCTCATAAATATATTACATTAAAGCATAACCACACATCCCTTATAAAATATAGAAGCTAACATTCTTCCTTAAATATCTGCTAGAACTTATATATGTATTCAAATACTGAGATACGTAATAAACGCTTGTGTAACAATTTTACCTAGATCCTGAGCTCTCAAAATCATATAAGATTTAGCATAAATACTGAAAGAAATTTTCCATAGACATCTATAAACAAGAGTATTGAAAATGTTACTGAGTAGAGAAAGGGGCACCCCAGAACATCCAAGCCTACTTGCTCTAAGTTTCTGCTATCCATTACATCAAGACAAACCATACTCTAGTGTTTAATACCTTTAATGGAAAGGAACTTTAATATAATTAGTGTGCAATGAAGAGAAGATAAGAAAAAAACAATATAGTTTCCAAATCAAGGACCTGAAGTTACCCATCCCCTGGTGGGTAAATGCCAAACAAAACAGAATTGGCCCAAAGCTGAGGCCTGAAACCTGCCACAAGTCTAAGGAACCTTATCTTGGGAACCATAGGAAAGGGGCAGAAGGGGATAGGCAAGTCTGGAAGGAAAAGATCAAAATCAAGAAGAAGGCTGCCATTGTTAATCTCCCCATAGGTCTCTCCTCACCTATATCTGTTTCAAGTGTCCCCTTCCAGGTTCCCCAGCACCCTGGGGCAAGTCGAAGGCCGAGAAGCACGCACAGCTTCTTGACATGTCTCTCTATTCCATGTATCTCCTCCCAGTCCCCTTGATCTCTTTCCTTCCTTTCCCCAATCTCCTCTCTATCATCTTCTCCTCCCTGCTCAGCTTCACCCTTACCTGGGTGGGACAGGGAACTTGGGACTTCCCCTTTCTCTGGGGACCACCCTGTTAAAATAATAACAAAATAGACTATAATCAGATGTTCATTTGAAGAACTTCTCACTTAGGGCATGATTTGTGACAGGCAATATACAGAACCCTATCACTGGTCCTATATTCTGAAGAAAAATTAAACTTAGCTCTGACAAATTAGAACATGTGTTCTTTGTCAAATGTTATGTGTTCTATCGCCATTAAATATGAAGTTCCTCCCTATACTGTCACAAATATCAATAAAGTTATTGATACAACCTACAGATGTTTGCTTTGGCAATTTTTTAAAAAAATTACAGTCAATGGGATAACAGTATAGCCCTGAAAGTTGAGAAATATATGTGATTTATATTGAATTTCAGGTGATATAGTGGCTTCCAGCTACTTTATGGAGAGGTATGTGTTAGCCTTTCTTGTGCTCTTTTGACCTAGAAATATAGAAAGGAAATTTATCAAATAATCACATATTTTAGAAGTGATCAATATAGATTTTTTTTTTCTCACTCAATCTATGTCTTTGCTTCACATTCTATCCTCCAGTATTCTTTGGGTCTCATAGGTTATACCCTGCTAATCTTGCCTTTTGTTTTTGCATCTTCTATTTCTTCTCTTTGTGATTTTCTTCCTTTACTTCTCTTTTCTTCTGCTCTGTTCTTGTTTATACTACGTTTCTCAGGTTAGATGTTCCTTTTGCTGGGAAGTCATATTCATGACTGGCCCAGCTCATAGTGGCGCTACCATGCACATGTTTCCATGTGGAAAGACTTCAGCTGGAGTAGCACAACTTGTCTTTACCCAGCTATTACTCATTCACTCATTCATCTTTGTGGAAGGAGAAGTAACTTACCTGGTTGAGTCTGGGGTTGCATTTATTTTGTGATCTTCCTGGTGCAAAAAGTATATTTTCCACACTTCATTAAGAGGTCTCTCTACATTTGTTCATATTGCCTAAAGCTGTGTCAGATTTGGTTAGTGTCTGATCTGTAGATTTGTGATCTTCATTCCCATGTTAAAGCATTTTGAGGCCTAAATTGGCCTATATCTGAAACGGGTACCCTCAATAGATTTCATGGTCAGACAGCCTGAAGCATGTCCTGTCCTGAAAATTTTGAGAAGTGCATTTCTGTGTTTCCCACAACTTCTGACATCAGTCTTTCCGTAGACTAAATTCCTTCATATCAGGTACTTTTGTTTCATTCACTGCTTATCACCAATGTCATTAAGAGTGTTAAGTATGAGCAGGGGTTAAGTAAATGATTGTTGAATGAATTAATTTGTCTGATTTCTCTCTCTTTCTCTCATTCTGTTCCAAATATAAGCAGGAACAAAGGATGTAATTTGCTAGATCTCCTTAAACTCTAACATATACAAGCCTATTTCTTAGTATTCTGAAAAAAATTATTTTATTAAAGTATACAATTTGATAATGAAAAGGTCAAAGCATTACACAAATATCCCAAATAAATAGTATCTTACTTTATTGTCATTTTAAATTTACTCTTTTGTCCTTTCCTTTTGTTTTTACATTAATTGATGCTTATGATTTAAATTCTCATTGAAAGAGTACCTAATTTGCTTTTATTTTATTCCCTGCTACTCTACCACTTCTTTTTCATTTATTATTATTTTCCAAAGGGAAATAGTGTCAGTATTATGTGGAAAAAATATGAACTTCAAATTGGGTATTCTTTTCTCAAATAACACATAAAATATTTGCTATATAAAAATTTGGGGCTTTAGCATAATGAGGAATTGATCATATTTGTCACTAAGTCAGTAAGAACTTACTGAGTTCATAAGTTCACGTGAAAACACACTCTACTTACTGGTCTTTTTTTTTTAAGATTTATTTATTTATGCATACAAGAGCTGGGATATAGTCCAGAGGTGTCGGGGGTGAGAGGATCCACCAGAGACAGACTGGGGAACAGAACAGGCAGACTGACTGAAGTACACTACTGAGGGGAGCAGCGGATGAGCAGGAGAGGTCTGTTGTGCCATGTCGGTAGCTCCCTGTCCAGGGAGTGAACTCGTGCTGCAGAGGCTGCAGACAGTCTCATAGGTTGCATCTCAACCCCTTGCTCCACCAGGGAGGCCCTCTACTTACTGGTCTTAACACAATTTCTAAAAAGCATCCACCTCATTGGGTTCAAACTTAGTTGCTTTCTGGACACCCTGACTGGAACCTTTCTAAACCGGGCAGTAATTTTGAGTAGCCCCAATGACCTTGAACATGATCTGTCCTATCCATTCTTCTTTGACTCCTCCTCCCATGACTTCTATTAAAGAAACCCTAGACTATTTCAGTTACCTCCATACCTCCTCTCCTTCATAAATATCCCCACTCACATAATCTAAATATAACTAGAAGCTCTAATAAAACATGACATAAAATGTACCAATTATTGCCAGGTTTAAGAGCACTTAATCTGTGAATCATCCTGCATCCATTCTTTTCATGTATTACCACATTAAATTCTCACAACATTATTGTGGCATAGGCATATGATTAATGCTATCTTGATTCTATAAATGCAGAAAAAGGAAACGGAACATTGCGTTTCTTAAACTACACAGCTACCAAGTGGAGAAATGAATATATGAACTGAGGCAAAATGACCCCAGGTACAACTTCCCAATTGAAAAGCTAGCCTGTTTTTTCTCAGATGCAAAAATAGCATTTCAAATTCTGTTTTTTCAAATATAAAGTACTCCTGTGATACATGCACTTTTATCACATGCACTGCACAGCCCTTCCTATAATAATCCACACCCAAGTTCGATGCTCAAATTTCAACTCTGTCCTCCCTTCAGACGGGGCTGTGTCACAGTCAGATTCTTAATTCTCACAGCTTTCAGCACAGTGACTTCTACATGAAATGCCCCATAAATGATTGTTAAACTGGTGAAATGGAACCCTAATTTCCATAACTACCAAAGAGAAAAGTATACACTGAAAATGATGTTATAGGTGATAATTTTGTTGGACATATTGTCTACTTATTTTGATTTGGAATTATCACTTAATTTGTTATAAATACAAATATTACTTTCTTGGTAAAATGTATTTAGTATTGGCATTCTAGTTCTAAAAACTTGCTTTAAGTAGAACAGAAGAAATTTTTGCAATGATACATTCTATATTGGCATGGAACTCCTTGTGTCTTAGCATCCACTTCAGATATCACTTTTCTCTACAGTGGGAAACAGGCTGGACCACATAAAAATCACGCCTGCTTTGTAACTATTATCATAGGTCCCTTTCTTTTTCCAAAATGGCAGCAGAAAAGCTGTGCACAGAACAGATCCCAAAATGTGGGAACTTGCCCAGGCAGCCCATTGTCCTTTCTGTCATGCTATAAATGAAACATAAAGCCAGTACAGGCAGTTGGCTAGAGATCTGACTGCCAAAAGTAATAAATATAATGTTTAATGGTATGTCTTTTTCAAATGAGAATGACTTGATACTTCACAAAAGAGACATATTAATTCTAACATACAATGAGTACCATTTGCAGCAAGTTGCCTATTAGATGTGATCAGTTGTATTCAGTTCTTGCAGAGTAAGTCTTAAGAAATATGTGGCATAAGGAAAAAACTAACCTTTGCTTCCAAAATTTACCCAAGGTTGGCTCAAATCTATTTTTAAACAGCATTTTAGAATAGGTGGGATGATTTGTGAAAGTGAAAGAGACCGGTTTTGAAACCGAACAAAACTAGATTAGCATTCTGATTTTGGCATTTATGAGTGGTAGCTTTTATGTTGTTACTTAACTCTATTTTCAGTTTTTTACTTTGTAAAAAGTACTGGGAAGACAGTTGCTAAATGCACCTGTTAAAATTTTTAATTTTTTATGATTTTTAAGTCAAGTTCTATTTATTCTTAATTCTTTTTGGAGGGAAACATTGGTTCAGAAGTACAGGTTCACATCTCCTCAGATGTGTGTTACCATACCACACCCACCTCCAAACATCCATTATGGAAATTTTAGTTTTAAGGAAAATTCCAACATATTTTTTCATACTTTTCTATAAAATTTTATTTCATTTTTAGAATGAAATAATTAAATTGCCTTTTTATGACATTAGTTATACCTAGCAATTCTCATCTAAGTTCATTCTGTTTTTTCTAAAAATCAGACTTTTATACCTACTACCTAGTCATTCTTTAATGTATTAAAAAATTTTTTTCTTCCATTCATAGGCTCATTGTAAGTGCAAAAACAACAAATAGAACAGTAAATAAAATGTAAAAATGTCTTCCCTCAGGCATTTCGTATATTGAGTCAGTATCTTAACTATGTCTCTTGAAAATATTTTAAACTATTTGCTATGTTTCCCTGTAATCTTCCTTTCTTCCTGCTAAAAATACCTAAATCCTTGGGGCCTCCGCTGGTGGCGCAGCCGTTGAGTGCTGGGCTGCGAACCTGCCCACAGCCTCTGCAGCGCTTGTTCGATCCCTAGCCGCCGCGAGGATTCCACATGGTGCAACGGACCTCTCCTGCCGTGCCTGCTGCTCCCTCAGCAGTATGTTTCATCAGTCTGCCTGTTCTGTTCCCTGCTCTGGCTCTAGTGAATTCTCTCACCTTCCTGCACTTCCGACTGTACTCAGTGCTTGTATAAATTAATCTTAAGGGGCCTCCCCGTTGGGGCAGCGGTTGAGCACTGGGTTGCAAAGCTGCCCGCAGCCTCTGCAGCGCCAGTTCGATCCCCGGCTGCCGGGTGAGGGTCCCACAAGGCTCGCAGACCTCTCCTGCCGCCCGCTGCTCCCCCCAGCAGTCTACTTCATCAGTCCGCCTGTTCTTCTCTCCGCTCTGGCTCTGGTGAATCCTCTCACCCTCCCGCACTTCTGACTGTACCCAGTGCTTGTATAAATAAATAAATAAATAAATAAATAAATATTTCTGAAAGTAAATAAATAAATAAATCTTAAAAAAACCTAAATCCTTTAGTAGTATTGTATTTGATATAACTTCAATTTTAAAAAATTTATTTATTTTCTCACATCTTGTTTGTGTTGCTTTTTTTGTTTCTCTTCTCAGATGTAGTCCCCCAAGTTCTCCCTCCACCATGTCACCAGTGAACCATCACCACAGTCCCTTAGTCCCTTGTGCTTTCCCCTTCCATTTTGACTCCTTTCTATCCCCCTCCTTTGCTGTATGCCTCTGATCTATGATTAGCTTGTAACTTTTGTCTTTGTGTTTGTTTGACCTTTGTTTAGTTTTTCTATATTCCACATAAAAGTGAAACTGTCCAATATTCATCTTCTTCCTTCTGGCTTATTTTGCTTAGCATAATCCCTTCCAGCTCCATCCATGTTGCTGATAATGGCATGAATTTATCTTTTTTGATTGCTGAGTAATATTCCATTGTTTTAATATACCACATCTTCTTGATCCATTCATTTTTGCAACGGGCGGGGCATTTGGGTTGTTTCCATATCTTAGCTATTATAAATAATGCTGCAATAAATATAGGAGTGCAGGTATCCTTTTGAATTAGTGTTTTTAATATAGCTTCCATCAGGAATCTCAAATTTAACTGAGTCACCATAATTACCAAGTTATTTCCTCAACACTCTTTTCATTCTCCTTTAGGCTTCAGTTAAGGCTTTTTGCACTATATAGCTTATCACATTTACTCCTATTAAATTTCATCTTGTTGGTTTCAACTCATTGTTTTAGTCTTTTATGGTACTCTTTATTGTTGTTTGTCCCAATGATATTTAGGATGGTCCCAGTTTTGTGTCACTATAAATTTGATAGTTAAACTTTTTCTCTTGCCTTCTAATTAAAAAATAAAAACAATAAACTGAGACAAGCATATATCTCTGTGGTACCCTCTTGGAGACTGCTGTGCCTAATTGTTTTCATGAGGATTTTAAACCAGGTGTGAATTTCTCTTTCTCTGCTATCACTAATTTATATTCCACAGGTTTACAATCAAGCAATCATCAATACATTTATAATGCTTCCCTGACACTGGAATACACAGTAGTTAAAGTATGCCCACTAATTTCCCCCAGAAGAATTGTATAGTTCCTTTCTCTGTGCACTTATTGCACTTTTTATGTACCTACAGTATAATACTTGCTCGAATTATATTAGAGTCATTTGTTTGCACAGCAGGTCATACAGTGGTACTTAATATTTATTAGTTGAATGAGGAAATGTGTAACAGGTAAATTTGTGTTACATTCCTAGTCAAGAACCCTAATAGAAAATAACACAGAATGGTTGTCCTGCACACACCAAATGACTTTGATAAGAGGTAAGTTCTTTTAACAGGATTCAATATATTAAGATCTCTGTATGGTTATGTTATACAGACAATATGAATTGCTACTCATATTTAGAGCTGGAAAAACCAGAGTAACTAAAAGTTATGACTGCTCCAGGGTCTATGAGAAAGCAATTTAAAATAGTCCTCACACATCCCACTTTATAGAAATGTTCTACTCAAATCAGGGACACATCTGTCAAATCAGAGGAGTTGCTTGAGGCCATATCATGTTTTGCCAATGCAAATTAACGTAGCAGTCTGGAATTAATGTTTTATGTTACATGCTTTCTTTTGTTTGCTAATTTTTAATAATGGTGTATGCAGCTCTTTTATCATTAAATATTTACCATATATCAGCTACTTACTAGGTATATTCTGCTATGAATGCATAGTACAACGTTGGCTCTAGGAGAATCATTATATATGAGATATTTAATGGGCTATTTAAAATGCATAGATGTATTAAAGATTTCCCCATACTCTTGAGAATTCACCAACTTTATGGGAAATACCCTTGTGTTGGAAAATTAATAGCCAAGTTTGTATATGATTAAACACTAATTTTTTAACCTAACAACAATGGTATTTATATTTTTAGTTTCTAAATGATTCAACACATATTTAATGTATGACTACTATGTACTAGTTTTAAAATTACCCCACTGAGCAAAACAGTTGTGAATTCTGCACTCTATCAATTTAAAACTCAACAGTAGATATCTTGTAGAAGTTTGAAGCAGAGATTTGCCTAAGGTTTGGTCAGTAGAAGATTCATAAGGACAGTAAACCCTGTGCTGCTGCATCTTGAAAATTGAATAGTCACAGAACAGAAAAGAGCTAATCTCCTGGCTGGAGAATAAATGACTTTGACTATGGAGGGAAAGTAATGACAAAAAATGCTGCTTCTTAAGAGATTGCAGTAGTTTTTCCTTTTGTTCTGTTCTTTAGATACATCAAATAAAAAAAAGATAATGATACAAATTTCAATTTGGAGAGACTAAGATTTGAATTGAGGAAGCATGAGTACAAAACAATATTCTGATTAAATGTATCTTAGCAGCCTTTGGAAAAAGTAAAATATTTACTGCTCTATTTCACGTAGAATTTATTTTAAGTTCAAAACCTCAAGATCTCATTTATACCCTCTGAATCTAAATGTCAAACCTGGTGTGAAGACTAAAATAAAATGCAACTTAAAGAGAGAAAACTCTTATACCACCAGCTTCCAACTTACCTAGAAAAGGCCACTGCAGTGCATTTTCAATGCTGCCTGTCATTCACTTTGCAAATTACAGGTCTTCCTTTGAGCATTGACGATCCATCACTGCCATGACAACAAGAGCGCTGCCTTAGCGACTCTCACTGCTGGTGACAGAACAACATACTGCTTATAAATACTGTAGTTGGGAGGTTAGTGTAAATTCAAAAAAAAAAAAATACAGAATCATGCTTTAGAAATGCAATTTAAGTGTTCAATTTATTTGTGTGAAAATGCATTCCAAATTTGTAAAGTTTATTAGATCATTAAGAGCTCAAAGAGATTCTTAAATACACACATATGAATTGTAAAAATACTTAGTAATTTTCTTAATCTGATGATGTATCACTTCTGGTTTTAATCAGAATTCAGAAAAATAAATTTAAAACACACACAGGAACTTCTCAATCTAAGCAATAGCATTCAAGCAGCTTTTTAATAAATGGTAACTTCACTAGATAAAATATCAGAAACAGTGTCCAAACATAGTCATAGATAGAATCAGAATTTCTTTCAAGTTACTTAAGTTTATCTTTTAAATTTCATTCATTCATTGTTATCTCAGTTTTTAATGAGAAAATAGTTTTACAAATATTGGAGAAAAGAAAAAAATTATTGTTTGTTTTATTTTGAAAAATACAAGATTCAAAAAAGTATTTTGTCTTGGTTTCAAGTTTCCTAAGTAAAGAAGAATATATAACCAGAATATAAAATATGAAGCATCAAATTATTGATTTATCTATGAATTTCCATTTGTCTGCATATAAACATTTATAAATTCCTTAGAGTGTGTACACCTTGGATGACAAATTTGAATGACAATTCTCAGATGACTTAGCTGAGGTCTCACTCCGGAGGAAATGCTTTATTTTTCTATACTACTCATTGGAGCTATTGGAGCTATAATCTTAAAGTATTTTATTGTGCCTTTAATTTTTCAACTAATTTGAGAAAAGTCCTTTATTTTTGATCATTGTAGTCCTCTATTGTGTTTAGGATATGGCTGAGCACATCATGGACATTAATATATGTTAGATGAGTTCAATTAAAACAAATCATAATAATTCCAACTAGATCATAATTTATGGGGAATACAGCTTTTAGAATACTGTGTTTGGTCCTACTACAAAGCCATTTATGTGATATCAAAATCTCTCTGTTGGAAGACATCTTAGCTCCTTGAGACAACCTCCATTACTTTGCTTGCCATAAAATCCACATGAAACAATGGATACAGATTATATTTAGGGATCTGTGTTCATGACTTCATAAAAATTCTTTAGGTTATCCATTTGACACTAGTTGAAGATAATGTTGTTAAAAATTCTTTATACACCATTTATTTACCATAGGCTTTTATCATTCATTCCAAAATTTATTCTATTATGCTCAAAAATGCATCAAATATATTTTTCAACAGTGGCCATTTTACATATTTCATTAGGTGAAAAGCCAAGGATCAAAGAGTAATAAAAAAAGTTGTCTCAACTCTGAAAAGTGTTTACAGTAAATAAAATGACAAGATTATCATTAATTTAATTATATATACACATATATTATATGAGTAGTGCACATTGTATTTACATGAATGTCCATACATATATAATGTGTGTGTATATATATATATATCCATCTATATGAGATTATAAAATAATTATATGGTGATAATAAAACTAGAAACTTATTCATGATTGAATAATTTTTTGTAATTAATTACACTATTGAGTTCAGGTTGTCCTGTCTTAGATACCCCACTTTATAACAGTGACCACAGTATGCCAGAAATGTATAATGATGAGAAAATGAATAACATCCCAATTAAGCATCATTTTACTACTTACCTGACCAGTAATCCTCAAAACTATCAATATCATTGGCCACAAGTAAGTCTGAGAAACTTCATAGGCAAAAGAAGGTTAAGGAGGCGTGAGAAGAAAATGTAATGAAGTATCATAGATAAGATCATGGAACAGGCAAGGGACATTAAGGGAAGAAATCTGAATGAATTGTAGATTTTAGTTAATAATAATGTATCACTTGTGGTTCATTAGTTGTGATAAATGTACCATACTAATGTAAAATGTTAATAATAGGGAAATCTGTGTGTGAGTTATTTGGGAACTCTGCACTTTCTTTACAATAGCTCTGTGAATCTAAAAATATACTACAATAAGGTTATTTTTACAAATGCAAGCTGCAGCATTATCTTTATGTTTATAATTACCCTTATTTCATTAAAGCAAACCAGAGTATTTTAAATACATAATATTTATTATGCATATGCATGCACACATTTTATTATTTTGGAAAAATAAGTAGAAAGAAAAAAATCTCAGCAGTTAACAATGACTATAACACTGACTACTTCTGTGAATGGAGGGGAGAGGTGCTAGAAGGAATTTGATCATTTTTCTTTAGCATGTGTGATTTTGGATTTACTGAGCAATTTGTATATATTTCTTCTCTGAACCGACCGTTTCTGTGATTCTTTATATACAAGACAGAGGGATTTATATCCTATTCACTCTGTCCAATGCAGTCACCTGAAAATATTCAACTTATCTTTCAAAATAGATGCTTTGGTTATCCAAGATGTCTTGGGAACCAGATTTGATATATACTTCAGCGATTAGAACTAAGAGCAGGTCTTCTACAAGTTATATCAGCTTTCCACTTAGAAAAAAAAAGAAAGGAGGAAGTAGGGAGGGGGAATAACAAGATGGTGTTTTTACTACCATCTCATGTCCCTGCTTTTTTTGAAATATATATATAATATATAAATAATGGATTATATATATAATATACAATGGGTTTTATATATAATATATAATGGATTTTATATATACATAGTGTGTACATATAATAGGTATACATATATACTTATTTCATATTTCCCTTGAATATATCACTTTTCTTGTTCTTTTTTATTCTTTTTCCCTCATCTCTATTTAAAGATGTTCTTGGACTTGGAACATATCCATTTCTATTGCATGCATATCAAGTTTGCTTTTATCAAATGACTGTATAAGATACAGTCATTGTTTATTCTTCTGGAAAAAAGATCGTTTAATACATTATCTGGTATAATACTAAATTATGTTTGCATAAGCATTCATATGATAGTATTGCTTCTCAAATTAAATGCTGGGAAGTAATTTATATTTTCAGAAGAAAGATGTCCTTTTCATCATTTTGTGAATTCAATATGGCCTAACCATCAGATACATTTTGTTTCAGTTGTTAAGGAAGTGGGAGAAAATTTAATGGCAGTTTACAGTAACTGCCAAATCTTTGGCTTGGGCAACATTTTCTAAATGTTCATTAGGAACTGCTTATTTCATTTAAATATCTATTGTGATATATAAGTACCTTTGCAATAATTTAAATGGTTCATATTTCTCTGTGTTTTTGTCCCTTATTTTTGAGCTTCGTCTTTATTCATGCAATTTTGCTCTTTTTTTTTTTACTTCCATTTACTATGTTTTCAACTATGTCTTACTGAACTATTACCACCAATGTTAATCTGCTTAGAATTTTCACATACCAATCATAGGGGGATGATTCCCTCCACATATATGAAATCATACTTTTCCTACCTTGAAGACTAGTTTCATTATTTTGTTTCTTCTGTAATTTAATGGTACTATCAGTATTCAATCCAATCACTAAAAACCAGATTTACCTGAACTTTTGCTTTTACCATTCTATATTCATATGATCTTCAGTCCATACATGAAGTATCTTAGTAATTTCTTAAATAATTTATCTTCACTTAATATCTATTTCCCCTAAATTCACTATAAAATATCATTGGAATTATGTTTTAAAACATATAATCAGGGCCTCCCCGGTGGCGCAGCGGTTGAGTGCTGGGTTGCGAGGCTGCCCGCGGCCTCTGTGGCGCTGGTTCGATCCCTGGCTGCTCCCCGGCCACTGGAGGAGGGTCCCACATGGCGCGCTGACCTCTCCTGCCTCCCGCTGCTCCCCTCAGCAGTGTACTTGGGTCCTTCTGCCTGCTCTGCTCCCCGCTCTGGCTCTGGTGAATTCTCTCGCCCTCCCGTGCTTCTGACTGCACCCAGTGCTTTTGTGGATAAATGAAATAAATCTTTAATATATATATATAATCATAATAATTCCATTTAAATATCTTAATTGTATCTCCATATAGCACTGTCTTAAAGACATATATTTGTATATTTTTAAGACACTTCACAAATTTTGAACAATCTGCAATAGTGACCTTACTAATTTTTTCATACTCTATCATATTATTTTCCCATCCTCATTCCATTAATTTGTATATATTCATTACTGATCTCACCTACAAAGAATGTCCATTATTTAAGAATATTTAAACAAAAAGTCAAGAACATAAAATAGTTATGATTATAAGCTATCCAATAATTATTAATACTTTACCCTACATTAAGACTTGTTCTAAATTTCTACAAATAAAATTTCATTTAATATTTACAGTAACCATATTAGGTAAACTCTTCCTTTAGTAAGAAACAGTATATTATTTAAAATTCAAAGCTCTCCTTCTTAAATATTTCTATTTTTCTTTAAATAACCAGTATGTAGGTCTCTGTTTCCTTACTTAAAAAATGGGGTCAATGACTACCTGTTTTACAGGATCATTATGAAGGTTTCATGAGTTAATGTATGCAACACTTTGAAAGAATTATTGGCACAAAGAAAGCAACAATTTATATTAGCAATTTTATTTATTACTGTACACTGCTATTTCATTCAAATTTCATACCCTATGTGATCTCTTATAACCATTTCACTTATAATATTTTTTCTTATTTACACCAGTATGCTAATACATGCATGTTGTTTATATGTATTATATATGTGAATATAATATATATATCTTTGAGTTTACCAAAACTTGGTAATTATACTTTATTTTTATTTTCATTTCTTTTTTAAAGATTATTTATTTATATAAGCACTGGGTACAGTCAGAAGCACAGGAGGGTGAGAGAATGCACCAGAGCCAGAGCGGGAGCAGAGCAGGCAGAAGGACCAAGTACACTGCTGAGGGGAGCAGCGGGCGCAGGGGAGGTCTGCGCGCCATGTGGGCTCCTCCTCCAGTGGCCGGGGAGCAGCCTGGGATTGAACCGGTGCTGCAGAGGCTGCGGGCAGCTTCGCAACCCAACGCTCAAACGCTGCACCACCGGAGAGGCCCCTATACTTTACTTTTAAAAAATGCATTTATTTCACATATTTACTCTTATAGAACTCTGTGTTACTTAGTAGTTAATAGATGTGTTCATATATAACTCTTGTGTACCCATAGCTTAATAGTTTAAGGAATGAGAAATGAAGTGCAAAAATTAAAACAAAAATTAACTGAGAATGTAGTTTATTTCCGAGTCTCTTTCCAGGTGAGACAGTTAATTCCTAAGGTCTCTCAGTTGCTTTTTTGTCAGGAAAACACTTACATGTGTGAATGTGCTTGGTAACATTTGATATCTAGCTCTGTCATCAGTGTCTCTCTCTTGAGTCCAAACTTAATTTAGTCAGCAGCATTTTTTTCCATGAATGCCCACATTATATCTTTGTAGCAATGAGGTAAAGAAATAACTGATGTCTCTTTACCATCTTTAAAATGTCTATTGTGTCCAAGGAATGTTCTTTATCAATTCAAAATTCTTAAAGATCTTTATTTTGAGGAACTTGAGATAAGTCCTGCTAAATATAAGGCAGAAAAATATAAGTAGCACTTACAGTTATTTACATCAAAATATTTTTCGTTGCCCAACACCAAGTCTAAATGTTTTCCTAAGGACCCAACTTTGTCCAACAATTTAGTAAACTAACCTCACACTCTGTATGAGATAATTCACAAATGCAATGGGGAGGGGTACTTTTAGAGACATCCTTTTATTTTAGTTTTAAGTCTGGCATCTCAACAGTCAACATTAGAGCCAAAGTTATTCATTCCTCTGTATGCAAATAGGACTACTGAAGACTTATTCTAATATGCCATAGTTCACAAGGTGAGAATATGAATTAATTTACAATAATTCTCAGAGTATAAAATTAAATTACAGCAGGAAAAGCATAAATATTAAATCACTAAAATATTGTCAACACCAAAAATTATTGCTATATGCAAAATAAGGCAAACTTTTTCTGCTTTGCATGTGGAGCTTAAATATAGGTAATGAAAATTTATTCTCTCTCATTTACCCTTATCTAGTGGGAAGGGGAAATGTAACAACTCACAAACACATAACCAACCACACTGAATGCTACTGCTTAATAAATTAATCTATTAGAGGTCACATGTTTGACAAGCAACTTTCTCTTAAATCAAATCTATTTTATTGAATCAGCTATTTTGATATATTACTTGATTTGAATACTCAGATGAAGTGCCTTATTTTTTTCTTGCTTTCTCCCATATGGCCTTCTCCTTATGAATGTATTAAAACATTAAAAAAAAAATTCTTACATTGTAGTGCTTTTGTAAATCTTGGCTTAGCTAATGGCTAACGGGCCCCTTTCATCCATACTGTTTACAACATGACCTTATGCTAACCAAATTCAGAAGTCCAAACAAGACACTATAATAGTTTTCTACTTCTTTGTGTATTCTATTATTGTTTTGATTATTTTCACCAATACACTCAATATTTGATTCTCATTGAGACTGATAGCATATGATCTGCTATGACCAACTCTTCTCTAATGTTTTGGGTGATGATTTCCTACATCTTATGTATTTTCTACTTAATACTATTGAAAGTTCATTTTGTATCAATGACAGTCAGATACAAGTCAAATAGAATTAGAGTTATTTGAACATGAGCATATAAACATCAATGAAAGTAAAAGTAGTATTCACTAATGATTGCCAGCATTTTAGAAAAGGGCATGTCCTTATTGAACCTATGTTCACCATTAGCCCCTATTTTTGAATTCTTGGAAGCCAGACTTGAATACTCAGAAACACATTTTAAAAAGCAGAGATTGTAAGTTTGTTTGGTGCTATTAATTATATCCTCAAATAACCAAAAAATATTTACAAAATTGTCCATGTGAAAGCTCATTTAGAATTATGAATTGTTAAGTCTCTGACCACTTTCTAATAGTTTTTTAGTAACTAATTATGTTATTTCATAATAAGTATTAAAATTACATTCAACTTTTGCATAAAATATATATCACGCCCTATAATGATTATAAATTATTCATCATATTATTCCCATTTATTTTATTAATACTAAATAATAAAAAATATTGATATATGAATGATTAATATTATCTTGCAGAATAAAAATTCAGTTAAATTATGAACAGTATCCTTGAAAATATCAAAGTTTCAGTGGTCAGATACAAAGGAAAAAATAAATGCAGGTTCTTATTGCTAAACAAATGGGAAAAAGTGAAAATATATAAAGAGAAATGATAATAAAAATTACATCAATAAGAAAATTGTCACAAAATTGTCACAAAATTGTAAGTTTCTACTTATATTTAGGTTTTTTTTTTTAGAAAAAGGTAAATTTTACATATTTTTATATTAAGGTAACATTGACTAAAAACACTGTATGTGATTCAGAAATAGAAAATTCCACTTCTTCCAGTGTATGCTACTCCACCATAGACTACTGTTCTCCCGACCCCCTTTCTTTCCCTCTGGTAGCCTCAGTTTTACCCTCAGACAATAAAACTGTGAAAAAGCAATTGTTAAGGAAGTGGGTGATAGGAGAAAGTGCAATGTGAATTAATGTATGCATAGTGGCACACACAAGAGAAAATAAAAGTTATTTTATAATACTTAATAGAGAGTGTAAAGATAGACTTTTCTTTGTTTCCTTAATAGAATATTGTTTGAAAAGTTTATGTATTTATCATGAGAATATATTTAATTTTTTAAAACAGAATATAAATCTTATTATAGAAATCCAAATGATTAAAAACAGTATATATTCAGAAACCTGGGGAAATAGTGAAGTAATCATGTTATATAATTTAAATATCATACAAATTTAGATATAACATTTAATTACCTGAGTTGATAATCCACAAATAATTTTATTTATACTTAGCCTTAAGCAGGGACTTACGTTATTTAGTAAAACATGTTATGTTTATTATATACTGTAAACAAAATGATATTCTTGGTAATCTGGAGCAAAAACAAAAAAAAATGGGCAATAAATATGAAGTATGATGACATAATGTAGCAAGAATCAGGCTGAGATAATGGTTTACTGAACTCTTTGATTGTGGTGTGAAGGTAAGGAGCAGACTCTTAAAGAACATTTCAAGGTGGAAAAACACCATTACAATTTTAAGGCCTTTACCTTTTCTAGATCTGCTATACAATCAGTTGAAGCAGGATCTGATTCTGCACATTTAGGCAAAGAAGTAAATTGGAAACTTTTATAACTCTACCTCACCATTTACCTTTAAAAATCCAGAGAATAAGAGCCTTTGGTATATTTTTTTCCCTTTCTTCAAAAAGCAAATTGAATCAGTTCCCACTTCAATTGATTACATTGAGAAATAGTTAAAGCAATCTAAAATCTGATTTGTAGAAGCTTTTCATGTATTCAGAAACTAACATTAAGTGACAGTTGATTTCACAAAGTTTTCTTTTAAAAATTGCCACCTAGTGACAAGGGAAAAGAAAAACAATTTGTCTTTATTTTTAGAAAACTGGTGATATACTGGTAAAAATCATGATTTGATAGAATAAATACTAAATGTTTATAGGGAAGGAAACTGATTTATTTGTCTATCTATCTACCTATCTACTTCATATATATGTAAGTATATAATACTCTTCATAATAGAAAAGTTATAGAAATGAAGAATAAAGGAAGTAATGAGATAAATTATAAAATATAACCAATCTAAAATTTAACTCCTCTAAAGCTAATCTGAATATAAGGGTGACATTTAAAAAACAACTGATATATCTAAAATAAAATTAAAATGTTTATATTATATGAAATCAATATAAATCTTTATAAGACTCCTAGAAATGCACAGCATGGCTCCCTTCACAACACAAGTAGAGTTATAAATCTCATCATTTTTCTTGTTTCTTTCTTGTGGTAGCACACATCCATAATTGGTGCTCCAGGGTTTATAAGGTCAATCTAAATTCTCTAAAATTTTCTTTCCATGCAAACTCTGTGCTGACACATTTTTCTCTGTACCTCTTTCTCTTTGACTTTTAAGATTCCTTCCACCAAAAAAATCTATGCTTCACATTAAAGATCAGGGTGTTCTGTTTTCTTTCAATCCTTCCACTCACTTCACTTACCCCAATTATGCACTGCACAGACCTAGGAATTTAACTATCAAAAACATTTTTGCTATGCTAGACAGAGGAGGAGACCTTGCGAACCATTATGTTAATCTGTTCCAATCCACACACAATAACATATGTTAAAATACTTAAGATATTGTCAGTTTGCAAAATAAATGGTCAAAAAGGGTATAATGATTCACATAAACCTTAGAGATGTCAGAATGAAGGTATCATAACCACTGTTGTTGTTTACTGACCTACATAACAGACTTGTCTTCAGTGAAGTCTATTGCTTTGATCTCTAGAGTTAGTTTTTAGGGAAGCTGAGTTTATTCAAAACAAATCACCACCTTAGTTGTTGCTGGAACATTCTCTTATTTACTACTAGTGTTTCTGTATACAACTATTGTTTAAAATATAGTTACTAGCCTTGTAGAATTTCAACAATAACATGACAACAATGATGTAATAACATAATGTAACAAATTTTCTAAGTAATATAGAATGACATAATTAATACACACACACACACCCCCCACACACATATATAAATACCTTTCAAAATTTTTAGAAAGATTTACACCAACTGAAAATGACTCTAAACTTTGTGGATATTGCTGGAATGAATGTTCAAGGGAGATTTTATTTGTGGTCTAGTTTTTTACTATAAATATAAAAGACTATATATGTAATCACACACACACACACTATATATATATATATATATATATATATAAAAAATTGCACTACTTATAGAATGAAATGTTAATGTGACTGAGAACATTATGTGATACAATACTTACTCTCATTTTCCAAAGCAAAGTGCCAGACCACTTCTGCTGAATTTGCAGAGAGATAAACTAAAGTGTGTTGTAAGTATTTTCCCTTCACTAACCTTTTCTATAAGAGGAAATCATTGGCATGCTGTGGTCCCTGTATCTTCTACCACAAGACTAGGGAGGAGTCGTTACTATCTACTCAACTTCAAGCACATGAGGAGAGGTTGGAAGCATATTCAAAGAGCTGCATGTTAAGCTTGTGTTCTTAAGGGACACAAGAACTGTCTTGACTCAGGCCTAAAGAGTTCAAACATGAGATGTTATGACTGGTCCCTTTGGAAGGTACAGTAAGATGTGATTGCTTTGGGAATATCCTGTAATCTCAGGTTTAGTGGTCAAAGTGTATGTGAGATATTCAAAGCTAGTGATGGGGCTCATGGAAGAAAATTGGACTGTAGTGCCTTGAGAGGCTTTCCCTAGCAGTTGAGTATTCTCAACAGAGATGTGAACATCAGAATCTAAGGCGAAGACTTCTCTTTAGAATACTGGGGATTTTCACATGTTCTTGAGAGATCTCAAAGTATAAGGTTCTCCTAAGATCCCAAAGAAACAGCCATAAAAGGAAAAATCAGTGTATAAATGAGTTGCCCTGAAATGGACAACATGGCTAGATTAAATCCACATTAATATTACTTTTATTTATTTCTCCAAATTCTTCCTAATCAAACTTATGGGTGCCTGAAATGACTGTATCCAGCTTATGTGTGCCTAAAACAGCATCAGTGAGATAATGGAGTGAGAATGAGAAAAGAGATCAACCATATGCTACTTCTCTAGTGCAGATTTCTCAGTCTAATCTGAGGGAGGACAAAAATAAACCGTATGAGATTTTGGAACTTTGATAGTACCCTGTCTTGGAATTTTTTATATTTGAAAAAGTATTTTATTGTCTGTAAATGACTTAAACAGCTATGAAATTTGTTTAAGATTTTGTCCCACGGTGGCAAAATTAAGTCTATAGAGTAAGAAATATTGGTGAGAAAAAATAAATGCTGTTTCCATTTTTCTTCATTGTAGTTCATTCTGTGAAATTATTACACATAATGAAATAATTTTTAAATATGGGATAATACAATTATCTTTTGTTTTCTAGAAAAATAACAGTGGTGTAAATACTTTATTATGTAATCTGAACTTTAAAGTACAGCATATTAAAAAAAGAGAAAAAAATGAGACATTAGCCTAGAACAGTACTGGATATAAATCCCAGTTTTAAAATACCTGTTTTCTTTGGAATAAGGCTGAGACCTAGTATCGGAAATGATTTGGTTATTCTAATTAATGTTAGCTAGTCAAATAATTTAGATGAAAAACCTAGTTTATGTCAATGGCATTTTTAAATACTATTTGGAGTACAATTGTGTAATGGGAAACTCTCAAAGGAAATGAAGTCTTATTATTTTTAATATGTTCAGTATTTTACATAGAAAGTAAATCTATAAATTGATTATTATTATTAAATATTTAAATTCTATATGATTTTAAGCTGTTTCCAGATAACTAAAAACATTTTATAAACATGTTTTATAACTATTTAACCAGAGCTTACAGACATATTCATTTACTTTTAAAAACCAAATATCTATGAACATTTCAACTAATAATGCATTTAAAGCTAGATTTCAATGATGGTACTATATGCATAGGCTTTTGAACCATGAAAAATCCTGGGAAATTAATATGGAGTTTTAAAAAATAATAGAGTTATGTGCATCCCACAGTTTAGGAGCAGGGGATTTATGTTCTTCCTCCCTGAGAATAATTTAGTTCTCTAAAGTTCCTTTGTGCTGCAAATTTATTTATACTCCACATTTATTTATTTATTCTATCATTTATATCAGTGTGGACTCATTGATATTTATTTCATAATTTAGTACTTTATTAATTATCTTAATACTGTCATCCAACTTTTGCCAATAAGCTCTATGTCCCTTTGATATTCTCTCATCAATGCTTTTTATTTTTGTTTTTCTCTGCTTGATTGCTTGGTTTTGCTTTCTTGTAGTAAATTTCCTCCACATGTATAATAGAAAAAGGGGTGAAAAAGAGTAAAAAAATTCACAGAGAAGAAGGCTGACAAACACTACCTCTATCTAAGTGATCAAGATTAACACAAAGGCTGATAAGTTATGTTGATACTATGTATTCTTGATAATGATGTGATGATAATACCACTTTCCCTCTCTGATTTTCCTCCACAAAACCACAATCCAAATATAATCATGAGAAAAATACCAGACAAAACCTGATGAGGAACTTTGTATGAAATAACTACGGAATCTTCAAAACTGTCAAAGTCATCAAAAACAATGCAAGGGACTAGCAGAGCCAAGAGCAATCTATGGAGTAATGAAAACTAAATGTAACATTGTATTTTGGATGGATCCTGAAACAGAAAGGGAAAAACGAAGGAACTATAAAGTATGGACTTTAAATAATAAAAATATATCAATATTGGTTCATTAATTTTGGCAAATGTATCAGATTAACATAACATGTTAGTAGTAGGGAAATCTAGACTCGAAGTGTGTGGTGATACTGTCCATGTCTTTGTAAAGATAAAATTTCTAAATAATGTTATTTAAAGGGAAAAATATTAGGAAAAGTAATAGCAATGTAGGATATGCGTATGTAAGATTCAAAGAAAATGGAATAGAAACTTTACACACAAACTTGCACTTTGCTTTTCCTTGATATTTACTTTCAAATAAATACTTAATTTTTAAACTTTTATAATCCATAGATTAAATGATAACTCTAAAGGCAGAAGGGCTAGGTGAATATGAATTATTCATGTAAATATTATTGAATTACAAAGAGTCAGTTTTCAAAAAATTTGTGGTTAAAAAAATTGAAAACTGCATACATTTAAATGTTTTTAATGGATATCTTTCCAAAAATATGCAACAGACTTCTGTATTTCCTGTCAATTTATAATAGCACACTGAGTTTGTGGTTGTAAACACATATTCATATTTAAATCTGTAGTATATAGCATAATAATGTTTAATCCAGAGGTTCTCATTTTGGCTATATGATAGAATCACATGGGGAACAACCACAGTCCAATTAAATTAAAATCTCTGGAGGTGGTACACTTTGCATAAGTATGATTTAAAAGCTTTTCAAGTCATTTTATATTTCAGCCAGGGTTGAAAAACGCTGAAGCTCATGATATTCTTGTGTGAACTGCAGAATATGTGTCTGCAGATGGTTGAACTCCTGTTGTTGTGTTCTGAGTAGCACACAGGATTAGATTCCATACTGAGGAGCTGATGTGAACTTTTGCTTCCATCCAGAATGTAAACTTTACCTTTGTCCTGTTTCTTCATTACTGGCTATCTCCTCTGCCATAAAAGTGTTATTTTTTATAATCTCTATTTCTCACCAATATCAGTGCAGTTTTAAAGATGCTACTCTAATTTGTTCTCATAAATGCTTCTAGCAATGTCTACTCACCTGCTTTTCTTAAATTGAAATGATATTGGTTTATGGCAATGAATGTGATCATCCAAAGACTAAGGATCACACCCCTCCTACTGCCTGCCACCTGCTGTTCTACTGACTTTTATTCCTGAGGCTTATCTACTTTCTACTTTCAAGTGTCTTCTGCCATCACTTTACACAGATAATACAAAATAAACTCAAAATACTGACCTTATTGTAGGCAGCATCAGCCAAGGAGATAATCTATTTACCTGTACTGAATGACCCAATCCATCTGAGTAAATTGGATTGATGCTGAATTCTTAAAAATCGTCTGCAGAATTCATGATTATTTCTATGCAAAGTTTTACTTTGGAGATCTGGTTTCCCCCATCATTGTTGCTGTTGTGTTATTATGCGTGCTGAGAGAGCTATTTGAATCAAAGTCAGAACATTCTTTAAAAAATTGGGACTTACTTGGTTCCTGACATAGTTCACAGTTTTATGAGATTAGTTTGATATTATAGCATCTTCTGAATCTTTGCTCAAAACTCTATAATTTTACAAGATTTTTATTTTTATAAGATTTTTATAAGTGAAAATATAATGTAATAAATTCTTTTCTGTACCACAACCCAAGTGTATAGCAGGACAGGCATACTTCAGGAGAGCTGGCTGGAGTGGTGGTCAAAACCATTAAGCTTGAGGGGTCATACCTTTGTTAATTTGTGATTTGTAGCCAGAGAACTGAAAGATTCCAATTGCATTCAGAGTTCTCAAGGCATCTTGGCAGTTAGTGATTATTAGAGTAACATAAATCCTTTGTATAAACTAAGGGGAAAGGGAGATGAATTTGAAGACATAAGTATGAAAGATTATTTCCTTTTCAAATAGCTAATACACTGCACAATGCTTAAAGTATAATAACACCCCTAATACTGCATGAAAGCAACAAAATACTAAAGAATTGGATACAAATGCATATCTCATTGCATATGTGGTAGATTCCAGAATATACTATTTCCCTCAATTTTATTCTATCGTTATCAATATTGATAATTAAAATGTTCATGAATATCTGTGTGTGGGGGTATCATAACAATGATATATATTATTTGTTTTTACAGATCAAATTTAATTTACCAAATGTTCTTTAAAAAGTCTCATTAAAAAGGATATAACTTGTCTGTGGATATATGTATAATTATGTGGAGCAAGTTGCACATGCCTGATCGAGGGTCTTTATAGATGAGTAAGAAATCAAAGTTCACCTCTTATTACTAGATCATGAAATGTAAGACCAATATGTGATAAATTTATCTATAATTTAACTTTAGTCTTGCATTTGAACTAATACATAGTAAACATTCATTAAACATGCAGAAGAATATGTATTAAAATTTTAAGTCATCTTCTCATATTTAGCTTTGTCATACTATGTCACTTGCAATATTTAATGGCATGTGATAATAAGATCCCTCTGATTAGAAGAATGTCATTTCAGAATCAGAAGTTGCTTTAAGCAGCATCTAGTCAATATTTTGAATTTATTAATAAGGAAGTTTTAAGGAGTTATGTGATTTGTCCAAGTGCATGTATCTGGAATAATTAAGATCAAAATAACTCTTTGTCTCAATTGCACAAGAACATGTACTCTTTTACATTTCTTCTGCTCTGATAATATCTTTGCTACTGTCATTTTATCACATCTCTGATCATCAAAAATTTATCCATGCAAGAGATTTAGATTTATTTGAATTACACATATAACTTGTCTTTATAAAAACCTTTTCCATATCTGAAGACAGTTATTAAGTCATCTTTAGTGTTTTCATTCAAGGCTAAGTAACTCTAATGTCATCAAATTTTTAAAGATGATATTTTCTGATTCTTCAAAGGTTGTCAATGTTCCTTCTCACTGAAGAATTTTCTCTTAATGACCTCCCTGCCGCCTCCATCCCTTTATTTTTCATTTCAGAAGCACAGCAAATTATCTAATAAAAGCTTTTAAGCAGATTACAATAGCAAACTGAAAATGCTGAAGTCACCAGCCATCATTTTGTTATTATCATAACCTTTGTGCTTATTGTTGTTCAGCATTTGTGCATCACCTTGATTTTTCAGAATGTTTCATAATCATCATCTTCTAGCTATCTTCAGTTAATTTGCAGTATCTAAATTGCAAATGAAAAAATACAATAATAATTCATTCATGAACTGCCTGCCCCTCTTATTTCTTAAATACATGTTTGATATCTAAACTATGTACTCATGTGCAGTTACCAGCAAATTAGCACATTAATTTCTACTGTATGCAATTCCCTTACACATATGAACCTGTCTAGCATCTGAACTCATATTGAGATTTTTTTCAGCATATGGAACTTTTGTAGGCTTTTCCCCTTTTTTCTTCTTTTTGTAGCATTATTTCAATTGATTTTTCACCATTCTACATGGCAAGTAGAACAATAAGCTGCAAAGCACTTTGTCATAAAAATGTGTCTTGAAAGAATCTAAATATAAAATTAAACTATAAGGTAATTAAATATAGGTATTAAATTGTAGAAGAAAGCTTTTGCTTACACTGTGAAATATAGCAGGTAGTAACAATAATATCTTTAATATTCATCTACATTTACTTAAGTGACATCAACCTTGCTTTATTGCTGATGGCCTAGAATGAACATTTGTATGAAAAAAAAAATATGTATAAGCCTGGTGGTGTTAGTGTTTTACTAATCATTAGTTAGGCATTTGTACTTACTTGTTTATACCCTTTTCAGCATACTCTTATTTCATATTTATATATGTTGACTTCACAAAGATAAAATGAGGAATCATGGTGTAATAAGAAAATAGTTTGAGTCAAGAGATTGCCACTAATGGATCTGTGATATTGCATCTATGTGCTCATCAGCTTCTCCAATGTGAGAACATAGGAATTTTGATCTTTTAGCCCCACAAGGATTTACATTTATAATCCTATTTGTTGTTGATGGTTCTCTTTCATAATCTTTGAGATGTCTGCTTATCTCTTGTCTTTTTTTCTTTTTCACTCTTTTTTCCCTAAAGGCTTTTATATATACAGAAAAGAGATTTTAATTTCTTCAGCAATCTCTGATATGGCCATAAAAGACATTTTATTTTTCTCTTAAAAATCAGATGATGGGGCACAGCAGGTTGAGCACAGCGCTGTGAAGCTGTCTGCAGCCTCCACAGCACTGGTTCGATTCCAACCCGGCCTGGGGAGATTTCCACATGGCACGGCAGACCACTCCTGTCTAGCCCGCTGCTTCCCTCAGCAGTGTATTTTGGTCCTTCTGCCTAATCTCCCTGCTCTGTCTCTGATGGATTCTCTCACCCTCGTGTGCCTCTGGCCTATACCCCAGTGCTTGTATAAATAATAAATCTAAAAAAAAAAATCAGATGATGGGAAAGCTGACAGAACATGGGTCTTCTTCTCATAGTTAGCTCTTAAAGTGCTTGTAAACCTTTACTACATTGGCTTACCTACCCATGTTTTTCCAGTCTGTCCTACAAACTTTAGTATAGCTGTATATACAGCTCTAGTACTGATTTTTTTTGATATGGAAAGAAATACATTTTTCTATTGAAGTATAATTGACAACATTTTATTAGTTTTAGTTGGATAGCATAATGATTCAGTATTTGTACATATTGTGACATGATCACAATAAGTCTAGATAACTTCCATCACCATACATAGTTGCAAATATTTCATTTCTTTTTTTTATTGATTAAACTTTTTTATTTTCTTATATTGTTGTTCATTTTTGCACAATATTTTATTTCTCCTGCAGGTGTCGTCCCTGTAAATCTCCCACCACATCACCTGTGAACTGTCACCATAATCCCTTGTGCTTTTCCCTCCCTGTTTTGACCCCTCTCCCTACGTCTTGCTTGTTGTGTGCCTCAGATCTGTAGTTAGCCTGCAGATTTCGCCTTTTTCTTTTTTTGACCCTTTGTTTGGTTTCCCTATTTTGCTCCTATAAGTGAAAGCATCCGAGATTTTTTCTTTTTTCTTCTAACTTATTTCACTGAGCATAAATTCCTTTTAGCTCCATCCATGTTGCTGTGAATAGCATGAATTTATCATTTTTGCTTGCTGAATTGTATGCCATTGTTATAGATACCACATTTTCATGATCCGTTCATCTGTTTGGGGGCATCAAATGCTAATTTATGAATGTATTATTTTGAGTTTGCCTATGAATGAAGAAATTCCAAACACTTAAAATACACAGGAACGATTACAGAAATTTTAGACTTCCCAAAAGTAACTGATTTCTATGGTATTTTTAAAATGTTTTCTAAATAATTTCCAACTGATATTCTGAGGAAAATCTCTTTTCTACTGAACTAATGTATGTACCTGTCCATTGAGGAAGCATGAGTAGTAAGTATGGTGTGTTTACTTTCGAGTATGTGTATGTGTTAACTTGTGTGGAGGTTGTATAAATACCTCTGCAGAATTAAAAATTATAAACAGTTGCATTCCCATTTCTAACATGGTCTCTCCTAGATGGTTTATTTTAATACATTCAGGTCAAGAATTGAAAGATATACTTAAAGTTGTAGAAAGATTTGTTTATCAGTTGAATCTTTCTGGAACAGTTTGTCTTGGTAATATATATATATATATATATAAATATATATATATATATATAAATTTTAACTATGTCCATTTGCTATTCAATTAGATTTATCCTGTGGAAAATAAAGGCAAATTCAAAGTTTGTATTTTATTCTTAAATGCACATTACTACCACTCATTCCCAGTTCCATAATATGACTAAATCAGTATTTTCTCTTGTCATCTATGTAAAAGAAACTTTCTCTGAATTTTACTATTTTACAAATATTATACATCCATACATACTACCATATTTACTCTTTACAGCCTTTGTAAGCCATGTAAATTCATTCCAGGTATAGTGACATATTTCTATAATTTTCTGCAGCCTCTGGCAAATTGGAATTTGAACATTTAGAGAGGTTGAGATAGCTAATCAGTGATGTCTGTTTCTGCAACAGGTGATAGTAACATTTTATTGTCATAACAAATGGAATAATTTCTAATTTTCTTGATTTCCTTAATTTTTTATCTGTTCTTAAATATGTGAAATGATACTCTTTCAGCCTTTGATTCTTTAATTTCTATGCCTAAAGCAAGCGCATTTAAATTTATAACTTCGTGAAACTAGATTGTTCTCTGAAGGCAAAGAAGAACTCAACTATTTTTTTTTTCCAAAAATGAGCACCACTCTTTTCCTAAAACATTTCGAGTAATATTATGCAATAGTGGAAATATTGATATAACTATTTGGTACCAGTAATCTTGGCCTACATCAGAAAATAAAGTCAATGATTTTTAAGTCATCATGGCCTCATCTTTATTCTTTACTTTCAATCTTTTGATTTTTTTTAAAATGCTCAGATTTCCCTGTCTAATAGTAAGGAAATATCTTGATTAGGAAATTTGTTTGCTTTTTTTTTTTCTGCATTAAAACTTAACATTGTTTCTTGCTTTTCCATTAATTCCTAGACTTACTACATTAAAAATAATAACTGGGTTCTTTTGTTTAATATATTGTAGTTTGCTATGCTTTTTTTTTTTTTTAAGATTTATTTATTTTTTTGTACAAGAACCGGGATACAGGCCAGAGGCACAGGAGGGTGAGAGGATTCACCAGAGACAGAGTGGGGAGCAGAACAGGCAGATGGACTGAAAGCACTGCTGAACAGAGCAGCAGTCGAGGCAGGAGAGGTCTGCCACGCCATGTGGGAATTTCCCTGGCCAGCCGGGAATCAAACTGGTGCTGCAGAGACTGCGGACAACTTCACAGCGCTGCGCTCAACCTGCTGTGCCACCAAGGAGGCCCTACTTTGCTATGCTTTATACACATTTGTGGTATGGCTAATATATATGTATGATAACACAGAACATTATGGTATATGAAAAGACAAATATGTTCATTTTAAAGGAAGCTCATGAATGCATAGTCAAGAAAAATGAAGCAATGTTGCTTCAGTAAATCACCTTACCTAAAAAGTAACTGTTAGTGGCATATTGATTAAAAAAAAAGTCTCAAAAAATACAAGAATTGGTGCCCCTGCCATATTCAAAATAGACTATCTCTTAAAATCTACAGATCCAATGATAAGTGTAAGTTATAGCCCTGTGTAGTTTCAACTTGAAGTTATAATACTTTTGAGATTCTTGCAGTATAAAAAGCTGTAGTGCCAAAATCCTGTTTTCAGCCAAGGATTGCTTTTAGCATGTGATAAACCTCCCCGATAATAACATATTTCCAAAGGTTGTCTTAGGAGGTCACACTTTGGGAACAGCAAATAGAGTATAATGGCTGACATTATTTACCAGCTACTACTGCTGCTATTTGTTTGTCACATAATGGTCTCTCATTTTATCATTTGTGTAACTGGTGCCCATTAGCATACAGGTTTACGGTACTTCATGTACAATGAAAGGGGGAAGATCAAGTGAGTAAAACTAATTTAGTTATAAAATGGCAACTTGAGGAAATGTATTTCGAAAGAATGACATTTCCTTGAACTCATCTTTTCATAAGTTCCATTTTTAAGGGTCTTTAAAAGGAGACCTCAGTGTTCCCGTAAAACAGCTAGAGCGGTAAATGTTCCATCAAATGTGCTTACTTCAATCCTGTACTCAAGAAGTTCAGAATAAGTATAATAATCACAATAATAATATGTTGCTATTAAATTTCCACCACAGTTTTTCCTAAGAGCTCATAGTATACTGTGCAACCACAGTAAATGCATTCTTAAAAAAAAAAATCCCTTGTGGATCACTATATAGTTATAAAGATCTATTATGGTTTTATGATTCCCGAAGAGAACAAGAATATGAACTTATTTCCTGGTTCTGCTGTCCAAGTTATATTAATTAGCTGAAAAGTTTCCTAGGCTAAATGATAGGTGACTTGGAAACATTGATAAATGCATCTTTGATAGTAATTGCTTCTTCAGACTTTTTTCACACATCTACCAATATTGTGGGACGTGATTTTCCCCCCTGAAGTGGTTTTATCCCAACTTATAAAAAGAGAGCAGTAGTTGCAAGGAAGCTGTGTCCATTTCTGTTAAGCAGGGTGACCAAGTTCATCAAAGATAGTAGAAGAGTGACAGCTTTAATAATATTATTGTAGAGAAGCTACCTAGAACATATGTAAATATGTGCTGATTTCTACGAGTGACTTAATTGAAGTCTTAACAGCTCTGACCTCCTTTGAAAAAGAATTACATAAGCACACAAGACAGTCATCACCAACACTGGGAAATTACATATGAGTCAATTCACGGCTATATTCAATAGACTGAGATGAGATCACCCTGACATGTTTGGCATGTTTTTTAATTAGAGTCATCTGCTTTTTCTGGTTGTGCCATGTTTCTTGAAGAAGATTACTGGATTTTTATTGAACATTTTTTCATAAGGGTTTGAGTCTTTCATATGCACATTCAATTACAATAAACAAATATTGCCTTTGAATTTATAAAATTTGCCATTTTTTTTCAGTGTATTAGCTTTTGATGTTAAATTGTGAAAAAATTGTTATCTTTTGCTATGTCTCCTGTTGTCTTTATGAGGTTGTGGAGGTAAGATACAATGCAGTGAGCACTGAAACTTCTAATTCCCATTAATCAATTTATTCAACTCTGAGACTTTAAGTGACTCCCTTTGAACCTTGGTCTGCATGCCATTAAAATATAAATTAAAATATGCCCTTTTCCTCACAACTAGTGATAAAATCATGTGATAACACATTATGAAAATAATTTTGTAAAGGACTAATTATGCTATAATCATTCATGCAGACATTTTTGTGTGACCATAAATTTTGTTTGTCAGACATAAATGCCCAAGAATGTAAATGCTGGGTTATATGATAGTTGCATGTGTAATGTTTTAAGAAATTTCCACTGTTGTCAGGAGCAGCATGCCATTTTACATTTCTGACAACATTATGTGTGGGACTCACTTTCTCTGCATCCTCACCAGCTTTTGATGTTACCACTGTTATTTCAGTCATACCTATAGGTTCATTGTGGTTTTAATTTGCATTTTCTTTATCACTAGTAATTTCAAACATCTTTTCATGCACTTATTTGGCATATGCATATTATTTTTGATGAAATGACTGCAAATATCTATGGCACATATTTAATAGGATTTTTCTGTTTCTTAATATTGAATATGGAGATTCCGTAATTTATTTTATGCATAAGACCTCTATGCATTTCCATATATAATTTGGAAATATTTTCTTCCAATCTGCAATTGTAACCAGCTAATATTTCTTTCATAGAGCAAATGTTTTACTTTAGATGAAGTTTCATTTATCACTGTTGTGTTTTATGGATCAAATTTTGGTGCCAGTAATATTAACCTCATAAACTGTGTTTGGAAGCATTCCCTCTTCCTCAAATTTTTGGAACAGTTCAAGAGGGATAGATATTAGTTCATCTATGAAGGTTTTGTAGAACTTAGTAGAGAAACCATCTGATCCTTGGTTTTGTTTTGGGGGAGAGTTTTGATTACTTTTTAAATTTCCTGGCTTCTAATTGATCTATTCAAGTTTTCCAGTTTTTACTGATTCATACTTGTAAGATTGTATGGTTATAAACATTTATATATTCTGGTTTCTCCTTTATGGGCATAAATATTAAACATGTTTATAGTAGTCTCACAAGATCCTCTGTATGTTGTTAATTTCTTTCATTTTGGATTTCATTTAATAGAGCTTTCTCTTTTTTACTTAGATACTTGTCTGTTTTGCTTATCCTTTCAAAAAATTGTTTTTTGTTGCACTGATCTTTTGAAATGTCTTTTTAACTTTTACTTCCTTTATTTTTAATCTAGTTTTATAATTTTCTTCATTGTAGTGGCTTTTGGTTTCACTTGTTCTTTTGTTAGTTCCTTATTTTCATTAATTTGTCAGTCATTTACATGTCTATATAACTTCGGGTTATATTTTCACTCCTCCATTTGTGCACATGCTTCACACACCTTCACCAAACCTCCTGAGTCAATGCCCTCTCTCCTTCCTTCCCCTCTTTTACCTCTGGTAACCAATATTTATTTTACAAAGTTTAAGTACTGTTTTGCTATACTTTATGAATGTATGTTTTGCTTTCTTGGTTGTTTATCTTCCAGAGATAAGTGAAACCTTCTGATAGTTTCTATTTTTTTCTGATTTATTTTACTTAGTGTAACTACTTCAAGAACCATCCATTTTCTCCCAGAGGGCACTATTTCTTTACTTGTAATAGCTGTGTGGTATGTCAGTGGGTATATAGCCCATAATTTCTTTATACAACCATTTTTTGCTGGGCACTTATGTCCAATATAAGTTCAGTAATTTGATAATTGTGGATAGTGGAATGATGAACGTAGTGCTACATTAATCTTCTTATCAGGGTTTTTACATTCTTTGAGTTAATACGTTGCAGAGTGCCTGGTAGCAGAGGAAATACCTAGCAGAAAAAGCCTGCATTGTATGGAATTTCCATTTTTACCTTTTAAAGTTATATCCATACCATTTTCCACAGAGGATGTACCAACTTGCATTCCCACCAACAATGGATGAGAATATTTTTTTCCTCCATATGCTTGTGAACATTTTTTATCTCTATTCTTTTTTTATAAAAACTCTGATCACAATGGTAAGGTGATATCTCATTGTGATTTTCATTTGAAATTTCATTATAATAAGTGATCTGGCCTATTTTTCATTTGTTCACAGGCCATTTAAAATCTTTAGAAAAGTGTCTCTTTAGGTCTTTTGCCCACTTTTTAAATCAGATTGCCTTTTGTTGTTGTTAATGTTGTTGGACTGCATGGGTGCTTTATATATTTGGGATTTAGCTCCTTGTCAGAAGTGTGATTTGCAAATATCTTCTCTCAGTTTGTAGGTTGACTTTTTGTTTTGTGATGGCTTCTTTTGAGGTACAAAAGCTTTAATATAGTACTGTTAATTTAATTTTGATTTTTCCCCTCTCACTGTTGGGCTTGCATCCCTAAATATATCTTTGCAGTGAGACTCCAGTAGTGTGTCCCCTATGTATTCTTTTATGTATTTTATTTTTTATTTTAGGTTTTCTATCCAACCAATCCATTTTTTATTAATTTTGTATACTGTGTTAAATACGGATTTAGATTAATTTTTTGGCATTTAGCTATCCATGTTTCCCAACACCATTTCTTAAGCAGGTTTTCCTTTTTCCACTGTATAGGTGTGAATTAAATTTGAAAATTAGTAGGAGGAAGGAAATTAAACATATTAGAGTGAAAATAAATTCAATAGAAAACAGAAAGATGGTCCAAGAGTTCAGTGAAACCAAGAGCTAGTTCTTTGAAACCATAAACAAAAATTAATAACCTTAGAAAAAATTCACTATGAAAAGGAGAAAGCCCAAATAAGTAGAATCAGAAATGAAAGCAGCAAAATTACAACAGAAATACAAAAGATCTTAAGAACCTACTATGAATATATCTATGTAAACAACCTGAATGATCTAGAAGAAATGGACACATTTTTAGATTAATATTACCTGCCCAGGCTGAACTACAATAAAATATGGAGCTTAAACATTCTAATCAGAAGCACAGACATTGGAAGAATAGTAAAGTATCCTTAAGAACAAAAGCCCAGAATGAAATAGCTACTCCAGTGAATTCTTCCAAACCTTTAAAGATGAAACAGGTCTTCAAATAACGCCTTTCCTTCCACCTCAACTGGAAATTTTTCTCATCCGTGTTATAATAAAATGACATAATTCAAGAATCTGTTGTAATTTTTGTAGGGGGAAATTGTAAAATTTTTCAGATATCCCCATCTATTGCTGAATTGTGTGACTTGCAGGACTGTGGAAACAAATTATTTGCAGTAAATGTCATCATGATCTTACTCCTAAGTTCAGTTCTGTGATAAGGTGAATACAAATCTTGAAAATTAAATCTACTGAACTTACTGGAATGACAGCACATTACAAATATGCACATTGTTATCTGAGAGTAATGATGTGAGTTATAACTCTTCTTAGTATGTATCTGAATTTAGTAAATCAGTTTAACATATATGAAGAGAACTTTTTTTCTACCTTGATCACCCATATTTATTAACACAATGAGGAGCACGTGTTCTCTTCCATTTTCTAGTATCTTTTCCCCATGGAGACACTGGAAGGCAACAAAAGAGTCTTCTCTTGTATAACTTCCCAGCATTTTCCTGAAAAGAAATTTTTAAAGCATTATTTCTAACTTTCTCATTTAATGTTTTTGAAACTAGGACTAGCCCAACAATATCTTCCACTATAATAAATGTTCAAGTTTAATAATGCTAAATCTTACTGTCTAAATGAGAAAAACGTTTATTCCATTAATAGTTAATATGTTCTCATTACTAGTTATGGCATACAAAACTTGACCTGTAGGTTTTTAATAGTGTATTTATACTACTTTCTACTAATATGAGACAATTTAATAGATTAAAAATCCCTTTGCATTATTATCATGCTGACTTACCACAAAATATATATCATATCTCTCTACTTATGCAGCTGTCTTTATTGTGCAACTCAGATGTGCTTTTCTTTTAGAATGAGTTCCTAGCCTTTCTGCCTTCACTCTTACAGTGTATTAGTGCACTCTTTATATAACAAGTAGATAGAGCCTGTAGAAATCAAACATCAGCTCATGAGTACTTCTACTTTGATCTAAAATAGAGTAGTAGGAAAGTAATTTACCTTTTCTTTGAAAGAACACCCCCCAAAATATACACACATGCATACATGCATGCATGTGCACACGCAAAACAATGGTTTTCAGACCCTAGAAATTTGGCAGTTTTTGAGAGATGGGAAACAAACAAAGTAAATCCCATGTTTGCCTGAGCTCAGCATCTTCAGAAATTATTCAATACTCAGACACAGGAGGACTGAATTGGAGCCATGCATACTCCCTGAACAAAGAAGAAAAAGTTGAGAACAAATGAAAGCAATGCAGTTAGATTTCAAAGGGCAGAATACTGGAGGAGAGCAAGCTGTACAGCTAATTAGCCAGCAGTTAGATGAATAAATGCATATGCTACTAAAGTCAAGGTAAAAACCATTCAAAACACTTAGAAGGAACCGTGTCCAGTGCCTTCCAGTCAGATTGAAAGAAACTTTTTTTTAAGATTGATTGATTGATTGATTGATTGATTTTTACAAGCACTGGGTACAGTCAGAAGCGCGGGAGGGTGAGAGAATTCACCAGAGCCAGAGCAAGGAGCAGAACAGGCAGACTGAACGAAGTACACTGCTGAAGGGAGCAGCAGGCTGGCAGGAGAGGTCTGCGCACCATGTGGGACCCTCGCCAAGACCCTCGCCAGTGGCCGGGGATTGAACCTGTTCTGCAGAGGCTGCGGGCAGCTTCGCAGCCCAGCGCTCAACTGCTGCACCACCGGGGAGGCTCGAAAGAAACTCTTAATTCACAGGATTTGAGTACTCAGAAAAGTCTTTCCTCAGAATAATTAAACAGAGCACTCTTCAGACCCATTTGACAAATCGTAAAGCCTCACTTATATAAATAAAACTCTTCCCAATTAGTTTTATTCCAAACCCCTCCCCACCCCATCCTCTATCCCTTTTAAAGCTCCAAGCCTCCTCACAGGCAGGGTGATGGATTTGAACTAGTTTTTGCTTCCATTCTTAACCTGTCCTGTATTAAAATTTCTTTCTCTACAGCAAAAGTTTCTACCATAGTTCACCATCTGTTCACCATTGGCACAAGACCCATATTAAGTTTGACTACAGTAAGGGGATAGTATTATATAGTATTAGTGAAACATATATGCATAGATATCTATATGCATACATATCAAAGTACCTAATTGGAACTCTGGTTATAAAGCCAGGCCAATTAGTCATTTTACTTTGATCGGACTCATTATCCTGCCTGGTTATCAGGGGTTTTTTTCATATAGAAAATTTTCATTGCCATATTTCAAGGTCTCCAAGATACCATATAGTTTAAGAGCATCATTACTTTATATACTGTTATGAAGGAAAAAATATTAACAATGGCATTATGTCATTTTATCAATTATAGTGCAGTGCCTAATTTTAAAGTGGTTAAAATAAAGGAAGAAAACAAAATTTATTTAAAATTGATGAAATAGAATGGGTTTTTGTGAAAAGTAAATCAGATAATGAATGCACAATGCTAACACAAGCCTGAAATATCAAACTTCAATTATAGTAGCATTGCACAAATTTGTAAATCTGTATTATGATTAAAGTAAGTGAGAAATATAATACAACCCAAGTGTGTTGATTTTGTTATATATGATGTAGTTTTAAAGATTTTCTTTATAACTAGGTATAGTTAGCACTGGTATAATTGTTATTGTCTTTGATCATTTAATTCCTTTTGTCCTTTCCAATTCATTTCATTTGGTTTCAAAATTACTTGTAGTGCTTTGGACTTAACGATAAAGAGAATTAAAAAAATCACTAAAGTGAAAGCATACTTTAAATAGGTTTGCAATCCGAAAGTGTCTGCTTTAGTTTGATGTATAAGTTTATTCATTATGTTGAAATGCGCTTGCATGTTTAAATATATCATCCATGCTTCTACTTTTGATATTTGCTTGTCATTATACTTCTACCTGTCATGTTTGTCAAATGCTGTCAAGATTCAGTCATGGGGCCCAATCTAATGTTGATGATCACAGGTATATTTTCAAGATACAAGCATTTTTGAAAATAAGCCAGCATCTGAATAGAAGAACGACTCACTATATATAATTTTGTGAAGTGTTTATTAGTGTAGTTGTCTAGTTTTATAAATCAAATAAGTTTTAACTCATTGTAACAACCCATACTGAAAGACCGCCTATGTTGCAATAAATTATTTTTGTTTTACAAATCTTTTTTGTTATGTATGAAACATATGGACATAACACTTTCTGAATTAACAATAAAAAAATTGGTCTCTGATTGCTTTAGAGGACCAGCATGAGTTGACCTATTTGCCAAAAATGATAACTGATTTCACTTTTACTGGCCTTACATTTGATATTTGATTAGACACTTTCATGCCCTAGATCAATTATTAAACTTCTAATTTTACTTTTTGTTTACATTTCCCTTCTCCTCTAACTGTAGTAAATGAACTAGAGAATTGTGCAGAATAGTACATATATGTAAAAGTATGATTTCCATAACAGCAATAAGAATATTTCACTGCTACCATGATAAAAATCTATGCTTTACTGGAGCTGTTATAATTTTGATTATTTCATATGTGAACACTTAAGGAAATTACAGCTTTCCATACAAATATGAGTAAAGTCTCCGGTATGAAGATGAACTGTGAGAAGAATGACTTGCTTAATGGGCATATTTGCTAGTATTTTCAAACTAAGTCTAACTATAACTATCACTAGATGTGTTGACAGACACATGCATATAAAATATCTACAACACATATACTTGCTAAAACACTCGTGTAGATGAGAAAAAGTAGATTTATATATTTTAGAATGTTTTCATGCATGCCAGGGATAATACTTACAAAATAATTACTCCAAAGGACCCCATTCCAAATTCACAAGTGAGTTGTTAGTGACAGAAATCATTGTCTATTAAGTTTCTATTTTCTCTCTCTTCCCTCACAATACAACCCCAGGAATAATTTTTTAGCTGGGTCCAGAAACCCTATAATAAAGATAATATGTCTCAGTTTCCTTTGTAATAAGGTATGGGCAAATGACTACTGATACTTGGTTTCAGTAGGTGTATTGAAGGAACATCAAAGAGTTCTTACAATGATAAGGAAGGTGCATTTCCCCCCTGTTATCCCCTTTCTGGTATGTAGTCTGAACAACTATCATGGACACTCTGCTGACTATGGAGGATAAGTAAGATATATTGTCCTGGGTCCCTTATGTTGCACTCCAGATTAGCTATAGATTACCTCCTAGTTAGAGATAGAAATAATTTTTTTCTTCCTTAAGTCAATTTTATTTTAGATTTTCTATCACTCACAGCTTCTAATATTAATAGAGAAAGTGACAGCTCTTTTGCTGTTACAAACAAAATTCATTTTTTAATTGGACAGAATCTTTGAATTACATTGTTTTTGGCTCAATTTTCTATCTTCACAATTTTTATTCTTCAAAATTCATAATCAAAATTGGGTTTTGCCTAGTATATAGAATGTTTTAAAGTACTCTTCTCACTCTAAAAACAAAACAAACAAACAAAAAGCCAGCTGCAATACAAAATCATAACTCTCCTTAGAATTATAAAAGAACTGAAGTTACAGGATAACTGAATTGCCTACAAGGAGAAACAGATACATTGAAGTAGAGATATTATGTGAAAACTAGCTTACCAAAATAGACATTGGGAAATATTTGTTAGCAAAACTTAATCATATAATTTTTTAATGAGTGGCCCAAGTGTGATTTGAGAATATAGTTGTAAAAATCATGGGGCAAAGAAAAAGTCATGCACAAATGATAAAATATTTTGAATTTCAAAGAAATTAAGTGCAATATGTCAAAATTTATAATGTGAAACTGATGTTCTACTTAGAAATTAGTAGTGTTAAATGCCTATAAAAGAGGAGAGGTCTTAAATCAATGACCTAATTTTCTACCTTAAGAATCTTGAAAAGTGGAAGAGTTAAGTATACCCAAAGAAAGCAGAAGGAAGGAAATAATGAAGCCAAGACCAGAACTCAATGAAATGGAAAAAAAAAAAAAGGCAATGGAGAAAAGCAATAAAACAAAAAGCTGGTGATTTTTCAAAACTAGGTTTATTGAGGTATAATTGATATACAGTAAACCACACATGATTAATGTATACAATTATAGAAGCTTTGAAATATGCACACACCCGTGAAACCATTTCTACAATCAAAATAATGAGCATATCCATCACTCCTAAAGTGATTTACGCCCATTGATAACCCTCACGGCTGCTCCATTCTGCAAACAATCCCCTACATTTCCAGAAAACCATTGATCCCCTTTCTGTTACTATAGATTTGTTTGCATTGTCTAAAATTTTATATGAATATGATCATACAGCATATTCTTTTTTTAAAAAAGTATAATTTTTTAAAGATTTATTTATTTATGCATACAAGAGCTAGGGTACAGGCCAGAGGTGCAGGGGGATTCACCAGAGACAGAGTGGGGAACAGGACAGGCAACTGACTGAACTACACTGCTGAGGGAAGCAGTGGGTGAGACAAGGGGAGGTCTGCTGTGCCATGTGGGTCTCCTCCCTGGTGGGGGATGGAACTCATGTTGCAGTGACTGTGGATAGCTTCCTAGTGCTACATCTTAACCCTTTGCGCCACCAGGGAGGCCCTAAAAAAGTATATTTTTACCCAACATAATTATTAGCCATGCTCACCTGGAATAAAATGCCTGTTAAAGGTAAGTGTTGACATACCTAGAAACTGCTAATCCAACTTTCTATGGGGAAATAAATACAATATTCTGCCTTAGTTTGGTGCTTCTGATGGTAGAGATGAGTTTAAAGAAAAAAAAATGACAAGCTCAGGATTTTACACTTCTGACTCAAGATGCAATCAAAATCAAAATATTTTCTGTGACTGCCCTGGAATAACTCCAACTTCACCATAATTGTATGTATCTAAAAATCTTGATGTTTGATTTTACAACTTACTCAATTTTCATGTTAGTAGAATCCCTCTACCTTTTTCTGTTGTGAATAGATCCGCTTCCTTAGAAATGCTATATTAGTTTGTGGTCTCTTTCTTTATAAAAGCTCGAAATTCATCCCTCTCATTATATCTCTCAACAAAGTGACAGTTAATAAAAGCTATCAATATATCAATGACCTGGGGAAACAAGAATAATATCTGATGAAGGATAAGACTTAAGGATCAAAAAAGAGTTGCAAGATTTTTTGAATTTATATTGACATATATCTGATCTTTAGTTGAGTTGATTGACTAAAGCTGGATTCAACTTTGCCCAGCATTGCATGATGCTAAAATGTCACAAGTAATTACTATAATGTAGAGGAAGGAATCATAAGGCTTATGGAGATATAATGTTTGCATGTATTTATCATGTTGAAGTTATTAAGTAATAAGGGGACAGTTTATTAAGAAAAGCACTGAGTAATATGTAGGTAACAAGAGTATGAGTATCCCCTTAAAGATCTGTGTTGTTTTATCCAAAGGTCAGTAATTTAGGTGAGAGATGCTGACATCAATTTGAAGCTGATGAAAGACTTTCAAAGTGGTAGATTCAAGTAGCAGCCCCTCATCCTTTATCCATGGGCAAAGTTGACAGAGTCACCAAAAGGACAGCCATGCCAAAAGCAAAATTGTTTCCATGTGAAGCTTTGATGATGTTGTATTCTGGCACTGATTAATGGGGATAGCTCTTTATTTACATATCTGAACAACAACTTTGGTAAACAAGATACTGACCTAAGTTTGAGTTAAGGCCCAAAACTCAACTACTCTGAATTCTCAGATCTGATCTAAATCCTTTGTCCATATCTCATCTATTAAGAGAAAGTTGGAGGTGGCCTCAGGGACACAGCTAAAAGTGTATGATCACTCTTTTCCTAAGATGGTGTTCAGATAGTAACTAAGATAGTTGCACATTGAGGAAAGAACAAATTTTCTTATAGGGATTTTTTTGATGCATTCTCTGAGCAAATTCTAATCTGTGAGAAACCAAAAGTCATTGGGGTGTATGACTCAGAATGGAATGAAATGCAATTTGATTTTTACCTTTATCTGATTGTGGATGAGTCCATCCACTGGCTGTTCCCCATTCTCTGTTTAAAATATTGAAACTTTCATACATTAATCCTGTCCTATGGAACGAGTCTAATATTATGGGAAGGTTAATATAGGAACTTCTGAAATATTCCTTTGTCAAAATAGTAGCAGAAAATAGGAAATCACAGAAATTAGTGACAAAATCTGAAAGATTCATAGTCAAATTTCTAGTAGACCTCCAAATAACTTATTAATTTAATTTATATAATAGAAAGATGATACTTGGGAAATAGCAATAGAATATGTTAGACTCTAGTCAAGTGATGACTGCTGTTACAGTTGATGTTCCAGATGTCATATTTGAATTGGAGTAAATTTAACATTTCCTCATACCTATTATATGACTATATATCTCACAACTGGTTATTATTTCCTTGTGCAAAATAAGACAAAAATCAAGATAATAGTTTGTTTCTATCAAATAGCATCTGAATTTCATTCACTGTGTTACTTTAGGGTTATGTCACTAAGTTTATTTCATGCCCATTTTTTAATAAGAAGGATAGACATCCTAAAATATCTTTACAAGATACAGGCATGTTCCAGAGTAAAATATATGTAAATATTTAGGGGACATTCATTTCAGTGAATGTTCTAGGTATAGGGTAATCTGGTGCAGATTCAAAGAATGAAAGTTTCAGCACCTGTTCATTCTAGTACCTAGAAATAAAATAGTTTATAAGACTCTACATGTTGGAGATGATGTATCAACATTTTATGTTCTGGCTCATTCACTGAATGACTCCTTATGTTCAAAGAAAGAGAAAACCAATTCATTTAGGTGACAGGAAAATAGTGTCTGAAGTGTCTTTTATTTTTAGAAGAACCAGTAAGTAAGTTATCATTACTAATGAACATTTGTAGAAATAATGAAAGCACTATTTATGATATAACTATTATATATAAAAATAAGAAATATATGCATATATATTTCATATATGAATGTAATATGTCATTTGAGATATATACAATTATTTCACTTTACTGTTCTCTATTTTTTAGTACAAGATGAACTTTGAAGATTGACTTAATAATTTGTAATTTGTATGCTATCAAGTAGAAATTTGAACTAGAAGAGGAATGAATACCTTCTAGAATTTACATAGTGAAGTATAGGACATTGAGTTTGGACAGGGTGAAGGGATTTGGCTTTTTACAATGAATAGATTTATAATGCTGCAGCTGTGTTGTTACTACTACTACTGTATTTTGGAACACTATAATTAAGCCTTATATATACTTATATGCAATACAGTTATTGAGTACTCAGGGAGATGGTCTGTGGAAAAGTCTGTTGTTTTGTTCAATTCTTTATCTAAAGTACATTCCCATAGTGAAAAAAATATTGTCTTTAAATAAGATTCCAAAAATTAAGTGAATTCTGGTGATATTTGATAGATAAGGAAAAGCACCACTATCTCTACTATTCCAAGTGGTAATAAGAGTCACATGAGGTGACTGTTAGGAGAAAGTCTCAATGGTACGATTGACCATTCCAGTATCTAGTAGCTGCTTTATGGGTATTGAAAGATTATGGCTGAGGCAGTAACTCTTTCATTCCTGGAGCACTGATTCAGTCACATAGTTTGCTCTGTACCTCCATATTTTCTGGGGCAACTCCTGACATAAGCTATCACAGTGCATTTGTGAATTCCTAATTCCTATATTAGATCCTTTCTCATTTAATGCCTAGAGTAGATATCATTTCTTACTCTAATCTCATTTCTCTGTCTCTAAATTCATTACTACCTTCACTAATGCACTATGTTTCAAATACTGAACTTTTACAAAGTCACAATATTCTAATATTCTTTCATGGTTCAAGTCATACCATATATCATTTTAGTTGCCTCACTATATGGTTTATCATATGGAAAATATGTTCTAACTCTCAAAGCAAATAAATTATTTCTTTTGTGAAATTTTCTCTGTGGAGTGCCATTTATTCTTTCATGTTCTCATAGTTACTGTTACACATCCATATGGCACTTATCCACCTATCAGTGTCATTATTTGTTTAAACTTCCTTCCCTAAATTAAATTTCAAAAATTTTTGAGGAAAATAATCTACACTTTATTAGCTTTGTTTCCTCTCAATTTCTAGCATAACTCTCACCTAGAGCATAATAAGTACTCCAAATTCAGGGTTTCCTTTCAATGGATACCTCATAAGATACAATTTCTAAATTTGCTGAGAAATTTTGTTATTTTGATGTATTTTATTTTATTTTATTTTTTTTTACAGATTTATTTATTTATTTGTTTGTTTGTTTATACAAGCACTGGGTACAGTCAGAAGTGCGGGAGGGTAAGAGAATTCACCAGAGCCAGAGTGGAGAGCAGAACAGGCAGACTGACGAAATATACTGCTGAGGGGAGCAGCAGGCGGCAGGAGAGGTCTGCGTGCCATGTGGGACCCTCGCCCATCGGCTGGGATTGAACCAGTGCTGCAGAGGCTGTGGGCAGTTTCACAACCCAGTGCTCAACCGCTGTACCACTGGGGAGGCCCTATTTTGATGTATTTTAAAAATTACAACCACATTTTATTTCTCTAGTATTTACCATTATTATTATTATTATTATTATTATTATTATTATTCCTTATTTTGGTGGTTTAGTGTGTTATTTAAAATTAGTAATTAAAAAATTGGTAAGAAAATATGCTTCAAATCATAATAAATTTCTAATTCCAATTAGTTAAAATGGCTGGGGTGCCATAAGTGATAAGGGATAAGAGAGGCATTTGTTTTAAAATAGAGAGGAACTCAAGTATGCTATATTTTAAAGCTATAGGTAGAAAGGAGTCATTCAGATGAGGATAGGTTATCTTCTGCCAAAAACCAGTGAGGTTTTTAAGTTCTCTCCCACTGAAGCCACAGATGGCATATATCGACAACCACAGGAAATGATGACAGACATATGGTAAAAACTGGACAAGAGCCATAACTCCAGCAAGTTCACAGGTATGTGAACAGGTATGTGAAACTGCAAATCTTTAAAGGAAATAGTTGGAACTTATATTTATATTTAATGGAGATTATGCTTCAGAGTCTCTAAATTGACTGACTGCATGATTTCAGATAGTATTTGATTTATTTCTCAGTTAGGATTTATTGTGTAGACCTAACCACAGAAGTTACTTTTATTCTTTGTGGCATCAGAGGAAGGCAGTTGGGCTTCTTTCTTTCAGTGAATTCTAAAAGACTACCTGATAGCAAGTCCTGAAGTATCACTTTACGTGGTATACCAAGGTATTCCAATGGAATAAAGCTGAAGAAAGTATTGAGAGCCAAAATGCAAAACGTGAGGATGACTTGAGAACCAAGTAATATTAGAACAAGGAGCACTTGACCAAATCACAAAGATTGGCATCATTGTAGACGAATAAAACAGAGAGAGGGCCATTGCTCTCTATGGAGATTTTGCAATGACTGATAGAGCCATTTAAAGGAACTAAGAAGTTTTCATGGTCATAACATATGTAGTAGAAGAACATGATCTGATTTAGATTAACATAGGAGCTGGAAAATAATCTCTGCAAAAGAAGATCCTGACCACATCAATATTAAAATAATTTCTTAAAACTTTCTGTCTAGAGGTATATTAAGTGTATAGCATAGGCTCAGCTCTACCTAATTTTTAATTCTATATTTCTGTGCAAACTGTCAGAATTATTAACCATTCTAAGCCTCTGTTTCCTCTTTCAGAAATCGTAATAATACAATTAATCTCTGAATATTCGTTCTATTTGCTGAATATAAACTAACAGTATATTAACATATTTATGATGATTCCATGGTGTCAGTTCATATATTTGCAACTACCTGTTTTTGTTATTTTTTTTATATTTTTGAGTTAATAGAATATACTGAGTGAAATTAAGGTAAATTACTGCAACTGGAAGAACATAACTGATGATTGCAGTAAAAATTCTTATAACCCACCCATGGAAAACTAGACTAGAATATCTTTTTAAAATGATTCCAAAAATTATTCTCATCCTGAGATATCCCTCATTATGTTGGATACTGACCCTCAAATAACTGTACTCTTAACCTATTTAAAACTAAATGTCTCTTGGGCCTCCCCGGTGGCGCAGCGGTTGAGCGCTGGGTTGCGAAGCTGCCCGCGGCCTCTGCGGCGCCGGTTTGATCCCCGGCTGCTCCCCGGCCACCAGAGGAGGGTCCCACATGGCGCGCAGACCTCTCCTGCCGCCCGCTGCTCCCCTCAGCAGTGTACTTTGGTCCTTCTGCCTGCTCTGCTCCCCGCTCTGGCTCTGGTGAATTCTCTCACCCTCCCGCGCTTCTGACTGTACCCAGTGCATGTATAAACAAAAACAAAGAAAGAAAGAAAGAAAGAAAGAAAGAAAGAAGCCGTGCCTCTATATATATATATATAAAAAAAAAAAAAACTAAATGTCTCTTTAGTGGTAGGTATCTTTCATTACATTGTCAGAGAAAATTTAGTCCTTATTGAATTGAGTTGCCACTTCACTTGATTATTCTTTGAAGCATATTTATTCAAGGAAGAAGTCTACATTTTTCTAAGACCAAGTATATTAGTGTTAATTAAACTTAAATTGCATATTCGAATTTGTAAGAGAACTGGGGGCTTGTAGAAGAAGGTCATTAGTAAGTTAAATGTTTGTTCAGACTCAAGGTTAGCCACATTTTTGGTTTTAGCAAAATGTAACCAGTCAGGAACTATACTGTTGATCTATCATCCAATATCCAATAAAGTCAGTGAAATCAACCAAATTCATGAAGAGCAATGACATATTGATTAAACTGCTCTACAGTCTTCTTTTACATTAGAGTCAAACAGACATCCTGAAAAATCAATAATAAACTGAGAGTCAAAAAAAGGAAATCTTTGCAGTGTACTCATTGATTCTAAAAGGGACTTGGATGCTTAAATCTCATCAGAGGCCCCAGTAGGATGTTTGGATGACAAAGAATTTGATCAAGATGCAAGTGAAAGTAAAATCAAAGTTTCATTTTATATTTAAGGAAATTTAAATAAATGTGTAAATTTCTAGCCAAGAAACAGCTTGCATTCTTTTAGTACTTTTTCAAGTCAATGTGATATACAATGTACATGAAATATATACATTTTAGAAATTTTGATCACTTTGAATGTATATTGATACATTTAAATATGTATGTATGGGTTATATATGTAAACACCTATGTATTTAAATTTATATAGTACATAGCACATATATCTTAATTTAATCTTATTGTCTTCACTATTTTGTCACTACTTAGAAAGGGTTCATACTCTAGGAATCAATACTATACCAATATCTATATGTGCTATATGTGTGTGTGTGTATAACCAAATACATGTACAAATTGCATATGCAAAAGATATACACAAACAGTGAATAACCTAAATCATATCTTGATCATATCAAAAGGTTGCTCCTAGATCTTTGAAAAAGAAGTTCTTGGGTTGCAAAACTTGAAATAGGATGGGAGAAAGATGTGCATTTCAAAGGAGCAGAGAAGAAATTTACTAATAAGTTTCCTTAAACAAAAGCTCTAATAGAAAACAGGTCAGAGACTTAGACTCAGGAAAAACCTGTCTTAGAGTTTAGTCAAGCTGAAGGGAAGTTAAGGTTTTCTCGATCATTAGCATATGTAGTAGACAACAATTGGGTTCAAAAATGTGTAGAATCCAAATAAAATTATCAAGGCTTTTCAGTATTTATTCAAAGATAGCATTGCTACTTTAGCAGAGGTTAAGTCTAGCCAGAGGATGGGTAATACTCTGAAAAGTCTAGAAGGAATTGAGTATCAAAGGAAAACCTCAAAACTCCCACACAATAAGAACATATATTTACTGACTTAATTTCACATGCTCTCTTCCCTCTCCTACACACAATCTCAGTCCACTCAATTTCTTCTTTAGACTCTTGACTATGCGCTTTCACCTTAGGTGTTTGCACTGTAGATGTAAGAATATAAATACAGCATAGACATACTAAATAGTAATTTTCTTTACACTCAGGGTATAAGCAAAGACTCCACATAATTTCAGACAATGACAATATAGGGAAAAAGAAAATTACTAAATAACTATTTTTTAAAAAATATAGACTACCCAAAACCTAAAAGAAGAGGAAAAAATGTGAAAATAGTTATAATAGTAAATTTAGGAAATCACAGGTTTTTTTTCCTCTGAAATTTGCTGGTAATTGGGGGTAATTTTGTTTTTAATTTTCTTTTTGTTAATTAGAAAATTACTGCAATTTGCAAATTCACCTGCAAATTTATTTTTCTTATGCAAACACAAATTAACTCTAAGTTCTAAAAGGAGTCAATTAAACAAAAATTACAAAAACTTTGTCATCAACACTATTTATCAAGTAAGTGTAATAGCTGTCATGTATAATAGACTTCAAATGTCAACCAAGAATCTAAAAGGAATTGTGGCCATGTAGAGATCTTGTGATGACTGACAAATCATTCTAAGAAGTTGTGAGTACATCAGGTACCATCTGTGAGAAGCTGTGCCTCACAGACATTAAAGAACATAATCAGCAGCTTATGTAGTAAATGCCACATAAGCTGATCGCTGAGTGAGCCCCACCTTGACATGAAGTGAAAAAGGAGAATATTGTAATGTAAAACCCTGTATTTATATAGATCATTTCTCTGGAAAGCTCTTAAATCCTTAACAGATTCTGAGCTCGCCAATTCTTAAATTCCCGTGAAGTAAGAATTATAGAAGCACATAATCACGAAATAATTATTTAGTGATCCAAGAAAGACAATTTTCTAGAGGCCCCCTTCTGTTTTATGAATAGTTATGTGATCTTGATAAGGGGATTATTTTGGTTAGAAAAACTCAGTCTCCAGAGAATTTGGAAACAGAGTACAGAGATTTATTCTGTTTTGCTATACATATTTTTGAAAGGTGCTTAAGTCCTTTTTGAACTCAGTGGTAAATAAATAAAGATAGGATTAGGAACCAGCCCTTCTACATTCAGGTGGAATCCAAAGTAATTAATGTATAAATGGTAAAATGGACCTACTAGACACCCTTACTAGGAATAACAATTTTCTTAAACACCCAAATAATCAATCTTTAATGCTGCTTTTAAGTCTGATTTGTTTTTCTATATTTTTTCCAATTTCAGTATAGCTATCTTTTTTGTAGCCCACTCAACATCCCACATCCACCAATCATGGTCTCCACCATCCCCAGACTGCAAGATCTAAGATAGCAGAGATTTTTGTGTTTGTTAACTAATTAATACCAACATATCAGAATAATGCCTACATCACAATAAAGACTAAATGCAGAATTGTCAAGGAACTGAATGGATGAATGAATGAATAATAAATGAACTCATATTCATAATGCTTGTCTTGCAACTCTGTTAGCTATCCTACACCTAAAGTAGTTGTTTCATTTTATTCATATCATATCAGTCTGTCTTCTTTAAGTAATTATTTTTCTCATTTTAATTTCCCTTATTAGAATGTCCTTTCCAAATCCTTACATGTGAAAATATAATCAAACATATAAGATAAAAGCTGAAAGTGTAAATATACCATAATGGCTTCTAGTACTATTGCCCTTATGAATCACTTTATCCTATCAACTTTAATTTCAAATTATAATTATTCCTTCAAATAATTCCAAATGATGTTTAGCATTATTAAATTGCACATTATATGCATACCAAAAATAAGTTATGTAAAATATCAAGAAAACATTTTATGCAAAAAAATAACACTAACAAATTAAGAAATTACCTGTTTGAAATGTATGTGGATATAAAATACAATTAAATTTTTAAAAATAAGAGAGAAAGGATGAAGAAAGTTTATTTTTAAATGACTGTATTTTAATTATAATGAATATTGAAATATAAACATTTAATTACAACTAGGTATTCTTAAATATCTTTATCTGTTAACGAAATCTCTTTGATTTATAAACTACGTGCTTTCAATATTAGGAAAGATATATAATAAAGAAAATATATTTTCTACTTTTTCTCAACTGAACTATATTTTACCTTCTGTGAAAAGCTCTAATTCTTTTCTTTTTTTGCCCTTGTTTCTATACGAATTTTAGTTCCTCATCCATGAATGGATGGAAGGATAGGTGAATGAATGGACATTACTCATCACATTTCTACTATGACTTCTTTTTCTCACTATTTGCTTTTTTAATGTATGCATTAGTTGGATGGATTGATGATTATTTTCAAAAGAGGACTCAATGTTCTTTTGTGTATCTGCCTTTGATTTGAGAATATTTGTCTCCTGCCTTTATACAGAAAGGATGTCTAATATGTAGACAGAATATATAATTTGTGGATCATGCACTCCTCTTACAGAATTTTGTAAAAATCTGTTTACTAGCTTCAGATATTGCATTTGTATGCAAGTACTGAAGCCCAACTCATGCAAAAATATTTGAAATGGCAAAATTTCATCAACAAACTGAGTAAGATAATGGTGTAAGTACAGGACTAAATATTTAGATATAGGAATTACCATAAGACATAAAACTTGGGAACTTAATTTTTTTGCACTAGTATTTAGGGAAATTTCTGAAAAAATTAAAATCTGAGGGCTCTAAGTGGGGGCCTATTTTTTGATATTGTATAGCTCTTAACAATTATAATATCCTGTATGATATTATGCATATCAGGCAACATCATCTCTAATTTTCTCAAAATTTAGAGAATTAAAGCTTTATTTGCATTTTCATAACTAAGTAAATGGAGGAATACAAATTTAAATTATTTCAATCTAAAACTATATTTCCAAGATGTGTTTTACACTATTATGAAGTCTGGTACAGTGTAAATCTGCTACAATATGTGGGTAGGACTTGGGGGCCTCTTCATTAGGAAGGCTGTACTGTATCATCAGCTACTATTCAGTCATGTTGTCCAGATGGTGATTTTAGATGCTTTATGTACATGACTAGTCGGTTCTACTGTTTTCAGAGTACATTTGTGATGGTTTTGACAGAAAGAGCAAACTATGGAAATATAAAATTGGAAATTAGATGTTACAGATTTTTCTAAAACAAAGTCATAATAAGAAAGAATATTTTTTGAGTGGATCAGCCATTTCTTTATTTCTCACAGAAACAGACCTGAAAATTAGGGCAATTCATTTCTTAGGATGTTTAAGTGAAACTCCTATTAGATCAGTATGTATAGTCTTTTACCAAAATATGTCAACTCTTCTATTTGTATCATAAAGTATTCAGCTGGAGAGACAGAAATAATAATAGGTTAGCAAATAGCAGTGTCCATTTTTCTCATTTGAGTTACTGCTACTTACTATATATCTCAATATAGACCTTCTTCCACCTCTCTTTACCATGTTGTAAAATTTGCTGTGTGTCAAATTTGCCTAAAGTCATTGCCAAAAATTTCTTATCATGAATCCCCCCTACCTGTAAAATAGCATTTTTTAAAGAATGCTCACATTGTTCTTATTGTCTGATAAATTAGGAAATCTTGACAAATTCCTGGAATTATTTTTAGAATTCACAAGACCTGATCTTGAAAATCAATTCATTCCATGTCAACTGTCTGTGATAGAATTTGTTTGTAAGGCTTGTGCTTTTAGATTACATGAATACATTTTGCAGTACTCAACAAGATTGTTTTATGATGATGTAAAGTTAAATTTCATTTGTAATAGGAGATACATAGTCTTAACCAACAAAATAGTTACCAGGACTATGAATGATTTGTCGAAGGAGTATTCATTAATAGAGATTCAACGTACTTCTAGAGAGATGCCTCAAGAATAGTGTACCCTGAGCATAGTTCTGTCTGATTCACAAAGGCATTAGGTGGAGAAGGTCCTTATAAATCCACTGTACTATGGAAGTGTATCTCAGATCAAGCACTATCTAGATAAGGAGTCATAAGCAAGTTGTACGAACAGCTAGACTAGTTTTGCTGCTAGATAAGCACTCTTCCATCTCTTCAGTTCTTTGATCTGAAGGAAGTGATCTATGACCAGATGAAATAAAATGAAAATCCCCAATCTTGATTTGATTTACAGCTATATCAACTCAATATATAGGTTTAGATTAATAATGTGTGACCATTGCACTACAGCCTTACTAAAAACTGATTTTAGGCAGTTATGAGGGAAAATCCTCTGAATCATCAGAACTCTATGTAGTGAACCAGCATTTACTTTTTTTGCAATAATAAGCATGAAGAGGTCTAGCTGCTGTCATCACAGAATGTCAAACTTGCTAGCAATAGAAAATTATGCTGCGCTCTCAATAATGTACTCTTGCTGGTGAAGATCATTCAGCCACTTGTTGGGAAGTGGCTACTTTGGGCCTCTTGCTTATTTGTATAGATTTGCCCTTCTTGAATCCAGAGCCTAAATCAATAACAATACTATCAAGTATTTGTTCCACCAGCATAAGATTCCACATATCACATTAGACTAGGATATCTACTTTTCAATGAAATGAGATGCAAGAGTAGACACCTGACGTTAGGATCTATTTGCTAGATCACCATCACACCTCAAAAACTTGCTGGCTCGATAAAATATTGGGAAAGCTTATTGATGGCACAGCTAAACTGAAAAGTAAAATTGGAGTCAGTACTCACAAAGGACATAGTGCCATTGATACAATATATCATTTGTATATGTGTTGAATCAAAAACTTTTTAATGTCTGTATGAGCTTATTATATATTTATCACCTAATTGTTCTAGCTAGGACATGCAATATTATGTAAAAAAGTAGTAGGGAAAATGGATATTCCTGTCTTGTAACTGATTTAATATTTCTCAATTTTTCACCATTATGTATGATATTAGTTGAGGGTTTAAGTTATATGGCTATATTATGTTGAGTGTATTCCTTTTATTCCAGTTTTAGAGTTTTTATTGTAAAATGATTTCTCCACATTTATTGATATGATGATATGATTCTCACCCTTCCTTTTGTTTAGGGTGTGAATTATATTGATTCCTTGGTGGATTTGAACTATCTTTGTGTCCCTGGAATAAATCACACTTGGTTATGAAGTACGATCCATTTAATGCAGTGTTGAATTCAGTTTGCTAAGAATTTTTTTGATGCATTTTCATCTAAGTGCCTCTGGGATATTGGTTTATAGCTTTTTGTGTGTGTGAGATGCCCTTGTCTATTTTGGGAATCAGAGTAATTTTGGTCTCATAAAACATGTTTAGAAGATTTCCTTTTTCTTCAATATTTTGGAATATTTAGAGAAGGACAGGCATCACTTTGTCTTTTAAAGTGTGGTGGAACTCATTAGTGAAAAACCATCTGGTCCAGGGATTTTGTTTACTTGGATTACTTATGATTACTGTTTCAATTTCCTTGCTTGTAATTGGTATATTAAGTTTTCTATTTCTTCCTGATTCAATTTCAGAAGGTTGTATGCTTATAAGAAATATGAAACAAATAAATCAAACAAAAATCATAAAGGTAAATGTTGGTAGAATAAACTCAAAAATAGTCATCTCAAAAAAGAAAATATGCAATATCATAGTGGCAATGAGAAAAGGAATACAACGATACAGACTATAAATATTAAATTATAATAGAATATAATTAAAAACTACTTGCCTAACAAAATAGGAAAATTAAAGGAAATTTTAAAAGTTTGCATATTACTTGCCAAATCTGACTTAAGAAGAGGTATAAAACCTAAATAGATCAATGTCCCTAAAAGATATATTGTCAGAAAATTAAATGTTTCCACAACATAAACTTCTGGTAGTTTCACCAGAATAGTCCTCTACATAATTAAAAGGATTAACATAAATCTTACACAATTCTCCCAGAATATGTAAAATAAGGAAATAATCCATAAATTATAAAAGTTGTAAGTTTGATTCTAAGTCTGAAACAGACATTACAATAAAGAAAAAATAGAGATTTCTCTCCCCTATAAACAAAAATGAAAATATATCTATGCAATATACTAGCAAATAAAATACAGCAATATAAGAGTAGATGAAATATGATATCTGAGGTTTGAGAAATTCATTATCTTAATCTGAAAATTAGTTAATGTTGGAAAATGTTGAGAATTTTCTTATTTTGTAAAGGTCATCTGCCAAATAATGTGTGAAATGATGACATCTTTCATTCCAGACTTTAGAATGATACAAAATGACCATTATTAACACTTTTATTAATCACTATATTAGAGGGACCTTGTTAATGCTTTAAGGAAAGCATAATAAATAAACATAAGGAATGAATAAGAAGAAATGTTTTCAATCATTATTTGGATACAATAGGATACAATATGGTTGCTTAAGCAGAAAGCTCCAAATAAACTGCAGATAATTTATTAGAGTAAGTAACTGAATTTTGGAATTATTGTATAAAAGACTAATATATAAATACCAACTTTATTTCTACATAGAATCAAAAAGCAAATATTTAGTAAATGATATACATCACATACCTAGGAATTAATGTAACAGGCATTATGAACTTAAGAATTAATGTAACAAAATATTTAAAGACCTCTATCAGCACATACAATATTATAAAGATGTTAAATTATCTTCTATGTTTCATGGGTGATATGGTGGTGGGAGAACTATGGGGACTACACTGATATAAGGAAAAAAACAAATAATAAAATAAACAAAAATAATGTTTAATAAATCAAACTTTTAGGTTTTCAATGAAAAACCAGTAAAAATGTCAGCAGCATGTTAAGTTTTTGCAAAATAACTTAAATTTATGTTGAATTGCAAATGCCCAAGAATAGGAGAACTTATTCTATGATATAGCTTGACTTATTAAAATGCTAATGTAAATAAGACAGGTAACAAAAAGAAAAAATAGTGATGCAAACAAAAAAAAAAGTCTAAAAAATAAATCATATATGTATTTGTTACTAAGTTTATGACATATGTAATATTGCAATGCAGTAACAAAAGATGGTCTTTGAAATTAATGGTATTGATCAAGTTGATATCAATGTGGATAAAAATAATCTTGACTTTTACCTTTTAGCTATACAAATATCACTTTCACAAACTCCAGAGAACAAAGATTGAAGTGTAAAACACCTACTCTTGGAAAATACAATATAAAAGAATATTTTTGTCTTAGGTTTAGGCAAAATTCCTTAATATTAGAATCACAAATTACAATTTTATGAGTAATATAAAGAAAAAAAGACTAAAAAGGACCAAAAAAAGACTAATATAAAGAAAAAACAACAAATAGTGTAAATATAGAGTCACTGGAACTCTGATGCCCTGGTGGTAGTTCTACAAATTAGAACAATGACTTTGGAAACTGGTTGGTAGTTAACTTTAAAAGTTAAACATGTGCATGATATCTGACCAGAAATTTCAGTTCCCAATAATCACATAATAGAAATGAGTACATCTGAACCTCCAAAAAGTGTATAAGGACATTCATAACAGCAATATTTATAATAATCCCAATATGTGTAATAACCAAGTGTCCATCAGTCATACATTAAATAAAACACTTATGGTACATTGGCAAAATAGAATACTTACAGCAATGTATACAACAGCATACAAGAAAATCAAATACTGAAGATTAATGAAAGATATCAGTCAAAAAATGTGTATAGTTCAATTTAGAGAAAACAATAATAGACAAATGTAATTCCTGGCATTATGAATCAGAATAGCATTTAATTTT